>NC_062218.1:158111539-158413682 GCF_902686445.1 Sciurus carolinensis
CCTCCATCTGCACTAGGCCTGCTTCTCTGGTTGTCTGTGTGTTCACAGAGCGTGCTCCTCCTTTTAAGGACCTCGTCACACAGGGCCCACCGTAATGACCTCATCTGACCACATCTGCAATGACCCCGTTTCCAGATAAGGCATCTGGGGTTAGGACTTCAACAACTCTTTGGGGGAGACACAATTCCATTTATAACCACAGGGGAAATAGAATTCGATTCATCACCATAGTGCTAATGCTTGAATCGCTGTGGTGAGGATTGAATGAAATGTCACGTGGGGAGTGCCACGCTTCTTACAGACCACGTGGCAGGTGCTTCATCAAATGCTGAATTCTTTTCTTGGCCCAAGAGCATGTCAGTCAAAGGAATGTGCTGCTTACTTGGGAAAAAGTATTGAACTCCTGCTTCACGTCCTTGGTCTAAAGTCTGTCAACCCCCTTGAGCTGTGTCATCCATCCCTTTGGGTTTGAAAGATGCCATGGAAGCTTCCAGCATAGGACCACCTTTTCTCTGCACTCTGTGCCAGCGCACATATCCAGGCTTTCCTGCCAGGAATGATGAGCTGATTAACCAAGCTCATCACTACTTCCACCAAGGAGAGGATCAAGGCAGGACACGGGGCAGGCAGACAGATAAGTGCTCCAGAAGTTTCTGAGCCTGTTACCAGTTAATTCTCTGCCTCTCTTCTCGCCCACTGCTTGTTGGGCCAGCCTGCTGCAACCTCCCCTCAGCATGTCCCCCAGCCTCATGTCTGCTGGCCCTGCCAAGGTCACTTGGGAAGTGCTACACTACGCCAGGCCAGATCATCAGCCCAGCAGGGTGGTATGCTTCGGTGTGTCTCAGAGTGGCTCTTTGCTGCCATATCTAAATATGGGGCAATTTTATTATGTCTCTGACCATGAATTGATCATGAAATCAAGAATGTCACAGGTAAGCAAGACTTTCAGCCAAAATTAATAGCAATAATAACTGTTAAAATACTTGGAGAAATCATGAGAATCCAGGAGTGTTCACTGGGGTCCTCACTCTGTGTTCTAAATTGCATGAACATGCAGTATTACCCTGGAGGCTGGCCGGATCCACTTGATGGCAAAAGTTTCAAAATATGTTTCTTAGGAAGTCAGCTACCCACATGTATCCAGATCTAGCCATTTCTTATAGACTGAGCACCAATACTTTACAGTTCAAGAAACGTCTGTCCATCCAGTGTTTGAACTAAAGATTAGAGCAATCCAATATAAAGGTTTCATACTGTTATCGAACCAATTTTATAGGTTTTTTAAAAAACTGAGACTCGAGTTTTTACTTCAAAGTCATGTGAGTAGGCAGTAACAGCTTCAGGACTCAGTTGAAGTCTTTGGGTCCAGAGCCCTTCCTGCTGCTGTTGAACCTGTGGTTAAGGTGTGCCTGGAGCCCTGGGAATGTCGCCGTCTCCACTCGGTGAATGTCCATGTTGTTCCTCATGGTGATGCACTCGTGACCTGATGCAGGCAGGCTGCAGTGAGCTGAGTAACGGCCACCCAAAGGGACAAGGTGCTGAGCCCTGGAACCTATAATGTTACCTTATAAGGAAAAAGTCGTGTGCAGATGTGACTGAGTTAAGGGTCATGAGATGAGAAGCCTGTCGAGAAGTCAGGTGGGTCCTAGGTGCCGTCATACATGTTCTGGGAGAAAGGGGGCAATGGAGAGTTGACATCAGATGTGGACAGGAAAGAGGAAGGTGAGGCAGAGACAGAGGCAGGGATTGGGGTGCCCGGGCCATGAGCCGACCAATGCAGGCAGAAGCTGGAGGACTCGGGATGAGTCAGCTCTGCAGCCGCCATGAGGAGCACAACCGGCCGCCTCCTTGAGTTCAGCCACTGAGACTGATGTGGAGCTTCTGGCCTCTGGTTCTGAGAATGGTTTCTGATTAGCTTGAGCCATCCAGTCTGTAGTAACTTGCCATGGCAACCTCAGGGAATAATGCACAGGACTTTTCAAAATGTTTCTTCATTTGCTGCAATACACTAGGGAATAAAATGCACACACCTGAAAGGAGGCAAGGGTGGACCTATTGATCCCAGTGCTGGTAATGAGA
The DNA here is from genome assembly GCF_902686445.1 of Sciurus carolinensis. Classification (NCBI taxonomy): domain Eukaryota; kingdom Metazoa; phylum Chordata; class Mammalia; order Rodentia; family Sciuridae; genus Sciurus; species Sciurus carolinensis. Next base: position 158,113,619 of record NC_062218.1, read on the forward strand.
AGACTTAGGCCTCCGCAGTTCCAGGAAGGAGGAGCAATAGAAGCCCTTGTACCCGCAGCACCAGCACGGGGGTGGCGGAATTTACCCTGGAGCCTCAGGTCCTTCGGTGACTATCAGAAATCAGGAATGAAAGAAGGGAATACAGAGAGCTTAAGTGTGTGCTGGGAAAAAAAGAAACAAAAAAATCCTTGGCTCCTCTGGCCTCTTTATACAAGCTCCTCATTCCCATCACTGAAGAACCCAGGTGCCTGGCTTCTCTGCAGTCTCAGCCCCAACTCTATTTTCTTTTCCCTCTTCTACCTCCAGATTTGGTTAGTTACTTCTAGTCCTTCTATAGATATAGTTACACCTTAAATGACACATTTCCTCCTTGATGGCTTCAGTATCAGCTTTCGGCAGGGTCTAGCACCCACAGTCTCTGAAATATCAGAAGACGGACATTTTGCTTCCTCCTACTTTCCCATGCATCTGTCTACCAAATCCGTTGTCATTTTTACATGGTCAAGGTTTATGATGTTCCCAGCACATTCTCTTTCAAGGTGAGGGGCTGGGGTTCCACACAAGGACAGCCCTGTCTCCTGCTCTGCATGGCTCACAGCTCTGTCTCTGACTTCTCTACTCATATGACCAAGTGCTACCCTGCTCCCACCAGAACCCTCTCTGGGTTCAGAGCTTTCCAGTCCTTCTGCTCTCAGAAGGTAGCCCGAGCTGCCCAGGCCCAGCCCACCACCACTGTGGAGCCACAACCTGAAGACCCCAATCTGACCAACGAAATGCATTTGATTCCAAGTGCTACACTGCCACCTGCCCCCTCCCGCAAGCCCACCCTGCAAGGGGCATCTCATAAACCCGGTGTGCCAGACACTCTGGATCTGTGGACTAGGGTAGCAGGTGTTTGGCCATCTACTCAGCAGACATGCCAAGGCGTAAGTGTGTATCCCAGCTCAGAGATTCCGAGAAGAGAGAGCTGGAACTCCATCTAACTGGACTGATCCTCTCCAAAGAAAGAGAAGCAAACCATTCAACTCATCTGCTTTTTGAAAACACATTCCTTTTCATTTATATTCAGTTACCTGAGTAATTGAATGCAGATCTGTTATCTAAATGGGTTCTCATTTTTTCAACAACCCTTTACCACACAGATAGGATGACATGGCCTTCACCCGCTTCTGCTTCCCATTCCTACCACATCCTCAGGGCGAGGCCTTGGTGGGACACTCAGCTCAGGAGCTGGAGATCATTCTCGGGTGCTGACATGCAAGGGTTGCCACCTGAGTTGCTGACGTAAAGAAAAGGAGTATATAATACATTAAGAAAATAAAATGAACCACCTTGTCTCAACCCTGCATTTGGCACATCATTACCTTAGGAAGTGAACATCACTTCCCTGAAACTTGCTTTCTAAATCTGCAAAATTGACTGTTGCTGCCTCACCTGGGTTCACGAGATGGGATGGAAGTGGGGTTGTCCCTGGCCTAACCACCCACTGAACGCTGCCCGAGTCTGAACGGAGACTCTATCCAACCCTCTGAGTTTCCCAGCTGGAGACGGCGGAATCGCTGGTGGCCCAGTAAAGAGAGGTGCGAAGCAATGCCAAGTTTGAGGAGGAGTGCCATTTGGGTTTCCAAACGAAGAATAGGGTTGTCTTACGTACTAGGTGATCGTATTCAGCTCTGACCACCCTCCAAGCAAGGCTCCTGGCCCATGTTACATACCTTATAGAGCTATCCCTCGGCATCCTTGGGGGATTGGTTCCAGGACCCCAGTTACCAAACTCCCCAGGTGCTCCTCAGACACCCAAGTCCCTTATATAAAATAGCATAGTATGAGCATGTAACTTATGTCCACTGTATACTTTAGAACCTCTCTAGATGGTTTATATTGCCGAACACAATGTAAATGCTATGTAAATAGTTGCTGCGCTGTATTGTTTAGGGAATGTCTGCACATGTCAGTTCAGATGCAACTTTTTTCAAGTATTTTTGATCTGTGTTTGATTGAATCCCCACAGAGGCAAAACTCACAGACAGGGAAGGCCAGCTGTTTATGTGATTTTATTTAATCCTCATAATTGCAAGGGAAACACCATTATTTCCCCATTTTACAGATGAAGCACAGAGAAGTTAAACCCCTCACCTAGAGTCACCCAGCTAGTAAGGCAAGGAGCTGGGATTCATACCCAAGAAATGGGGTTTCAGAATTCAGGCTCTGTTATAAAAAGCACAGAAGTAGGGACTAGTTTAACTAAAACCCAGGTTCCACCAAGGGCATGACTAGAACTTACCAGTGACTAAGCAACTTTGTTTTGTCAATGTCAACTTTGCAACTAAGCCATGTTAACTTTGGTTCACAGCTAGGCTTGTCTAAGACATGTCCACCCCTGCCCCAGGTAACACAGACCATATTAAGTGGCATTTGGAGGCCTCTCCTGCCCTAGGTGAAATCTCCAAATCATTATGATGTGCCTGACCTCAGATGTGGCCTAGAGAGAGAGCCCAGAGATTTTCCCATGGAAAGAAAATCCAGTTCCTGGGACTATCTGGACCATGTCCACACGGCACATTTGCTGAAAAGTGGGCAGAGTCCCTGTGCTGTGGCACTCAAAGTATCACCTGAAAGATCTGGTGCAGACCAATCAGCATGAGAGTGGGCACCAGAGACCCAGAGAGGAGGCAGAATGGGAGGCAGGGAGAAAGGAAGGGCGAGTGGGCAGGAGGGAGGCAACCGAGGCCTGAAGGTGACCCATGACATGAGTCAATGTTCAATGTCTCTGCAAAGTGTCTCCAGGAAGTCAAGCAGGAGGTCATTCATTAATTCTTTCACTCATTCAACAATCAATTGACACCAGAACAGATGCTGGAGAGATGGGATAAATAAGATTTGTTCCCATCTTCAAAAGGCATTAATAATCTAATCAGAAAGACAGTCTTGTATTTGTAACATAATATAGAGTGATAATAATAGCTGTGTGTCCACAAAATACTCCACGATCCTGGTCACGTTTATCCTTCAAAACAACCCTGGGAGGAAGATACTATGATTTTTCTCCAGTTGACAAATAAGAAAACTGAGGGTTGGGGAGGTGAAATAACTTGCCCACATCATATAAGTAGTGCACAGCTGAGCCATGAAACAGGGATTCAAGCCAGGTGCGGTGGTGCACATCCATAATCCCAGCCGCTGGGGAGGCTGAGGCAGGAGGATTGCGAGTTCAAAGCCAGCCTCAGCTATGGCAGGCACTAAGCAACTCAGTAAGAACCTGTCTCAAAATAAAATATGAAGTAGGGCTGGGGATGTGGCTCAGGGGTCAAGTGCCCCTGAGTTCAATCCCAGGTACACCCCACCCCAAAAAAATAGGGATTCGTGCAGAAGAAACCAGGGCTACATCAACCTTGAAGGGCTCAGGGAAGACTTCCAAAGAAGGGAGAATTCTAAATGGGTTTTGAAGGATGAATGGGAGCCTTATAGGAAAAGAAGAAAAGATATTTTGAGCAGAATGACAGTGTGCTTATTTAAAGATGCATTAGGAGGTGAAAAAATATTTGTACCCAGGATGCTGAAGGGTGACCTAAGGAAAGCTGGGGGTGATGTCCAAGAGGGGGATTGGACAGTAATGCCCAGGAGGCTAGGAGCTTTCTTGCTGCTTCTCTGCTTCCACTCTTATCCAGAATGACCTTTTTAAGAATGTACGTCCAATCAGGCAGCCCGCATATTGAACATTCCAGTGGTTTCCTGTTCACTAAAAGAAAATCCAGACCCTTTTTTGAAGGCCCGCCTTTATCCTTGGACAAAGGGGAGTTAGGGAGCTACTACCCCTCCTGCACAGCCGAGCCCAGCACAGAGCAGGCCCGGTGGGTGCTGGCTGAACCCACAAACACTGCATGAACATGCAACAGGCAGCGATTTCCTGTGTCTCCACACACCTGGGGCCTCCAATGGCTTCCGATTTCACCAGCGAAGGTTCCACAGCCCACAGCACACTGAGGGCTGCTTCTTGCCCAGGTCTGGCGGGCCCTCTGGAACCTGGCTCCTGCTTCAGGCCTCTCTGCTCCTTTCCTGGATTCATTCCAATTAGTCGCACAAGCTGTGGTTCCCCTCTGGCCTGCCCTGCAGTGCCTCCCTGATATTTCAGAGAATAGTCTAAGAACAGGGCAAGTTCTGTATTAGACACCTAGATACTCAATAAAAGCAAAATAGATGGATCAATGTGCAAGCTGATGACTGTCCCAGTTCATAGCAAAGCACCTGAGGGTCCCTTCAAGCCAGCTCCAGGGCCCCTCACTGACACTTGCCTTCTTAGGAACAGAGCCCTGCGTGGGCAGGTCAGTGGACTTGGACCCCAGCCTCAGTGCAGCCCCCAGGCATGTGGGCCTCCCTCTCTGGGATCATGAAAGGGCTGAATTAGATCACAGGTTCCCGAATGACGAGCTGCAGGGGATCCCTTAGGGACCACTGTGCGGGATTTGGGGAAGGAAACCCACGCTCCCAATCTGTCATTTCGCCCAAGTATCCATGGTGTTCCCTGCCTCGCAGCTAGGTCTGCCTGCTTTCCCTCAGTTAAGGAATTCCTTACCTGCACGGTGGTTTGAAAACCACTGACCTTACCTGGGGTCTGTCCAACCCTGAAGTCTTTGTGATCCCAGAATTCTACTTCAACGACGTACGAAGACCCATGATATCCTTGCTTTCAAGGTGACCTGCCAGGGCCACCATTTCTCTATGGCACCACACCCACAACAGCCCATCAGTTGGGATGACATATGGGTACAACCCATGGGTCATGTGCTGGGCCCGGCCATGACCCAAGGACCCTGGAGCCAGTAGCAGCCACGAAGCACAAAACTAAGGAACCATGTTTCTGGGCCCTGGCTGCCAGAGTCTAAGTAAGTTAAAGTGGTATTGCAAACCAAGATGAGCTGGCCAGGCTTCTGGTGCTGAAGAAGTTTCATAGAATGCTTAGCTGGACAAGACTCAAAGAACACGGAAATGACCCAGTGTCACGAAGTAGCCCGAGGACTGGAGTCAAAGGTCAGAGCTTCAACGCCGCCCTGCTGCTTGTTGACTGGTGACTCTGGGAAAGACAACTAACCCCATGAGGCTTCCTTTCCTCACCAGTAAAATGGGGTAACGTGACCCATAGGCTGTTGGGAGGATTTGTCTGAAATGTGTTGTATGAGACCAATGCTTCTACAAATGCCCCTCATGGACACAAAGAGGAGACCACTTCCTGGAGATCACACAAGGATGCCAACCTTAGCATCACATCACCCACAGGCAGCCCCTGGGCACAACCCAAGGGCTCCCACCACCAGGGTCTAAGATGCCCTGAGTGCCCCCCTCCCCAGGCACCCCACATGGCGCTCTCAGGAATTCAATATGGAAAACACATTCAGACCTGTTTACATGGAACTGCTGTTTATAATTATTGTTCCCTGAGGGATACTCTACCACTCTTCCTCCAATCCCGTCTTAACTGCTCCACTCACAGAGCTTGCCCGGCTTCCCCGGGGCCACATTCACAGATGCTAATAGAGACATAATTCAAAAGTTGCTTGATTTACATGGCTCGACTTTCCCGAGGACCCCTTAAGTGAAGGTCCCAAACAGGCAGCTCGCCGCTGGCCAGATGCCCTTAAACACACAGGCTCCTCTTCAGCCAGGCCATCGTCAAACCACAGCAGCCACCAGGCTTCAGCCTAAGATCCTGCTGCCACCAGCAACAGGAACCAAGCAGGCTGCAAGATGGGACCCCTGGGGACCCTCCTCTGAGCCTCCACCCCAAGCCTAACCAGGTTTCCACATAAAGCAAGGAGGCTTTAAAAAACAACTCTCCAGGTCCAGGGGAGCAAAGAATCAAAGCTGAGCAGCTCCAGGAAGAGCAGAGCCCATGTCTGTGACGTGGGAAGAGAGGACAGCAGAAGGAAGAGCCCAGCCTTGCAACGCTGTGACCGTACCTGACACCATCACGGAAGCCAAATTCTTTCTGTCATGGAATAACAGAACGAGATGTGGCTTCAGACACAGTGAACACTCGCAGGGTGACCTGGGAGTCACCACAGCTTTCTGAGATTTAGCCTGTCTGATGGCACACCAGGGAAGCCACGCCCTCTCCCGGGATTGGCGGGAAGACGGAGGAGCTTAACGGGAAAGCACCAGGGTCTGGCTCCCGGGGCATCGCCGCACTTGCTTTCTGCATCTTCTCTCTGCTAGGTCCTGAATCGGGGAGAACGGACGTGCCAGGGAGCTTATTAAATATGTGAACACGAGTACGGGGCGAACCCTAAACAGCCTAAAATGGGAAGATTAAAGGAAGCAAACTAGGACCGATCATGAGCGGCTCGACTTCCCCAAAACTAATAAACTTAATGAAACTCGCTATCTCAAGAGGAAATTAATATAAATTGAACACAGTATAAGTTCAAGATGACTTTAAAGACGTTTCTAGAGACTAGATTCATAACTGATTAATAAACTAAAAATACAGAGAGCACTGCCCAAGGCTAGGAAAGTAGACACCCAGTGTCCCTCACCCCTCGGTACTACAGAAGGAATCGAAGCCCAGAGAATGGAAATTCCTAGCCCAGAAGTTGGGAGGCGGGCCCAGAACCCAGGCGTCGAGCCCACTCTCCTCCCTACCCACCCCATCAGAGCTCTTTGCCCTGTCCTGGTACGTCTGGATAGACCACCACCCCACACATTGTCCCCTAAAGATGGAGGCAGATGGGCAGCCAGGTAGGGTGACTACAGCCTCCACTCAGTCCCACACCCTGCCATCCTCACACAGCTGTAGACTCGGGAGAGGGAACCACAGCCTACTGCACACCCACGAGGTACAGTATTCTAGATATTCGTGAACCCTCTGGAAGACCCTGAGAAGTGTGCTCCACAGACAAGGCAACCCCACCAGACAGGTGCAGCATGTGCCGAACACTCGGCTCACGAGGGACAAGCATGAAACTGGAGCCACCCAGACTCCCCGGGTGCAGCTCCCTCCACTTCTCCGCCTTCCCCAGGAAGAACGCCTGACCACAGAAGGCTCCCAGTCATCATGAGCAGATCTGAACCGGCATAAATGAGCCTCCATCAAACTCGAAAGGCTGAGAGGTTTCAATTAAGTAAAGAATGCGAAAGACGCCCCAAGATCCCTATGGATAGAATGGGGGCTGCTCTCGCTGTTGCATCCTCCTATCTTTTGCATGGAGGAGGTTGAGCAGGAGACCACAGAGGAGCCTGGGGAAGGCAGGGAGCCAGGAGGAGAGACAGCAAGACGCAGGTGCAGGCAGTGCAGCCCGGGATTCCATCTGCCTGAGCGCCCGGCTCACTCCCGGGGGAAACCTCGAGCTCAGGCAGATCTAGAACAGATGAGGAAACGGGGCGGAGGAAGGAGGAAGGACACCAGTGCTCAAGAACCAGAAGGCTGGAGGACTCTCAGTCTCAATGAACCTCCAGGACAACTTCAATGGGAACCTCGCTGCTGCTGCCAACTCTTTCAGGAGTAATCAGAATGCTCATCTATATGAAAGACTGCTATGAAAAATAAATTAATAACAGATAATACGAAATCTGGTTTACAGTTTTTGAATAATATGGTCAGCCTATCTTAAAGTAAGAAAAATTCATGTATTTTTAATAAGCCTGAGACATGTTTTCCAATGAACCAGAGATGGTTCATTTTTATTATCTTATAAAGAGACATTATGGGCAAATATTTTTAACCATGAGAAAATAGAGCAGTTCTCATTGGGAGACCTCCAAGCTCTCTCTCAGCAGCAGGGTTAGAAGGCTGAGCTGGGAAGACGGGCTCCATCACCGGCCTCACCCCTGGTCAGATGGAGGCAGCAGACCATGATTTAGGTTCAAATCCAGCTCTGTCACTCGATGACTAATAACCACACCCTAATACCATAGGAAATGGAAATTGCAAAAATAATCTCTTGAGGTTGGTTAATGTAGGGCATGAAGTGCATTCAACAGACCTCCTTCCACTGAACATTCTTTTACAGTGCTCTTTTCTTTCCTCTCAACACCCAGAACCATGAGGAACATTTGAGGTAGTTACAATATACGTCCGAGCATAGAATGTGGCACTGTACCCAGAGAGACAATAAATATGCCCTGTCCCCTTGGCAAACATCCTGAGGCTGCTGAGTCCAGAGAGCAATGATTCTGAACTATCCGCAAGAAGATGGGGTTTGTAGAATGAGTGGCTGGTGGCGGTTCTCCCAGGACTGATCACGGGTGACCAACTTACAGCAGCCAAAGACACGTCAGCGTTCACCAAGCCACAGCCCATGCTGAGGTCCAGGGTACAGACGAGGTGGCACCACCCTCTCCCAGCCTTCCTCACCCAACGCGCATTTCCACCGTCCACCCAGCTGCTGGAGAAATGTCCTTGTCACCTCCCGATCCCTGTCCCTCAACCCATTCCCATGCCAGCGTCAGCAAGTCTGGTGAATTCTCTGCCATTCTCTTCAAATCTGCTTCTCACCTCTCTCTTCCCAAGGGACCTCATCCCTTCCTCCGTTACAACAGGTCCTTCCTCGACTATTTCTAAAAATAAAATAGAATAACATACAATCTGCACCAAGCCCAGGTAACAACGCCCAGGCTGGAGAGAGAGAATGGAGACTTCATCCCTGGCCGGCTCCCGGCTCTGCTCCACAGAGGTGGCACTGCCCTGCCTTCTCCATCGTGGGTCCACGTCCCGGGCTCGGTCCTCTTTCCATCCTTAGATATGTCACAGTTAGTTCATTCACACTGCCATGGGGCTCCTCCTGTGTGGACATGCTGGCCGGGTGGACATGCTGACCGTGTGGACATGTAGCTGTGTGGACATGCTGGCCGGGTGGACATGCTGGCCGGGTGGACATGCTGACAGTATGGACATGTAGCCGTGTGGGCATGCTGGCCATGTGGACATGCTGGCCGGGTGGATATGCTGGCCAGGTGGACATGCTGACAGTGTGGACATGTACCCATGTGGACATGTAGCTGTGTGGACATGTAGCCGTGTGGACATGTAGCTGTATGGACATGTAGCTGTGTGGACATGCTGGTCATGCGGACATGCTGACTGTGTGGACACGTAGCCGTGTGGACATGTAGACATGTAGCCATGTAGACATGCTGGCCGCGTGGACATGCAGGCCGTGTGCACATGTAGCTGTGCGCTATTTTGTTGCGGATCAACACTTGGGGAAGTTTCTGGTCTGAGGTGACCTTGGGCTCAGTAATTCTGCTTCCAGTTGCTTTAAAACCCAAAGCTGTCCTCATGGTACAGTGGGTGGATCTGGCCTCCTGGTCTTTTTTTCTCAGTTCCTGGAGGCCGGGCTCCTTCTGTCTGGTGACCTTGCTCAGGCTGCTCCCCCTTCCTGCTCCTTCCTGCCCGCACCTTCTGCTCAGGTGCTCAGACTCTCCCTCCCAGCTTGGACTCGCGGTTCCTCCCGGCCTCTCTCTCTCACAGCCCTGGTCTCTACGGGTGATTTGTAATTGCATATTCGTGGTGTAATTATTTGCACGCTATTTTACTGATTTTATTTTACTTGGTGCAGCTCTGGGGAGCCACACAGGACCTGTGCGTGCAGGCAGGCTCTCTGCCGCTGAGCCACACCCCAGCCCTGGTAGGGTTCTTTATCTAACACGTCACTCACTGAACAGGGACTGGTCGACTTACGGATGGCTGTACCGCTCGTGCCTGCGACAGTGCCTGGCACAGAGTAGGAGTTCAATAGGCAGTTATTAAGTGACAGTCTGAACTCTCAGGGAGCTGGAGAGACTGGGAAGCCTTTCTGCCTTTGTCCTGCAGTGGAATGGACTGCGGGAGGGGACATGCCATCTGGAGGCTGTCTGGGGAATACGGAAAAGCTGCACATTCAGAGGAAGTGTCCCTTGAGGCAAGATTTGAGAGAGGGCCGCATGTTGCACCACTATGGAGGTCACCATACTCCTCGGAGCCCATGTCAGTGGCGCCCCCTGGAGGTGTGGAATACAACAGCACCTAGGAAATTAGAGAGCAGAGAGGGCAGGCAGGAGGGTGCCAAGGTGTGGGAGGTCAGCCAGGCAGTCATGCCGGGCAGACAAGTACCTCCAGAGTGAGTGTGTGGAGCAGTGAGTGGGCAGGAGAGCCCAAACCTGAGTGCTGGCAGGGCGCCGATCATAGAAGAGCTTGAGCGCCTTGTTGCGCAGCCGGGTCTTTTCCCTGCACCACTCCTAGGGAAGCCTGCACTTCCCCACCCCACCCCCATGGTGCCACAGAGCTGTCACCCGCAGCTCTTCTCACAGTTGTGATGTTATATTCGCCTCTGTGACTCAGCTCCAATCCTTCATGCACTAAGCCATAAACTTTGGGGAGAGACTCACACCTGTCCTGGCTCCCCAGTGTGACCACAGTGCCTGTCAAAGTGCCCATCAAAGTGCCCAGCACATGCTAGATACTCCGGAAGTGTCTGACTGCTTTAGGAAGGTCCTCCTGCCTCTCCATGCAGAGAGGCCATTGGTCGACCTGCTGCTGGTACTTTGGAATAGTCTTGGGGACAAATGCTAAGTCCAGGAAGTCAGGTCCCAGGGAGGTTAACCCCAGTGCTTCAGCTAGCAAATGACGACGTAGGCATTTTGAAGCCAGGTGTATCTGGCTGCAGAGTCCGACCTTGAGTGCATTCAGGACCCTGACACCTTGAGGCCACGTCTGTGCCAGAAATGTCTCTGTAGTCCTTATGGTTCCCAACCTGGGGCCCAGCACCCAGCAGGCACTCCACAGATGTGTGCAGATGTGAACCCGAAGCTCTCGGGAGCCCTTGTCTCCAGAGAATCCGCTTCAGCTTCCATGGCCGTCGAGCCGCTCCTGTGGCCTCAGGACCAACCAGTTTTTACAAATTATCAACATCTCCCCATTAGCTGTTGCAATATTAAATTGTGTGACTGGAAATGAATGAATAATCCCACGGGCAAGCGAGGGAGCCCAGGCAGCGGGTTTAATAACAAGTCCTGCCCTCCCTGCAAGCGGGAGGTCTCCCTAATTAAATATTAAAAATCTACCCACACAGGCTAGAGCAGAAAATCGCTTTTTCAGCAGCACAGCTTGGAGATACTGCCTCGGAAGACCCGGGCACTGTGGGAATGTCCTCTTGGGGCCCCAGATCCCAGAGCCAGGGACCACCATGTGAGGACCACTTCTGGGTGCCAGGCACGGGCCACCCAGGGTGTCAAGGTGCCTGGCCACATGTGGTCCTCATGAGGATCACAGCCACCGCCTAGACGAGCAAACAGAGGCACAGAGTGGGCAGCGACTCCCGCAGGGACCCCAGGTGTCACGTGGCAAAGCTGGGCTTTCCATTCGGTTCTGTGGGGCTGGGAAGCTTATTTGGTATAATGCAGGAGGTAAGAACAGCCTCAAGCAAAGCTGGACTGGAGCTCAGGCCCCCACCTGCCACCTGTGTGGCTGCAGGCAGATGCCCTCACCCCCCTGAGGTTCACAGGGTTTTAGAGGGTGTCAGGAGATAATGCACACCAGGGGCTAGGGCCCAGAGATGCTAGGATGTCCGCTGCTGCTGAGGTCAGTGGGGGACACTCCCCAACAACACCCCCCTCCACCCGACCACTCTGCCTCAGACATGGCCCTAAGCAATCAGTGGTAGTCTAATCCACTACCTCTGGCCAGGACGCCTTTTTCTCTTCAGGGGGGAGGAAAGGGTTGTTGGCATTTATGGAGTACGTATTCTGTGCCCATGGCACCTCCCTTATTACCTCATTTAAATCTCACGCCACTCCAGAGAAGCCGGGATAGTCCCTCTTCCCGGATGTTGAGCCTGAGACGGACACGCCCATGGCCAGGCCCATGGGAGGCTCTCAGCTGTGAGGTGTCCCACTCTGAGACAGAGAGGGGACCCCAGCAGCAGTCCTTGGGCTCCACCCCATCCCTGCCCTTCCAAGGCTTCTGAGGACCACACGGGCTCCACTGTTTGTCCTTTAATCACTTTTATGGATTTCTGTATATTAAAGTTCACGAATATTTATATCAAGAAATTTATAAAATACATGTAAGCAAAAAAATTTAAAAAAAAAAAGAATATAAAAGCTCTCCACAGCCTCAACCCTCAGAGAGACCCACCGTGAAGATGTTCATGTCCATATCCTAGAAGTGAGAGAAAGGATGGACAGATAGACGGATGATAGACATGACACAGGTAGAGAGGAGCTAGATGGGTAGATATTTTCCACTTCATAACACTGTTTTTCTAGTTCTAGGAATTTTCCCGAGAAATAATTTGAGGTTGGTAGAGCATCACACACCTCTCTGAACCCGGCCCCATCGCCTCCTGCTTTCTAGGACTTTGCTTGAATATTTATCACGTCTGTTTCTCATGTTTAATCTGCCCCCTTGATTACAACTACAGGGCCTTGTCCCCCCTGCAGGGTCATGACATAACTAAAGGACAAAGGAGGAAGTTACTGATTAACTAGGAAACAATCCTTCCAGTCCCAGGAGATTTCCTCCAGTCTGATAATATTCTCAAAGCCAGGAAGTCAAGTCTGCAGCTCAACCTGACTCAGCCTTTGGCATCCTAAATAGGAAATGCCAGGCCCCTTGGTGTTCCGGCCGAAAGCTCCGATGCCTCACATTGCAGGTTTATTAACTGAGAAGGAGAAGCGGCTGTTCTTCCCCTTGCCCTCACTGGCAGGGAGCTGGGGCAGCCTCAGGCCTGTTTGAGTCATGGAGAGTCTCTGCTGCAATAAGCCAGCAAGGAGAGGAAGGAAGCTACACCCTCAGGCAGAGCCCTGGCCCTGCAGGGCCACCTCCAGGGGTCCCAGTGAGTGGGAGGGGAAGCAGGTATCTCAAACCTCAAGATGGACATCAGCCCTCAGCGGGTGATGAATAGCTTCCTGTGTGACTCTCCACCCGCTTCTCAACAGAAATAAACCAACTCTGTATTTCTTTGCTGTTTGCTGTCCCTGAAATGGTTAATGTGCTCCCAGGTCCAGCACAAGGTGGTCAGTGCCTGTCTCTCCTCCTCTGGGCCTTTTTACTAGTCCCAGCCTCCAGATGCACCGGCCTCCATCTTCTGGTGGAGCAGGCCCATCTTCTTACCTGGGGTCCTTGCAGAGGTTGCTCTGCCCACCAGAATGCCCAGCCTCCCTCCTCACCTGGCCGTTCCTTCTCCAGCTGCCACAGAGTATCTGCCTCCCCCAGGGACTGAGACCTCCCTGAGGTGGGGCCTGTACCAGTCTGTAGCCTGAATTTAAGAATATAACCTTACTCCACGCAGGGCATCCTGTCTCCTCTATATTGATTGATACCCCCTCCCAAGAAAAATTCTGTCATGCTTCTAGACTTTCACAAAGCACATAAACGTCGCTTGGAAAACACAGTATGGGCGGAGGAAAGGGGTGTTACACCAGGGCTGCAGACTGAGAAAGTGACATCACTGGGCAATGGTGAATCCAGACTGGTCTGGTGGGAGAGGCGACAAGGAGTGGTGGGGACTGTGGCTTACTGGAGAGCACGGGCTCTGTCTAAGCCAAGGAGCTGCTCCTCAGTCTGTGTGTCACCATGTGGGAACGTGGGCCTGGCATGGCAGAATTTCAGGTTTCTAGGAAGCATCCAAACATCCATATTTTTATGTAAAACAAATGGTGAAATTCACATTTCAAACGAGTAAAGCAATGACAATACTCTGTGGACTGCCAGATTGTGGTTTCTAGACTATATTGTCAAACTGTGGAATTAACCACTCAGCTGGCCAAATACTTTCCAGACCTTCCCTTGGCTGCTGTCCCAGGATCTTGATGCGTTTCCTGTTTATCTCCTGTAGTGCTACCCATTTTAGCAAACCTGCTAAGCCCCTACTGTGTGTAAAGTGAATATAAGACATTTTGGGAGGAGGGAGATGCCCCAAATAAAAACAAAACAAGACAAAAAACAAGCATAAGGCAGGCTCTCTCCCTGCCCCACCCGCGGGGGAGAGCCGTGGCCAGGACCTGCCGGGGATCGTTAGCAACGATGCGAGCGCCAGGGGTGGCGGGGGCTTTCCTCCCTGCTCTGAGAGAGCTGCCCACAGCAGTGCCTCCTAAGCCAGGTTGCAAGGGTGGGTGGGATTGGGTAGAGGGAGGGGTCTGTGCCACAGTGTGGCTGAGGATCCACTAAAGGGAGTTGCAGGGAATCCTGCAGGAAGGTGGCCTGGCCCTCAGTGTGGACGCCTGCTGGGGAACCTGGGCTTTAGCCTCGAGTTTAGCCTCCCTGCAGCAGGGAGGTGGCCAGTTGTCACCCGGTGAATGTGATGGATGCCTCCCCAGTCCCGACCCTCCCCAACGCCATGCCGTCTCTGCACCTCTTATTTTCTGTTTCAGTCTATGTTACCTATTTTCAGTTCAAATAGATTTGGGTAGGACAGAACACCCTCCCAAACAGCCCCACGCAGGCTGGGTTTCCTCCGGGGCGGGGGTACCTCTGTGGGAAGGATCTGAATCCTGAAACAATTCCAAGAGGCAGCAGGGCTTTGAAACAGGCAGTATTTCCTCTTTTTATGATGGTTTCATTTTACATTTTTATTGGCTCTCCCCTGATTGCTCCCGGGCTCTCTGACGGGATGTGAGATGCGCTGACATTTATAGAAATCAATACATTAATAAATCACGAAGTTCATAATGTCTGATTTGCTTCTAAATGAGACAGAACTATTATCACCATAAAGTTGCACATAAAATATGCCCAATTGTGATGTATTATGTAGTCTAATCAAAGGTGTTTGAGTGAATAACCTTTCCCCAAAAGAAGGAAACAATCAAAGCTGAATAACTTCATTAATAATTCAAGGTGTGTCTGCCAAGGCTTCATTTATTAAGTGCACAGTTAAGAGGCTTCCAAGCTGAGTTCTGGGGAGGTGGCACCTTGACATGGCGTCCCTGCTCCAGGCAGGCACATACACCCTCTGCTGAACCGACTGTAGTCCCGAGTCTGGCAGCTCGTGCGCCCACTGAAGGCAATGTCCAGCGCCTTCTCCAGCTTACAAATGGACCCCAAGAGCACACGCGTTGACTGTCTGGTTATTAAGGGCAGTGGGCATGAAGCCCTGAGACACCTCTGGAGGAAGAGGTAGGGCAAGTTCTCAATGACCATATCAGTCATGACATGGGTTCGCCAACCCTCCAGGCCTGTGTCTGGTCTCTGCCGCCCACTATTACTCCATGGCTGGCTTGAGACCAAGGTGGCCTTGCTCTTTCACCCAGTCTTAGGGTTGCTTCTGGCCATTACAGGAAGTACAAAAGGTACTGTGCATGTTGGACCTGAACTGGAAGTTGGGTGTCTCCAACAAAGACAGTCACAGAACAAGGACATCTTCCTTCATGGAAGAAAAGTCCTTTAATTAACTAGAGCCATCCAAAATGGCTTCATTGTAACCTAGACAGTACATAACTGGTGTGACTACTGATTCCTGCATGGAAGACCCTTAAAATCATAGTCCTTACACATATCAGATGGGAATAATGTATTTGAGCACCTACTATGTACATAGAGTATTTTACATACCTTATCTCACTTAGATTTACAGCAAGGGGGTCTGATTATAACATGAATGAGTCTAATACCTACAGACCTCCTAGGGACAGTGAGATGATTAGATCAATTTGGAAGCCATCACCCTGCTCTCTGAGCTCACCAACACCTGCTCTAACACTGGGATACATTCATACCAAATGGGCAAAAGCTCACTTGGCCAACTCCTATTATTACCCTGTGTGTGATTATTCTATCTGGTGCTGGAAGTTCATGTTCACGCCAACAACAAAAAAAGGGGTCATTAGCTCTGATGACAGAGTCTAAGCTTACCTGTGAAGTTGGTTTTGGGCACTCTGGCACCCTGATCTGGAATGAATGAATGCCAGCTACTCTAAGCAGCAGCAGTGATGCGCAGAGGTGGGCCACACTGGAGCTCGCCACACTGGAGCACGACCAGTTGACTTCTCTCAGATCACGTCGGCAGCCAGAACTAGGCCATGCTAGGAGTTTCCACAAGGACATTGGGAAATGGTGTGCCCTGAGCTTTCCCCCACTCCCCAAGAGCCAGCCGTTAGATATTGCCAGAGCCAGCTCTGCAGCTGGAAGGCATCCTCAGCAAGTGGCCCAGTCGTCCCTGCAGTGGACAGTCCCTTTGCACATGGCAGGTGGAGATGGGCGTTTCACTCCTCATCCTGACCTGGGTCCCACGAGCTTCTGCTGAGGAGAAAATCCTGTGCTAACCAGTCCTTCAGCTTCTCACCTTCTTGTCCATCTTAAACTGGAAGTGCCCTTTCTCCCTGGACACTCTTTATTTTGCAATGAATTGTCACGTCCACTCCTTGGTCAAGGGCAGACTAAAAACCCACCCATGTCATCCTCCTATTTCTGCAGAAACTCTGGAGACCCCCCTACCTGGGCAACGCTTTCCCCAACCTGGGGCAGCGAGGCTCCTGAGCGGGCGATCTCTGCATGCAGGAACTCGGGCACCTTCCCCTGAGTCCAAAAGAGAAGTGGTGGGAGGTGGGTGCTGGCTGGTGGCCGGAGCTCATTGGACTAAGGCCCCCAAAATGGCAGAGACTGCTGGAGCCACCTAAGAAAGTTTTCACCCTGGGGCACTTTTTCCAGACTAAAAGGTCCACTTAAAACACCATCTCGACATTTCTGCCCGTGGCTGAGAGGCGGGTGAAGCTGCAGCTCTGCCCTGCAGTGTGGGCAGGCTTAGCTACACTCCGATGCTGCTCTGAGGTGGGAGGACACGAGAGCCCTGTGCACATGGCCCTGCTTCCTGTTCTGAAACACCACCCAGGGTCCTTCTTCCTCACCCTGACATCTAGACAAACCCTCCCCAGCTGTACCTTTGCTTTTTCCATCTTGGTCAAAAACAAGTTATAACTATAACTTGTGGAACAGAACAGTGACTTGTGTCCCAATCGTGTAGTGACTTCGTGGACTTTTGATGGTTGCACTTCATTTCTGATAGTTTATTTCTGACAGTAAATGTCTCTGGCTGAGAGAAGCAAGGGACATTCCCATCTCCACGTGCCTCAATCTCTGTGCTGACCTCAGAGTTACATTAAAACACACTGGTCTGGCAGAAAGGGCAGGGGCCTGAACTGCACCGCCATCGAAGAATCCTCAGCTTGTGTGACCTTGAAAACCTGCCATCTGATGGGAGTAGCAGCACTCAAAGATTTCTTCTTTTTTTTTTAGAACTCTGTTTTTTCCAAACCTCCAAACCTTTTCAGGACCAAAGTATAAATGAATGAGAAATGTATAAATTCAATTTTGCTTAAAAGGGGCAGAAGGGGTTTCAAGATTAAGAGAACAAATGCTTGGAGCAAAACATGATTTGAGTTTTATTGAACCAAGAAGACTGAAAAAATATCTGGAGCCTTCAGAAAATCTTTATCACGGCTCAGCTCAGCACTCCTGGGATGCGTCGTTAGGTTTATAGAATTTGGAGCGGATGAGTTGTGTGCACTGCAAGGGTCTAAGTGGCCTGGGCTGGACGGATCTAAGCCTTAAGGTTTAAGGACCAAAGGACTTTTCCCCTCCGCTGCATGTTGGTACCAACAAGGATCTTCACCCGGATTGTAGGGGAGGAAGTTGTCAATCAAAATGCTACTGACCTTCCCAGAGCAAACCCACCATGTGGAAGGGGAAAGAGGACACATTCCTGCATACCAGCAGGCCATCACTGACATCGCTTTTAATGTCAACAACACAGTTCAGGCAACACCGAACCAGTGGACCTACTGGAAGCGTGATTTCAAGAGGAAGCACAGCATTCTGGACTTTGTATGGACATGGTGTTATGTAAATTATTTGCAGCTCTCCTAAGTTTCCTTTGAGTGCAGCTTTAGTAACATTCCGCAAGTTTTAATATGTTGTATTTTCATTGTCCTGTAATTCCCAACACTTTCTAATTTCCATGAGATGTTGTTTTGATGCATGGGTTACTTAAAAAATTAGATCTAAATTGTTTGCTTTCTCGCATTAGAGGGTTTTCTGGTTTTCTTTTTTGCTATTGATATCTTGCTTAATTTTAGTCTGAGTAGAAAACACTCTGAGTAACTCTGATTCTTCAAACTTTATTGAGATTGCATGGAAGCAAGCGGGCATTCTTAATCTTAGCTACTCAGGAAACTGAGGCAGGAGGAGCATTTCAAGTTCAAGACCAACCCCAGCAGCTTAGTGAGACTTTGTTTCAAAATAAAAGGTTGAAAGGGCTGGGGACACAGCTCTGGTTCAAGGTTCTGGGGACAGTGCCTGTGGTTTGATTCCCAGTGCCAAAAAAAATTTTCCAAAACACTGAGGCTGACTTTGTGCCTCAGGAAATGGTCAATTTTGGTAAATATTCTACGTGCACTTGAAAAGAATGTGAGGTAGTCTATGATTGTTGCGTAGAGAGGTCCATATGGATGAGCGGGGCCAAGTGCATTAATTATTTGCTCAGAGCTTCTCTGTTCATATTGCTTTTGGTTTGGTTTGGTTTGGTTTGGTTTGGTCAGCTTGTTTTGTCAGTTACTAAAAGGGGTGTTTGAAAATCTAATATGATTGTGAAGGTGTTATTTCTCCCTTCAACCCCATCAGTCTTTGCTTTACATGCATTTTGCGTGCTAATTTACAGTTGCTATATCTTCCCCACTGAGGACCCTGTCACATCAGGAAGCCCCTCTCCATCTTCAGCATCTTATCTTAATTTCACCTGCTGCGCACATGGCCATGCCGACCTTTCTTGATCCAGGCTTGCAAGACACCAAAACACATTCTTTCCCGACAGTTTGCTCCTAGCTTGTCTGGGCCTTCGTGCCTACAGGTAGCAAGCAGGTTGGGTTCAGTTTCTATCTGATGCTGGTGTCCTGTGTTGAAGGTTCCCTGTTTCTCTTGGGATTGTAGCAGTTCCACGTTTGCTTTTGCCTGTGGTTTTCTTTGTGCTTAACCTGCTTGGGGTTTGTAGTGCTTATTGAATCTGTGGCCGCATCTGTTTCATCCATTTATAAAATTCTCATTTATTATCTCTCTCATTCTTTATCATTGTTCCTCCCTTTGGGGACGGCAATTATAGGTTAGAATTTTCCTTGCATTCCATTTATCTCTTATGCTCTTATCTGTGTTTTCCATTCTTTTCTCTCTCTCGGCATCAGTCTGTATATTTTTCTATTGCTCTATCTACCAGATTCTTCTTCTGTGTCTTACCTGCTGTTAAATTGGTCTATTCCGTTGGTTGGGGAATATGTTTTCCAATTCTAGAATTTTTAATTACCTTTGTGGTATATACTCTGCTTCTCTGATGGAATTCTCCAGCTTTTTGCTCTATTTTATCAAGGATGTGTTCACCATTATTTTAAAGTCCATACCCAATCATGCCAATCAGTGCCTGGATCACCTGTATATCTGTTACTATATTCTATTTTTTTTCTCTTGTCCTATCTCTTAATATGTCTGACAAATTTTCATTGAATGTGGACATTAGAATAAAGATTAGGTAAACTGAGTCTTCACCTTCTGGAAGGTACTGAGGTAAAGGAAGGTCAACGTGCTTTGGCACAGGCTGTGCTGTGAGCCATCCAGTACCTTCGCACTGATGGATGTTTTCAGAACTGCCTCCCTGATTGTTCTGGGTGGAGTTCAGCTCTGCTGCTAGAGAACCCACGTTCTGGGGTCTTTCAGCCGCTGCACCTTTGCATGTGCTGTTCCCTTGTCCCTCTTCCTTCGAGACTCAATGACTTCTCCCCTCCCTTCCAGTCCCATACCACCCTGGTGGCATTAAGAGCTTCTCCCTTCTGCTCCTAGTTCTTGGCCTCGTCCACACCTCCTTGAAATGATTTGCCAATGAAGAGTTTGGGACCAGCAGCCCAGAACCCCCCCGCTCCCAGGGTGTTATATTTGGCATATGCTGAGTATGTTAAGTGCTAAGTTCATTGATCACGTCTAAGAACTGGGAAACACAATCGTTTAGTTATGACATCTCTTGGGAAGACTAAATATCTAGACTCACTGCGCTCGAGCCCCCTCACGGGGCAACTGCTCCCCAGCCCTCAGTCCCTGTCACTCTCTAGGGCTGTCCACCATCATTGTACTCATCCAAATCGCCTCCCGATCCCAGCTGGCATTTGTGTTTGCAATCCCTGGTCTACTGTGGGCCTTCCCACCAGTTTGAGAATTTTATGTAAACAGACCTTGCGTTCTTTCACCTCTTTCCCAGTGCCTATCACATTCCTGAGGCACTGAGAAGGTCTGTCCATGTTGTGAACTTACTTCTACTAAAATGCTACCTGAGCACTTCCAGGGCAGTGAAGCTTCTCTTACCACGGATACTCCAACCACAGACACTTGACATGAAGCATTTGTTAAAATCCACAGGACTGTGGCACCGAGAGTGGACCCTAATGTTAAACTGTGAACTTCCATTAACATGACCATGTTGACATTGGCTCATCGACTATGACTTCATCTACTATAACAAATACACCACCCCAATGCAGGACGTTCACAACAGGAGACCCTGGGGGCGGGATGTGGGAACACACTGTGCTTTCTGTGCCAGTTCTCTATAAACCTAGTATTGCTCTAAAAATATAGTCTATTAGTAAAAATAAATCAGTGAATGCATACAAATTCCACTAACCAGAGTAATCAAACTCAATCTAGCAAAATAAGTCTCTCCTGTAGGATGCAGGTCAGTCATGGGTACTAGCACTTTTAGGAGCATCCCTGTCAGGGGATGTGAGTTGAGGGTAGGCACTAAAGCACAGTAAAGAGGGGTGCTGGAAAAACAGGAGGAGGATCAAATAAGAGCTCACAGGGGAGAACCAGGTTGACCACCACACAGACCAGAAAAGGCCAACAGGAAGGCAACAGCTAGACTCACCCAGCTCCACCAGGGCAACAGTGGTTCACCAGGCCTGACGTTCTGTCTTGTGTCTTATAATGATGTAACAGAGCTTAGCTGCATCCACTCTGCCTCACATCGTAATGTGTGACCTCTTGTCTCCAAAAGTCGTTTCCATCTTCTGTATCTGAGTTACTTAAAACACTAAAGAAGGGATGAGAGAAGCAAAGACCTATGGATCATGAGCTTGGAGGGAGCAGGAAACAGAGTCGTTTCATCATTAATGTACACATAGTAGATAGGTCCCTGCTAGTCGCTGAGTGAGGAAGTAAATCACCCTGCAAGATAGTCAGCTTCGACTCGCAGTCGGAGGCGGGAGATGGGGCTTCCTGGTGGAGGGACCCTCATAACCACTCCTCCATCCCACACGCGGGGGTTTCCAAGGACCCACCCACATCCGCGCATCCCTCGCCCGGTGCCATCCCATCTCCCTCCAGGCTGCATGGCTGCATGGCTGAGGGCGTGGCTGAGGGCGTGCTCCCAGAGCCTGCTGGGAGGTGGCCATGGCTCTTGCCTGCTCTGACCATGGGCGCCGGATGCGGAAGTCAGTCCCTGCTCTGCTCCTGAGAGGCCTCCTTGCATATGTCAAGCTGGATGGCGACCTGCACATTTTCAGAGGGGCCTCTCCGTTGACAATAAAAATGTGTTTTGCTTTTTCAATGAATGGATTTGGTAAAATGTTTTCTTACTTTTTCCTAGACATCGCCTGGTGGTATTACCAGTATCAGAGAGGTAAAAAAAAAAAAAAAGGTTTAAACTAACTTGCATAATTTGGTCATATTAGTTACAAAAGAAGAGCTTCTTAATCAAGTATCTATTTTGCAGTTAGTCTTCTCATTTCTCATTCATCCACTTTCTGATGGTCTATGGTACTCGTTAGCAAATCTAACCTGAATAGAAACCGTCAGGAACGTTCTCTTAGAGATAAGTCATAGGAAAGCCTTTGCTCCTCAGAAATTGACACATTTTCCTTTCATGAACAACATGACACATGTAAAAATTCAGAGCTGATTTGTGGCTGATTTGTGTAGTAACTGTATAGGACAATGACCTGGATTTCTATGTTCTCTTTTCCCATCTTGCCAGCATATTCTGAGGTAGTTTTTCTCTGTTTTACTACATTTATCTCCTACGATCAGCTTCATTCAAGTGCAACAAAGTGGACTGTGTTGAAATGGACTGTGGGCAGGAGATGGGCAGATGAGGCGGGAGAGAGGGCGTGCGGGGTAAGGAGGCACCGAGGAGAACCACACACATTCTCTCCCAGGGCATGGCAGGCAGCGTCAGTGGGTTAGAAGCTCCAGAACTGAACCACAGGGAGCCCAAAGGCTCAGCAGACTGCTCAGACAAGACAGGCCCTGCCCTGCTCTAGTGGACTGTGGCCCTGTGACAATTTGAGACCTAAGTTGTCAAATAATCACATTTTTCAAAAGAAATGGGAAATCCAACCTGGTACATGAATCTCTCACCTTTAAACTTTGGTATCCAGTGAAAACCACATCTTACAATGAGACCTCACGTTGGGCTGCTTTCAGCCCACAGGCTACCATTTGTAACCTTGAAATGAGAGGGGCAGGCATGAAGCCCACCAGACACACCTTTCTGGAGAAACACCTTTCAGCCTAGGAGGAAGCAGGCAGCCACGATCTTTGGTCATGGCCATGTTTAGGAGTCTCAGTGGGCAGAAGGCCAACGCTCAGGTGCCCCTGCCATGCAGCTGGAGGGTCTAACATACACAGATGTGGGGCTTGTTAGGAACAGAACGACCTCAGGCTGGTTAAAACCAGCTTGCAATTTGCAATTGGAAGGAAGCAGAAGCCACTGTGGGGACACGTGGCCCTGATGAAAGAACCGTGACTGGATTCTGGTCCAGCTGTGTCAGTTTGCCTATGTGACCTGGGACACAGATATAAACTAGTTAGTGAGAGAGATCGGACGAGATATTTGCTGGAAGCCCTTAGCATGGGCCCCAAGTTAAAGACTAAGGAACTCGCGAAGGTTTGGGGAAAAATGCACAATTTGTTGTATCTTTGTCTGAGAGGATCTAATGCTCTCACCCCAGACCCTGAAACACCAAGAACCATTTAGTCTGAGTCACCAGCGATGCTGTGTGGGAGTCTGCGCAGCACCCTCTGGTGGATTATTCTAGCTCACGTTTACCCCAGTGGGAGAGGTTCAACACTTGGTGAGTTATTCAGACAGAAAATCACCTGATCTGTTAGGATAACTTTCTTCTAAGTACCACACAGGGGGGGTAAGGACCTTCCCACCCCCACTCCACATGAAGCTGCCTGAAAACATTATCTGGATTTTGAACAGAGAAGGTGTTCAAATTGACTGCTTAGTACTAAATCTCTGATTTAAGGCCCTAACATCCACAAGCAATTTCCCAGCCTCCAGAACCCCATAGATGTGAATTCCCTTCTACCCCTGCTCTTATCAAACAGAAAAACTAACAATGAAAACAAAGGGAAGCAGACGCTGGGCCTGCCCTATCCAAATACCCCATGAGATGGGATCTGTTGCATATGGAAATTGATCCTGCTGTGCAGACAGCCAGGAAATCATTTATTAATAAAGTCCAGTTCCACCTTAATGAAGCGGGTCCAGGCTTTGATATTTCAATAATTACTTGGTACATTTTTAATAAAGGTGATAGGAAGCAAGTAATGTTTCTGAATCAGATTCTTTC
This sequence comes from Sciurus carolinensis, assembly GCF_902686445.1. NCBI lineage: Eukaryota > Metazoa > Chordata > Mammalia > Rodentia > Sciuridae > Sciurus > Sciurus carolinensis. The sequence continues at coordinate 158,137,199 of NC_062218.1, forward strand.
CAACTTCTGCAAAGAAATTTCCCTGAGCTAGGAAGGAATTTGGTCCCAGGAAGAATAAGGAATAAGACCACACTGCAAAAAGATCTTCATGCTCTCGGATAAGTGAAACCTCAACAGGTAGACTTGATACCTTCAAAACTCCATAGTTGCTTCTAAAAATTCCTTATTTGTATTTTAATTTGATTTTCGCTGCTTTCACCTCCTTTACTGGGCCCACCTTAACAGCAAGGCATAATCGGAGAGGTATCAAAACCTCTGTGGCTCCTTCTAAGTTTCTTCAGAATATATGCACGGTTTTAAAAAATTAAAGAATATGTGCACAGTTAAATATATGTGCATTTTTACAAAAGGAGTGTTGGATCTAATACTAGGAGATTTAAACCATCATTTGATTTCAAATCAGTTTAAAATATACATAAAATATATGTAAGTATCCTAGATTAGACTTATGTGGATTTTTAAATTTTTCTCTATTTTTCCTTTTCTTTCTAAGAATTGGCCCTTTCATTTACACAGAAATGCTCCAGTGTTTAGATAATTGCTACTTATCTCATTAGCTACAAACATAACAATAATTAAAGGCTCTGCAAGAATTATGAGGACATGGCCCACTTGCCGCTACATTGTATAAACAGAGTGCCTTATTTATGTTGAATCATCCTCCTTACTCCCAATAGGATAAGGGGATATGTGTTGCGGTATATAAGAAAAGATAACAATTAGGAATTGTTACCGAGTTATGGGAGCCTTATCCATGGGAATATGTACCTATGGGAATATTTACAAAATATAAACTTAATTTGATGAATTCTTTCTCAATGGAATCAAAAAGCAAAGGGAAAGTAACCATTGCAGAACAAATCAGTCACAAAGAGACCAACCCTGATGAGAGAAGTGCATATAACTCAAAGCACCTGGTCAGCCCTTTCTCCCCGGGGACACAGCCCGACCCACTCTGGCCCGACCGGGGTGAGACGTAGTGTGTGTATTCCAGAAGCCCACCCACCCATCTCCTTGCTAGTTTTGCAAGTGCAGATTTACGGTTCTTCACTACATGGATCTAATGATATCTGCATGCTGAGGACAGGCATGGAAGGTTAGGCGGTAACTGGTTCTTGATTGGAATAAATTAGTTGAAAGCATTCCAGCAGAGCCCAGAGGGAGTCACTGAATCCCTCTGATAATAAAGCATGGAAGGTTCCACTAATCCATGAGTGTTGTGATCCTTCAATGCAAGGTGGGCAAATTGCTGGCTTTACTGGACACTTCTAAACAGCTAGTGCACACTGTATCACACGTAGTACCCCTGGAGGAACGACTGAGGCAACTCGGAATTGTTTAGAACCCTTCCAATACCACAGAAGCTTTTATTTATAAAAAAGTAGCTCTTATTTAAGTCACTTTCCTAGCACTTAAGGGTGTCTTGCAGATATTATAAAACAATACGGGGTAAAATGCAGATTTTTTAAATTAGCATGTAACATGCCACAACTGGAACTTTTGACCAAGTCACATTGGTCTTTCTGCAGGTGGCCCACACCGGGAGACTTCCGGTTTGCTCTATGGATGTGCTCCCTTTGCGCATGCGGGAGCGTTTGTCCTCCTGCTGGCTTACCTGCGTCTGCCTATTCGGAGGTCGGCCAGGCAGCAATCTGAATGTGCTAAGGGGGCGTGGGAAAGGAAGGAGAACTTCCACTCCCGCCCTCTTCTTCCTACCTCCTTGTCACAGCTGACACTCCCTCCCTTTTGGCATCTGTCACACCTAGAGTAACAGAGTAGACAGATGGCGAGACCAGCAGTACTGGGCAGGGAAGTGGGCTTCCAGGTGGGGGGCCATCAGCAGGGCAGCGCCAACCTGCCACCCACCCTGTGTCCCAGGCCAGGACATCCCTCTTTTGACAACCCAGACTGTGGTCTGACAGGAGTGGTAACTGAGGTCACACTCCAATGCCATCTCCTCTGGTTCCAGATAAGATTGAAGACGAGCTGGAGATGACCATGGTGTGCCACCGGCCGGAAGGACTGGAGCAACTGGAGGCCCAGACCAACTTCACCAAGAGGGAGCTGCAAGTTCTCTACCGAGGCTTCAAAAACGTAAGAAGGGGCAGGCACACGGGCGCTCCCACGGGCTAAACCCTCCCAAGGTCGTGGGAGCTCCTAGGAGCTTCCCAGATTCCTGGTTGTGCCGGGGAGGCCAGCGTGGCAGAGAGGACACAAGATCAGCTGGCTGCAAGCTGGCTCCGCCATCGTGGGGACTTGCGCCGGCCTGGGAGCCAGCCTCAGCCTAAGCATTCACTCTCCACCTTGGCGAATGGAGCTCACCGACAGGCTAATCAGGCTCACGCAGGCCGACGCGTAACCCTGAATGTCACTGCATTTGTGCACCATGAAATCCAGGACTGGCAGCGGGACCAGGCCCCTCACCTTTTGCTGGATCTTCTGTCCCCTGGGAGCCAAGCAGTAATCAAAGGTGGAGTCCGGGGATAGGGAGTGACAGTAGCCATGTTAATACATCCTGCCTTCCCAGGGGAGTTCGAGAGCTCTCGGGGTCCCTCCTGGACACTGGTTTTATTTTATTTTTTAGCTTAAAACTCAATGCAGATGCTGGGGTGGAGGGGGCTGGAGGGAGGCGCCCCTGTTGCCCTCCTCCAGGTGCAGCCTACGGGCAGAACTGGGTCAATTCCAAACCAACCACAGTCTCAGTGTCCCCCAGGCTGGCAGGGACTCGCACACCTCCTGAAGTCCTGGGGCACCTCCCCTCCTACTTAGCTCTGGTGGTACCTGTCCCATACCTGGCTTCCTGCCCTCAGGCCTCTTCCTTCCGATCGTGAAGAGGCAGCTAGGTGGCCGCAGGGCCTGAGAGAAGGTTGCCCAGATGGGCACTGGGCTGAGGAGGAACAGCGTCCAGAACAGAGGGGAATCAACATGAGTTGGCATCTACCATGGGTTCCGTTAAGTCCTGGGGACATTAAGTCCCAAGTTTACAATTCTCCAAATACGTCATTGAAGTTGACATTAAAATGTGTTGGAAATCATAATCTTGACCTAGATATTATTCTATTAATATTATATAATTATGCTATAATTCTAATAATATATAATATAGCACATGCTGTTTTAAGTCCACATTGAGGACGATGGGACAAAACGGGCTAAACTGCACAACAGCTTTGCTGGGAAAGTTAGCCTCTCTCTACAGGTCAGGGTGTTGAGGGTCGGAGACTGACCTGACCCAAGCCACAGAGCTTAGAAATGCTTTAACCAGGATCTTTTGGATCAGGTCGTTTAAGACCAAAGCCCAAATTCTTTCCACGGTACAGCCGCCGTTCTCGAATGGCATCTCAGCCTTTTGCAAAGCAGCTCGGGTCCTAAGGTGGGGTTGCATCCCAGACACAGAAATGCATGGACGCTTGCCCAGTGCCTGCCCACCAGGGATCAGAGGAATCTGGACCCCAAGGATGGGTCCGGGCTCCTCCCTCCGTATGAACCCCTGATGTGTCCCCCGACTCTCCCTCCATGCAGGAGTGCCCCAGTGGTGTGGTCAACGAGGAAACGTTCAAGCAGATCTACGCTCAGTTTTTCCCTCATGGAGGTGAGTCTGCCCTTGAAAGGATCCTCCCAGCCCTCTAGTCAGCCGCCGTCCCTTCGACCAAGACCAGCCTCCTTGCTCCCCGCCTCCCCCTCAGGTTCCCGCAGTGGAACCGTGGGACTCTAAAGCCTTATCGGAAAAGAGCTTGAAGATGGACCGCTCCGGCAGGGGAGTCGGATTGGTGTGCTCTGTCAGAAGGCCTCCTTAACGGCCCCAGAAGGAACAAGTGAGGTTGGAGGCCCTGGGCAAGATTCTCAGGACCACTCGCTAGGGCGCAGCAGGCTGGTGGATCCTGTAAATACCTGGGACCCAGCTTTGCCACACTGCCTCCAACACTGGGCCAGACCCTTTCCCCTCCTTTCCTTGAACAGCTGAGACGAGCCAGGAGCTTGGAAAAGATCTTCAGCAACGACTAGACAATTAAAATAAACAAATCCACGAAGGTACAGAGAGCGCGAAGGCCTGCTCATGAAGCGGCTTATCCAGCGTACTAGACCCACGGCACCTGCTCCACCACCTGCCTGACCCCTCCGAACAACTCTGGCCCCAGGGACTAGGACCACATTAGCGGCCCCTCCGGAGACCTCTGTGTCACATGCCATCTTGCATCCTGTCCCCGGGAGCCATCTCCTGCTGAACCCTGTTGTTGGATTTAGACAATACAGAGATCCAAGTCCCAAACACGTTTTAGGCCCTGCTTATCATGGGCCTCCTCAGCAGCAGACAGGTGTCTCCCCTGGTGCCCAGCAAGTGCCATCCCAAGCTGAGGGAAAGCAGGTTTGTCCCACGCAGCCTCAGAATCAGTCTCTTGAGTTCCATGAGCTCTCTTTATGAGGTCTCTCTAGGGGATAGGTATGGCTCCAGTTTAACATGCTACTTCAAAAGAGTTCAAGACGTAAGTCTTGCTACATCACTGTCCAGAGAGGAAAGGGAAGCTCAGAGAGGTGGCATTAGATGCCTCTAGGCGCACAGCTAGGTTGTAACAGAACTGCCATCCAAGCCCAGGTCTCTGCTCCTGAGCAAGGGCTCATTCTGTAGCACCACATGGCTGCTCGGGTCCTTCACGCCATCCATCCACCAGAGGCTACGTGCCCAGGGAGGCAGGAGAGCCACCTCAAGGTGGCCAGAGGAGGGGTAAGAGCCTGTCTCACCGCTTACTAGAACTAACTACCCACCTGAACCCCGGGGGTCAAGCCAGTGGGCCTCAGTCCATCATTCTCTCTGTCCTGTGGCCCAGCATCGCCCTCTCCTCTGGCCGAAACCCTGGCTCTGTGTTTCAGTCCCCTCCCCCGCGGAGCCTCCGCGCCCTCACCTGCGCCCTCTGCTTGCAGATGCCAGTACCTACGCCCATTACCTCTTCAACGCCTTCGACACCACCCAGACAGGCTCCGTGAAGTTCGAGGTAGGCTGGTCTCTTGAGTACCCTCTGGGAGTCCCCTACTTCCTACTGCCTCTCCAAGTCACAGGGTCCTGGGGGAATGGGTCAGACCATGGAAAGTTCTCCATCAAGACAACGAAAACCATCCATTTAATTAACATTTCCGAAAGAAAGAGAGGAGCAACATTCCCCACCCTCCAGGTCCTAGGGAACTCAGGGGCTGAACCCTAAAACTGTAAGAGCTAACTTGCACACTGCTGACCGGGGGCAGCCTCTGGACTTAGTGTTTGCATTGATTTTCTCCTTGAATCCTCACCATGACCCTTTGGTGCAGGGCTGTGTTACTTAGTTTCATTTTCTGGTGAGGAAAGTAAGGCAGACAGACTGAGCAGCTTTTCCAAGGTCAAAGAGTAGTAAGTGGTGGAGGAGGGTTTGAAAACAGGCAGTGCGTTTCCACAGTCCCTGTCCCTAGTCACTAGAGCATGACAAGCTCAGGATTGCAGCCCTGGGGTCAGCTCGTACAGAGGTGGCCTTATTTAACTGTCTGGGGGTAACTCACATGCACAGCTCCGATCTCCCTCAAAGGGGCGCCTTGCTCACAGTGGGGGGTGCGGGCAGTGCCTGGCAGGAGATCCTCAGCCAGCTGGGCCATAACCTCTGGGCCCACAAGACGGGAGAGACATCATTCTGTTAAAGACCCCCAGAGTCTGATCCAAAGAGCTGGCTTCCCACCGGCAGCTTGGTGGCTAACATTTCTCCTGCTTTTCTGCTCCAGGACTTTGTAACTGCTCTGTCCATTTTACTGAGAGGAACTGTCCATGAGAAACTAAGGTGGACATTTAATTTGTATGACATCAATAAAGATGGATACATAAACAAAGAGGTAAGTGAGCTGAGCCGGGGCTGAGGCAGGGACAGTGAAGGTGCCAGGTGACACAGAAGCAGCCCAGTCTTGAGGATAAGATTGTCTGAATGAGGCAGTGGCTCTACTTTGGGCCCACAGAGGTGTCCCAGAGAATGACGAAGGGCACTTTTGACCTCCCCGACTGCTGGCCCTGCCCTGTTCCCAGGTGCTGGGGAAAGGATAAGCAGCTTCCCATGTCCTAGGCCACACAGATTCAGTGCACACTGCCCACACCCTGTACACAATTTGTTTTGAGTGAAGGGCTCTCTCCCTAGGGGACTGCATTTTAGCAAGTTAGCAGCCACAAGTTAAAGTCCAAAATGGAAATGGTAGAATGACAGGCAGTCCTTAGAAGAAAAATGAGGTTCTAAAGAAGAGGAGACTACCTGGGATCACAGCAGCACATCCTGTTCTGCCCAAATAAAGCCAGAGAACAGAAGAAGGAAGTGTAGCTGTCTTTAAAGAAATCATCTCAATCAATCTGGAATTATTGATTGACACTTAAAGCCTCAGCTGGTGAGATGCTCGCAGTCAAACCCCACTGTGTTGTCACTTGAATTGAGCATCCTAGACATTCATTTGCTGAGCTGAGCTCCTGTGTGCCCAAGGTTGGACAGCCTCTCTGACCTTCACCTCAGCCCTGCCAGGTTCTCCTCCTACAGAGAGAATACTGAAGCTCAGAGGTTTCCTCAACTTCCTTCCTTATTCGTTCTGTCCCAAGCTGGCTCAACACCTGTTTGAGGGCTTACGAGGTGTTTTAGGTGCTGGAGAGAAAGGTGAACCATCAGACCCAGGTTGCTCTCAAGGAGCAGTATAGAGGAGGGACGGTAAACAGGCAAATGTAGATGGATAGGTAGGTAGATGTTTTGGCAGGGATGATCAGCAAAGACTTCTAACAAGGTGTCGCCACACTGGGGCCAGACATGCAAAAGCCAGGAAAAGTGTTACTGGCAAAAGGAGCAGCCACTAGAGAGGCTCTGAGGCAAGACAGCTCCATGCATTCCTTGGAAGACTCCTTTAGGAGTGTGGGGTTGCAGGGCTGGGGTGTAGCTCAGGCGTAGAGGGTTTACCTAGCATGCTGGAAGCACAGGGATGGGTCCTTGGCACTAAAAAAGTAAGGGGGCAATGGAAATGCAAGCCAAAGACTTGGAGAAAATGCTTGTAAATTACATACCTGGAAAATATTGATATCTAAAATATAAAAGAAATGTTTATAATTTAGTAAGACGGTAACTCAATTAAAAGTAGGTAAAAGAGCTAAACAGATACTTCAGAAAGGAAGATAAGTGAAGAGCCAATAAGCCCATGAAAATTGCTCTATATCTCTGGTCTTAAAAATGCAAATTATAACTGTAACAAAATACAATTATACACCCACTAGAGTGGCCACAATGCAAAAGGCTGATAATTCCAAGTGCTGGAAGGATGTGGAACAATAGAAACTCATCCAGGTTGGTGGAATATAAGATGACACAAAGACTCTAGAAAATGTTTCAGCACCTTTGATAAAGTTCAACATGCAATTAATATATGATCCAGAAATCCCACCTCCAGGAATTGACTCAAAATAAATAAAAATATGTAATTCCATATACACATCTACAGAGATGTTCATAGCAGTTTTATTCATAGTAGCCCCAAAACAGCAAACAATTCAAATAATGTCTGCTAACTACACAAGGATAAACACATTGTGGTATATCCATCCAATGGGTTACTACCCAGCAATGAGAGGAAACAAATTACTATCACCAGCATCGGTGTGCTTGAATCTCATGAAAATCACCTCCAGTGAATGAAGACATTTCAATTATATGGTATGATTCCATTTATATGCAATTCTAGAAAATGCAAGTGAATCTATAGTGACATAAATTTCACCAGTGGTTGCCTGGTGTCAGAGGTTTATAGATACTGCAAAGGGACATGAAAATATTCCATACCTTGGGTGACATGTATATATACATTTGTCAAAATGCATCTATGAGTACACTTTATGTGGATGAATTTGTTGTAAGAAAATTATACTCCAATAAGTTTGATTTATTTTTAAAAAGTACATTGTAAGGTAGAAGTGCCTACCACATAGAAAGTACTCAAAAAAATGTGTTGAATGAAAAAGAAAGTCGCATCGAAGCACAGAAGAAAACAAGAGTCCAATCTCACTCAAAGTATAGGTCACAAATTATAAATGAAATGCTATGAAATGAATGCTCGTACTCTACAGAAATGCACATGACTAGAATGAGGTTTATTGCAGGAATAATTCAATAGCAGAGAAGGCCTATTAACTAATTCACCATATCTATGTATCAGAAGTTTAAATGATACAATGTTAAAATCACATTCAATAAAATTTACCATCCATTCCTGATAATTTTTAAGAACTTCTAATACACTAGAAGTAAAATACTTCTTCAGCATAAATACCATAGTCTGATACCCAGTTTCATATTTTATGGTGAGACTACAGAGATTCCCTATAGTAAGAACGAGACCAGGACGCACACAGTTCACCCACACCATTACTGAACATTCTCTGAAAGTTCTTCAGGTGGAGTAGGACAGGAAAGGAAATGAGACATAAATATGGGAGGTTGCAATATCCTTTGTTAATGATACTATGTTCTACCTGGAAAAAAAGACAAGAAAATCAACTTAAACTAATAGAACTGAAAGTTATAATTTTAAAAAGAACAAAAAGAACTTGGTTGGTCAGTTACAACTATTTAGAAAACTGTAACACATGTATTCTAAATACAATGGTAAAATTTAAAGCACATGGGTATTTTTCAATATCCATAATTTAGATAATGAAAGTTTATTTTGGCAAATACAAAAAGGAAGACCTGAGTAAGTAGAGAGACACTCCTTTTCTGAAGGTGAGTATGTTATAAAGAAAACAATATTGTAAAGATAGCAATTATTCTCTAACTAAATTTATTTTATTTCTAATCAAAATGAAAGTGCTCTTTGGGGAGGAAAATTTGCACAATTGTTATAAAGTCACATTGGAAGAATAATCAGATGAGAGTAGCAAAGAAAATTTTCAACAAGTGGTGGCACTGACCCTACCAGATAATTACACCTACCATTATGCTGAAGTGTTAAGACCATGGCAGGAGAGGAGGCAGGTCAGTGGAGAGAACAGAACACCCAGGTCCAAACGAGAGCTGGGTTTATTATAAAGGGAGCACTTGATTAGAGAATAAAATGATGACTAATTAATTAAACGATTAAAACTGCTAGCTATTTTAACAATAGACATTTCCACTTATACATCCAAACTATCATAGATATATACAGTTGATTTTTAACTCTCAAAGGACTAGAAGTCATATACAAACATCTGACCTTAGAATGAAAAATGAGTAAAATCAAATTTAGAAGTAATAAAACTATTAATAGTTTCATTCTGAAAATTTTTAATTCTGTACACCAAAAAATACCATAAATGAAGTTGAAAGGCAAATGACAAACCAGCTAAAATATTTGCAACTTATAATCATGGAAAGGGCTGACATTTCTTGCTCATCATCATAACAAAAGCAAGGATATGTATCTTGCTTACCATTACACTTCTTTGATGCAGTATTGAGCATATAGTAGACTCTTTAAAATATCTTCTAAATAAATTAACAAATTTCCAAAGTATATAAAGAGTTCTCACAATCCAATTAGATATAGATAAACACAATGAGTAAAATAGTTGAACAAAGTTCCTGGGAAATGAAGTAAAAATCGTCAATGCCTATGTTAAAAATCTCACTAAGAAAGTGAAGTCTATTACAACAGCAATGAAATGCTATTTATCTCTCAAGCTGCAAAGTTGATAGGAAATTTTGTATGCTGCATTACATTTTAAACCCATTTTAGAAAGTAGGATGCATGATATTCTCTCAATTTTATGAATAATTAGACGCCTGTATACATGCTTAAATACATAATCCTCTAAAATATTCACATACTACTTTGAAAAGTACATAAAGGAAACACCCTTTAGCTGGATTCAAGTCATCTGGTCTTCAGCCTTGGTTCCACCATCATCACATCACATCACTGCATGATCTCACCAACTCTGCTCCCTTTTTCTAATTTGAGAACTAGCCAATATTGTGCCCATTAATGCTCATCATATGACTCTGGGTGGCAGGGTTAATAAAGTCGCCCTTAAAAGAAAAAGAAAGTGTGAATAAATAGTTTCCTGGAAAGGACAGCTGCTCCTCCCCTATCAGGTTTTGGAGAAATTCTTATCAAAGTTACAGGCAATGCAAATCCTGAGAGCAATGAAATTGTTCTTTATGTCCTCTCTTTAATAAAACATACTCAAACAAGGAAGGACCCAATGGCCATGTAGGTATGAAGGGCTTATAACATACATATTTTAAAATAATTCATGGATACAAACATTTATTTCCTAATTCTACCTTTTGAGGGGCCTTGGGGCAATGGCACCCAGTAGCAATGAGCACCTCTAGGACACAGACTGTGGTGTCTAAACACCACTCTCCAATGAAAGGAACCAGTGTCCTTGGAGAAGTGGTTGGTCCTAGGACTAAGACAGAGAAAATACTAGACAATCTTGGATCCCAGAAGGGACATGTTGAAAGGCTACAGGAGTCACTGAAGGAATTCCAATAGCTGAGCAAAAGCAATTTAAGCAGCAAAATAAAGAGTGATGATGTTGGGTAATCACCAACAAAATATAGTAAATATCCATCAGTCCACACTGATACAAATAAAAAACTGAATGTGTACATAAATTGGAGAGAATTCCATTTAATTAATTAACACAGAAGGAGTAAAGGAAATACAAAATCAGACTAGGCAAACACCACAATAATTTTTGTGGGCAAAATCCACTGACAGACACTAAAACCAGTGGCAAAATTTGAGAGCCACCACTTTAATCAAGCGACCAAAGTCAACATCACCAGTGATGAGGCCCCACGATGTTTAGCATAGATTCTGGGATGTTTTTGCCCAAAAGGCATGGCCTCAGTCTGATCGTAAGAAAACCAGGTTCCAAACCAGAGGACATTCTGCAGACTTATTGACCAGTGCTTTGAAGTGTCCAGTCCTGAGGAGACTTGGGTCACTCAACCAGACACGATGTGGGATCCCCAAAGAGAAAGAAGACCTGGGGGAACCAAGGTCATTTGAATAAGTTCCATGGTTTAGGTCATAGCACTATAGCATGTTAACTTTCTAGTTTTGAATATTTTCCTGATTGTGCAAGTCATTATGTTAAGGGAAGCTGGGTAAAAGCTATACATGAACTCTGTATTATTTTTAAAACTTTTCTGTAAATCTAAAATCATTAATAATAGATTTTTAGGGAAAACTCAAGGGCCCTATCAATAATCCTGACTGTTGGTTCCTTTTTTCTTAATTTAAAACAGCAACAGAACCTGTGAGGATATTAAAATCTCTAAACCAGAACATGAGCATCTTTAAAATTCAGAATATTTCATCTTCCCCAGCCGGTGCACAGGGACTCCCACATGTCACCCCACAACTGAGGACAACACCCAAGAGCTTCTGCAATCAGGGAGAGTGTCCTGTCTCCTCTCTAGGAGGGGGCTGCTGGGTGACAGCCCTCCGTTAGCTTTTGACTACCTCTTATCTAGTGAAAAGTATCCTGTTAGTCAACCACTGTCATTGGCAAGGGGAACTAGGAACCCCAAACCCTGTCACCTCAGAAGAGCCTGACCTCAGGGTCCCCACACTCTGTGCTTCTGTGTCCCCTCTCCAGGAGATGATGGACATTGTCAAAGCCATCTACGACATGATGGGGAAGTACACCTACCCTGTGCTCAAAGAGGACACGCCGAGGCAGCATGTGGACGTCTTCTTCCAGGTGAGTGCCCGCGCCCCGAGCTCACTAAGGTCAGTCACCACAGTATCCAAGAGCGTAGCCTGTGTCCAGCCCTGTGTGTGGCCCTGCCAGGAACAGGAAGGAACTCTCGGACGTGCTGGCCCCGAGGAGTCCATGCTCCTGCAAAGCGTAGGCTGCAGAAGAGAACAGGGCCGATTATTATGAGTAACTCAAATTGGAACAGAACAGTTGAGAGGCTCTGTAAAACCCTCGGAGTGTCTGAGTGAGCAGAGAGCTCTCTGATCATGTGTGTGGGTGCTGAGCACTTGGTCTGAGGGGTAGGGGGAAATTAGAACTAGGGTAAGGCCAGACTGTGCCATCTTTAAATGGAAGTGCCTTGCTCTGGTAAAGGTCAGGTGGCTACTGCTGACCCTTGAGTAGGAGAGTGGTGCTGTTATAGTGGCCTTTTTTAGTAAAAAATTCATCTTGCAGTGGTGTAACCAAGAACGTCAGAGCTCACGCTAGTCCACCTTGCAGATGGGAAAGCAGAAGCTCCCACAGCAGCAGAGAGAGGGACCTGGAACCTCCTGTATCGGTGTCTCCTGCCAGGTGGACAGGCTAGTGGCAAGTGCAGGGAGGACCTGCACCATGGTTGGAGGTGGTCTGAATTGCCACCAAGGGCTCACATCAGAGGCTTGGTCCTCAGGGTGGAGGTTAGAGGTGGTGGAACCTGTAAGAGGCGAGCCTAGGGGAAGGTCACAGACCACTGGACATTGCCCCAGAGGATGAAAGCTGTAGTTCTCAGAGAGCCAGTTGCTATAATAACAGCAAGACTGCCTCCCCACAGTCTGGCTTCCTCTCTCACCATGTAATCTCTTCCACACTGGCTCCCACCATTGCAATGCCTCCTTCACAACACCCTCACTAGAGCCAACCCGAAGCAGTGCCATGCTCTTGAACCTCCAGAACTGTGAGCTAAATAAGCCCCTTTCCTTCTGAAGTACCAACCTCAGGTATTTTGTAATAGCAACAGGAAACAGACTAATACAACATATTTTCTGCTGACATCCTTGTCAGCAGAAAAATCCAGCAATGAAGTGGTCAATATCTGGAACCAGTCTTTTGATTTTAAGAAATTTGCCAGAGTCAAAGTGCTGTAACCAGGGCCCAAATGGAGTTGCCTGGCTAGTGAGAAACCTTAATCCTCAGGGTTAACAAAGCTGGCTAACAAAAAGGTGAGCTTTGGAATGCAGATTATCAGGTTCTTTAATGTGTTCCCTGTCATGTCTTTCAGAAAATGGACAAAAATAAAGATGGCATTGTGACTTTAGACGAGTTTCTTGAATCCTGTCAGGAGGTAAGGAGAGACCTCAGGCCACAATATCCCTAAATCTGGGAAAGGAGACCTGGGCAGGGGGAACCTGCAGAAGGGAATGAGTAGCCTGCACATACGTCCACTGAGAGCCAACAACGGCCACAAACCAACAGCAACTCAGAAATACAATGACCTGCACTCCCCAGCCTGGTCTGTGGCAGGTTTGGCTAAGAGCAAGACTGAGCAGACAGCCCAAGCACAGGGTTGGGGGTGTGGAAACCCAGAGGGGGCCTCTGCAAAATCAGACTTCCCAAGGGGACACCACTATCATTTCTCAACCTACCTCTGACGTCATGGCCTGCTCCCCAGACTACAAGGGAAAAACTCCACTGTGATTCTCAAACCTCAGTGTGCATTAAAACTGCCAGCACTGGCTGTGAGCATGTGTGTGTCCAGGCCTTGATCCCAGAGACTCCAGATCTGGGGTGGGGTCTAGAAACTGTCATACAAATATCCTGGACCAGTGTGTCCAGAACTGTAGTGTGCACACCAATCTCCTTGACCATTTTGCTAAAGTGCAGACTCTACCTCCACAGATTTGGGGCAGGCCGGAGAGGGCACACTCTCCCAGCTGACCCAGGTGCTGCTGGGCCTTGGACCAAACTTTGACCAAGTCTAATGAATAGACTGACCCCAGAGCCTCCTCCAGAGACTGAACTGGAAATAATTTATTCATCTTCTTTAGAGAAATACACTTACACCTCTACTGTATTTCAGGAAGGTACCCAGTTGACTATGAGCTCCACCCAAGAGCTGAGCTGCGAGGAAGCAGAGGGGTTATTGACACACACTGAGCACCTGCCACATTCCAGGTGCATTACATGAACTTCACAATAGCCCATATGAATGTCCTGCATGCAGGGTGACATTCAAAACACTTAACAACTAGAACAGGCTGAACTTTGACCCCTTGTAACATACCTTGATCAGCACGCTAGAGGATCCCGGCAAAGTTTAGCATTAACCCATTAGCTGATGGATCTTCAGGTAGTTCAGGGGTCCTGGAAAAGTTACTGGGAAGCCAGAAGGAAAGAGCCTAGGGTCAGAGAGGAGGCCCAGGCCAGCAGCTACTTACCAGCAGGGTCAGAAATATCTTAACATTTAACCGTGATGAACTGATGGAAAAGCACTATTGATCATATACATTTTCAAGAAGAGAACACGGAGGCCTTCCAAGATTAAGAAATGTGCCAAAACCACAGTAAGTGCTAGAGATGGGATTTAAATTCCATTCGTCCTAATGTAAACCCCACGCCCCACTGAAGCGTGCTTCCTGGGCTTTGCCTACCAGGTAAGAGAAGTTTTAAGTCCTTTTCTTTCCTCAGCGACAGTTGCCCCGGCTGTCCATTAAGGAACTCACTTCTTCTGTGCCAACCACACAGTAGGTAGTTATTTCTCTCCCCAATTGTTTACATGAAGAAACTGAGGCCCTGGGAGATTAAGCCACTTGTCGGAGGTCACACAGCTAGTGAGTGACAGTTGCAGGATTTGAATCCAGGCTGCCTGACTCCAAGTCCCATATGATTAGCTGCAACACAGCAACTTACAAAGACTTCTTTGTTCTTTGTTGATTTTCCTCTATTGTAGGACTGCTTTCTATTTCCTTAATTTGTGATCTAATTTATTCCTTCTCCTTTCTTATTTTCAATTTTCTAGGGTTTTTCCCCAGCTTTTTGAGATGGAAGTTTAGATCCTTGGTTTGCCATCATTCTTTTCTAATACTTATATTAGGGGTAAATTTCCTTCTGGATATTGCTTTGGTTGAGTAATGCTTTAGATGCCACAAACTTGGATATGTCATGTTTTCGGCACATTTTCATTCAGAATATTTTCTCTGATGCATAGATTTAGCAGTGTATTGCTTACTAGGCAAACATTTGAGAACTTTCTGCATTCAATACTTATACCTTATAGAATATATGATAGAAAAATGTAAAATAGAGATATTTAGTAACAAACCTATAAAGCCAGGAGTTCTCTCCTTGAAAAAAAAAAAATTGACAAATGCTGAGACTGATTAAAAAGAGAGAAAACTCAGATTTTCAATATCAGGAATGAAAACAAAAACATCACTACAGGCTTCATAGACATTATAGAGATAATAGTTCATCATCCATAAGTTTGTCAATTTAAATGAGACGTATAAACTCCTTACAAAACTCAACTTACTCAAAAAGAAATAGAAAATCTAAAAGTTCTATACCTATTAAAGATATGGAGGGCTGGGTTGTGGCTCAGTGGTAAAGCGCTTGCCTAGCATGTGTGAGGCACTGGGACTGATTCTCAGCACCACATATAAATTAACTAATTAAGTAAGGTACATTGACAACTAAAAAAAAATTTTTTTAAAAAGACATTGAATCATAATTTAAAACTTTCCCCCAGGGAAAATGGCAGACTCAGATAGCCTTACTGGCATTCAGCCAAAACACATAAGGAAGAAATGATGCTTATCTTTTTTTCAATTTTATTTTTAAAATTTTTTTAGTTGTAGATGGACACGATGCCTTTATTTTATTTATTTATTTTTATGTGGTGCTGAGGATGGAACCCGATGCCTCGCACGTGCTAGGCAAGCTCTACACTGAGCCACAACAGCAGCCCCAAATGATGCTAATCTTGTAAAAACTTAGGGAAGAGAGAAAAAGGGGACTTTTTGCAACCTGATTTATGAGGCTATTATAACTCTCATATAGAAACTTGCAAGGCTGGTTTAACATTCAAGAATCGGTCAATAGAATAAAAAAGAAAAAAATGTGATCATCTCCATAGATATAGAATAAGCATTTGATGCAATGCAGTTGGTTCTTAGAGGAAAAAGAAAAACAAACAAAACATTGTTTAATTGGATAATGGTTTTTTCCTGAACTCCTCCTTAGGCTAGAGGAGGTGCTTTTGCCTTGATTAATCACATTCTAGAACGCTTTCTCGGTCCTTCTCCAGTCCTCCCAGGGTTCCTTCTGCACAGGAAACCCAGCTTGAGAGCTGCTCGCCAGAGTTAGCCAGCTACTTAGAGAGGCGCCTCAGAGACTTCTAACCACCTCTCTTCCCCTCCTTCCTTCCCAGGATGACAACATCATGAGGTCTCTCCAGCTATTCCAAAATGTCATGTAGCAGGGGACACTCAGCCATCGGCTCTCAGAGACATTGTACTAAACAGCCACCTTAGCACCCTGATCTGCCCTTGTTCTGATTTTACACACCAACTCTTGGACAGAAACACCTTTTACACTTTGGAAGAATCCCTGCCGAAGACTTTCTATGAAGCCCAGCATCAGTGGCTCGGTCTGACCGCCAGCTCTTCCTCCTCCCTCCTCTTGAGAGAGACAAGATGAAATTTGCGTTTGTTTTGGAAGCATGCCCGTCTCTTCACACTGCTGCCCCACGGAAGGTCCCTCTGCCTGAGCTTAAAAGTAGTGCACAGTCTTCTGCTTACACGCCCCAGCCCACTGCCTCCAGGTCAAGCAGACCTCCATGAGTCTGGAAGCCAGAGGACCTGAGAGAAATGCTCACCATCCTCTGGTGGCCTCCCAAACCAATGTGCCTGTTCCTCTTCCTTTGTGGGAAGAGTGGGTGTTGTACTGAACAGTTAGAATCGACCACGTCTAGAGGGGAGAGGCAGCCCCTAACTCACATAGAACAAGATGGAATCACAAAGCATGGCATCATCTCATGACCAACTACCCACGGCATTCAGCTCCAGAGGCAAGGACCAATAATTCTCCCACGCAAGCATCTGTGCTAGTCACGCAAGTCCCCTCACGGCCCAGGAGGGGGCCGCTGCCCAGTGGTGTACACCTCCTCTCCACCCCTGCTCACACCCAGCACTGCATGTCCCGCCCAGAAAAGCCCAGAATGCCTGCAGATCGCTGTAATTTTATACCATGTTCTAATCAATAAACAGAACTATTTCTTACGCTCTCAATCATTTCTTTCATGACTCCATTGGACAGGAGAGGTAAGCTGTGACCCGGGAAGGTGCGTCCATTTACCCAGCATCCAGTTATCTATTAGCTTTTCCTTGTGCCAGACACAGATGTCAGGTAAGGGGTCTTGCCTCAGGTAGCACAGCTGATAAAATGGCATGGAAATTACTCTTCCCACACTCCAAGGGGACTCTCCTTCACCCCAAGAAACTGGGAGTACTTCCCACAAATCTCATTCGTCTGAAGTCCATTCTGACAGGCCTGGGGGTTCTTTGAACCCATGTAATAGATGAGGAAACTGCCACAGGGAAAGGGGATGTCTCAGGTGGCCTGGATCTCCAGGAGCAGGCCACCACGTCTTCTGTGTGCACGAAACACTCCCAATCTGATGGCCACTGGTTGCTGCCTTCCACAGCTGGAAGCGGTGGGGGCTTCAGCCCTGTTCTTCTGTTTTGGCTTCCTGGGTACAGCCACGTGGTCCCCTAGGGCTGCTGGACAAGTGACTGGTCCCTGGCCGACACCACCTAGACCCAACCCGAGAGCCTACACCCACAACCCCTCCCTGTGTGCTCTGAGCCCATCCGTGGGCGAAGTCCAGGCCAGCGCTTCTCTGTCCCGATGACCTATCAGAGTCACCTGGGAATTCTGAAAGATGCCATGTCTGTGCCCCACCCCAGATTAGAATCTCTGACCATGAGGCCTGGGCAACAGAATCCTCTAGAAGCTGCCCAAGGGGTTGCAATGTGCATACAGGGCTGAGACGTGGGACTGGCCACACGCAGCTCTGGGCCTGGAACACGTGGTCTGAGCCATCCCAGGGCCACAGTGACTGGCTTCAGGGTGGGCTGGAGACCTGGGCCAGTTCCAGCAGCATGAGTCTCAAGATGGTGCTGGGAGTCGGGGCTCAGTCCTCTCTCCTGCTGGACATGCTGGGAACTACTGAGGAAGCCTGGAGTCTATCTGCTCACAAAAGGGCTAATAAGGCAGCGTGCAGAGGGGAATGAGAGGGAGGAGGGGGTGAAGGATGGGGCACTGAGATGAGCCTCCTGACCTATGCAAGTGTGTGATTACACGAACGGTGTGAATCTACATCGTGCACAACCAGAGAAACGAAATGATGTGCCCCACTTGTGTACAATGACTCAAAATGCAGCCTGTAAAAATTAAAAAAAAAAAAAAATCAAGGAAAGGAGATTAAAAAATAAACAAGCAGAAACTGAGCCCTTGACGGTGTCCTGCCTCTGCTCCTCTCAGACGTGTGAGGGGTGCCAGCAGAAGGTCCAGGCCTTCGTGTCCCACCCAGCTGCAGGGCGTCATCCCTGGGGAGCGGAGCGTTTGAACCTGCCGAGTGCCTAGCCAGCACCCCAGATGGACTGGGAGACTCAGCCTGCTGCGGCTCTCCAGGTGAGCTGGTCCACACCAGGGCCGAGAAGCTCTGCTCCAGGGTAGAGCAGGGCTGCTGCCCTTCCCGTGTTGGCCAGATCACAGGTCAGGAACCAAATAAGCCCGATGCTCAAGCAAAGTCATCAGCTGGGGACATCTGGGCAGAAATCAGAGCGGAAGGACCCTCAGGACATCTTAGATGGGTAATTGACCAAGCGGGGAAGAGTCGTCCCTGCTGGTTAGAGACAGGAGCATCACAGCAGCCCAGCGCTGGCCCCGTCCCCTGCTTTCCTCTAAGGGACCCTGCTCTCCTGAATCCTCTGCAGACATCACCATGGCCAGCCGCCCACCCTGCCTGTGGACAGAGCAGGCCAGAAGGACCAGGTGATCATCCTCCGCAAGAAGCAGCCCTCGCCCCATGACCCAGCCCCCCTCCTCTCAGCAGGGGGCACCGCAGGGCTCCTCCAGTCTGTCCCTGAGCCTGCCCGTGGGAGCAAGCCCCCTGCCCACAGCCGTAAGCTAAACCCATGAGATGGCCATGTGTCCTGCTGTCACGATCCTTATGTTCTAGAGGGAGGAAGCAGCAAACAAAATGGCTTTAGATAAAGCGGCCTAACGAGAATACCTGCACAACAGGGCAGAGAGCCCTGGGTGGCTGGGCCGCTGCTTGGGACGAGGGGTGAGCCTGGCGTCTCTGAAGAGCACACAGCTGAGCTGGCACTGCCTCAGGCCAGGAAGTTCACTGTGGACCTTCCTTGGGTCTTGCTTCAGTCTGGATGTGGCATGAATGTGACCCCCAGCCATTCATGGGCTGGAAGCTTGGCCTAGTGTGGCCATGTGAGGAGGCGGTGGAACCTTGAAGAGGGCTTAGTGCAGGGTAACTCGGTCACTGGGGACACCGCCCACAGAAGGAATTAATGTAGTTCTCATGGGACCCTGGCTGGTTCTCCAGACAAAATGTTATGAAAAAACAAACCTGGTCCCTCCGCACTCTCCAGCTTCCTATCTCACCGTGTGAAACTACTATTAGATCCTCACCTACCTCATCTACTATTAAATCCTCACCAGAAACTGGACCAATGGGGTCACCCAAGCTTTCTGCCTGCAAAATTGTGAGCTAATAAACCTCTTTTCTCTACAAAGTACCCAGTCTCCAGTGTTTTGTTATAGCAATGGAAAGCAGACTAATACAACTCTGTGAGGTAGGTAGACATCCAAGGTACCTATTGTTCAAATGAAAAAATTGATGCCCATAAATGGAGTGGGTGGGTGTTTACCCACACTGTGGAAAAAGGTTTGAAAACCTGCCAAGCTCCAAAATGCATGCCCAATTTTATTTCTTAGAGAAGATGAAGACATTCTCTGCATATTCCTGAAACTAGCTTGATATGATATGCACACACCAAAAGGTATTGAAAATCAGCTGCTACGAAAGCTACTAGTAAAAATGAAAGAAAAAAGTCCATAAGTCCAAACCAAGTTCCTCTTCCTCCAAAGAGAATAACACCAAGGACATGTGCAATGATGGCCATCTGGGTTTCTTAGAGAAGCTGAAATAAGTATCAAAATAATAAGGCCCAACTTCACTGGAGGACCTTGTAAGCTCTGCGTCCCAGTCTAGGGCTGACTGGGACTAACAGAGCTTAGAACTCAAGGGTAAGGGGAAACCCTGGGGGCAGCCAATGCCTCCGAATGGAGATTTGAAAACCATGATATGCTGGAGAGGTGACCATGTTCCCAACTACAGGAGCAAAGTGCATGCCCCTGGCCATCATGATTGGCTCAGGGACAGCCTGAAAATCTAAGTCAATTCTAACAGCACCAACATTGTCTTCTATGGAGAGCAATGCAACACATTTACTCACTTTTCTGCAGGGTATGGATGAAGAAGCCCATAGCCCTGGGATCTGCAGATGATCATTCTGAAACCTGCAGGGAAGTCAACCTATTGATGAACATGGTATACCACCAAAGTCAAGGCAGAGAGAAAGAAAGGGACTTCTTGATGGCATCCTCAAACTGCTGGATCAAGCTTCATCTGAAGCTACATTTACCTCTACTGTTTCTTAAAACAAATATTGGTACATTTTTTTTTTTATTATTTAAGGTAGTTTGAATTGAACTTTCTGTAACTTACAGCTTGACATGCTCTCATACCTCTTCATATGACAGATGGGGCAACAAAACCCACAGCTGCACAGCTGCATAGTAGCAGAGCTGGTCCAAAAAGCCCAGTTCAATGCCATATCCAACATACCACTGCTCTCTACTTTACAGCCATGCTATAATAATATCACATATTGTTTATCAAGCACTCACTATGCACTAAATAGTTCATAGGTATTTACTCCATTCTACACTCACTGCCCTGAGCTTGGTTCTATTATTATTCTCATGTACTAATGAAGAAATAGGGCTCAGAAGATTACATAACATGGTTGTGATCAGATGACTAGAAGTGGTAGAGCAAAACTTTGCAGCAGAACTTTCTGACTTTTATTCGTAATCACTAACCCAGGAACTTCCAAGTTCAATGTGTACATGGAGCCAGGGAGATGCAAAAAGTGAGGAGCAAGCACAGGATACATGCCCAGCCTGAAGGAGCAACCCTGTCTCAGCTCTGGAGACCACCGCCATACTGTTGGAATGTGGGCCCGGCATTGTTAGACCTGACCGTTTTCAAGAACAATGAAAACCTGGACTCATATTTAAAATCCCCCACATTTCATATTCTGGCAACTAGTTCAATATTTAAAAGACTCCACACAAGCCAAAACAAACCAGTGTAAGAACTGGATTTGCCCCAGGGGTTACCCGTTCACAAACTCTGCAGTAAATTTAGTTACCATTTTTCCCCACTAATAAATGACTGGAATACAGCAGGCTAATGCATAATGTAATGCCATATGATGGCTGCCCGTGACTGAGCAATAGTCACACGTGCAGGTGATTAGAATTGATTAAGAGTGCTCCACGTGCCTGGCTTCGTGAGCTAGGATTTAAAGGTAAAAATCAGTTGTAGTCAAGTGTTCAGGTTGGGGCTTCAAAATACAGTTCAGATGAGTCATCACCTTAAAAGAATCATAAGGATGCCTTATGAACTACTTTATAGAAAGAAATTCGACAACTTAGATGAAATGGGCAAATACCTTGAAAAAACACAGCTCATTAAAAAGACAGTGATATAAAGACAGTGCTAATGTTGACATTATGCCCAGTGAAATAAGCCAGCCACAAAAAGATAAATCCTGCGTGATTCCACACACATGGGGCTCTGAGTGTAGTTAGGTTCATAGAGACAGAAACAGGACAGTGGTTCTCGCAGGCTGGGGAGAAGGAAAACAGGGAGCTGTGGGCTTTGTTTGTTTTTCTTTTTGTTTATATTTTAAATTTATTTTATTACTTTATTTTTCTATCTTTAGTGAGGTATACCTGACAATGTTTAATGTTTAAGGTGTTCAATGTGGTGGTTTGATACACATAGACGTTGTGAAATGGTTACCGCAGTCAAGCTACCTAGCACACCCATCACCTCACATGGTCACCATGTGCGTGGGAACAGTAAGACCTACACTCTTGGCAAATTTCAGGTACACAGCACAGTATTATTAACCATTGTGACCACGCTAGACATAGCTCTCCTGGACTTTTTCATCTTGCATAACTGAAACATTTTACCCTTTGACCAACATCTCCCCATCTCCCACCTCCCAACCCTGGCAGCCACCTCTGCTCTCTGCTCCTGTGAGGTTAGACTCCTCATATAAGTAAGTCATGCAGTAATTTTATTTGTGTCTGGCTTACTTCACTTACATAATGTTCTTCATATTCACCCATGTTGGGCTGGGGATATAGCTCAGTTGGTAGAGCTGAACTTTGCTTGAATTTTGCAAGCACAAGGCCCTGGGTTCAATCCCCAGCACCGCACACACACACAAAATATATATATATATATATATGCATATTCATCCATGTTGTCACAAATAACAGAATATCCTTTTTTAAGGCTCAATAATACTGCTCTGTGTGTGTGTGTGTGTGTGTGTGTGTGTGTGCAGGCACCATGTTGTCTTTACCCATCATCTATGGATGGACGCAGAGTTGGAATCCATATCTCAGCTACTGTGAATAGGCAAAGATTCCCTGCAGGCCTCTGGGTCATCTCTTCACTCTGCTGATTATTTCCTGTGCTGTGCAAAGGCTTGTCAGTTTAGTGCAATCCCATGTGTAATCTATTTTCATTTTTGTTAACGGCACTTCTGGGTTAGATCCAAAAAATAAATATTGCCCAGGCCAGGGAAGAAGGTTTTTCTCCTGGTGGTTCCGTAGCTTTAGGTTTTATACTGAAGTCTTTAATGCACTGTGAATTGATTTTTGCATATGTTGTGAAATAAGGGTTCAACTTCATGATTCTGCATGAGGATATTCAGCTTTCCCAACACCATTTATGGAAGACGAGAAACCATCCTGTGTTCCTGGCACCTTTGTGGAAGATCCATTGACCATAAATGTGGTCAGTACACACGGAAGGAATGGGCCATTGTGTTATGGGCATGGAGTTCCAGTTCTTTAAGATGAAAAGAGTCCTGGAAATTGGTTGCACAACACTGTGATTGTACTCAACCCTACTGAACTGCACCCTTGAATCAGTTAGGACAACAGAGTGGGGCGCAGGGGTGCACACCACAGTCCCAGCTGCTTGGGAGGCTCAGGCGGGAACTGGGCGAGAGCTCAGGAGTTAGAGGCAGCCTGGGCAACATGGCCAGACCACGTCTCAAAAAAAAAGGTTAATAAATGTTACGTGTACTTCATTATAATTAAGAATTTCAGAACAGTAATACGATTTGGCCTAAGAAATTAAATGACAACCCCAGGTCCACATGACTGCAGTCATGAATTCTTTCCAATATTTGAAGACAGGTAACACCAGTCCTGCCCAAACTCTCATGAAATAGAAAAAACTACTGGCCAAATTGTTGCAATGAGGGCAGTATTCCTGACAATGAGATCAGACAAGGTAATCATGAAAATATATCATTGAAGATCAATACCCCTGCTGAATATAGATGCAAAAATATTTAGCAAATCAAACATAGCAATATTAAAAATAGGATAAGAGACCATGACTAAGTGAGGTTTGTTCCAAGAATACAAGGTTGGTTTAACAATATTATACAGCCTATGTATTTCAGCACATTAACAGAATAAAGATGAAACACAATAAATCACCTCAATAGATACAGAAAAAGGCATTTAAAAAATAACCAAAATTCTCTAAAGATAAGAACTGTCCATATAGTAGGACTGTGAGAGAGTTTCCATACTTTGCTGGAGGGAATCTATCAAAATCCTAGCTTAACATCATTCTTGCAAGCGGAAGAATGTTTTCCTCCAAGACAAGGGACTGTGTAAGGGTTCCACTCTGGCCACTTCTGTTGTGAACATGGTCCTGGGTCCAGCTGAAACACTCAAGCAAGAAGAAGAAAGAGGGGCGTCAGAGTAGGAAGGGCCTCTACTCTCAGATGACATGATCTTCTATGTAGAAAAATCCAACCGAATCTTGCATAAAAAAGTGCTACAGTAACTAATGAGTCCAGCAAGATCACAGGGTTCAAGGTCAATCCACAAAAATCAATTGTATGTCTTTGTGTTAAAATGAACAATCAGAAATTGAAATTTGAAGAACAAGACCCTGCACAACAGCATTAAAAATGTTGAAAATTCTCAAGAAAAGTCTGACAAAGGATATAAAGATCTACACAGTGAACACTAGAAAACATTGCTCAAGGAAATTTAAAACATTTAAATAAATGGAGAAATTTAGAGCATTCATGGGTCAGAAGATTCAGTCTTGTTAAGATGTCAGTTCTCCCCCATTCAGCTACAGACTCGATTACAATCAAAATTCCAGCAGGCTTTTAATTTTTAGAATTGACAATCTGATTCTAAAATTCACAGGAAAATTAAATAACCTGAGATAGCCAAAACAATTCTGAAAAGAACAAAGATGGAGAACTAACATTACTTAACATCAAGAGTTGTTACAAATCTACAATAATCCAGATGGAGGTATCGACACAGACAGACAAATGGACAAAATAGAAATAACACCAGAACAATTAGATGTTCATGTTAAAAAAAAAAAAAAAAAGACCTGGACTCATGTCTCACACCACATACAAAAATCAACTCAAATAGACCACAGATTTAAAGGCAAAACCCAAAAGTATGAAATTTCTAGAAGTAAATGTGGGGAGTGGATATTTATGACTTTGGATTAGGCAAAGATTTCTTGTATAGTATGATCCATAAAAGTACAAAATGATAACCTTGACTTTTTCAAAATAAAAATTTCCATTTTTTTTGTGGTAGTTAATTTTATGTGTTAATTTCGTAAGGCCATCGTAGTCAATCTTGGGTCGAACACCAGTCCACATATCGCTGTGAAAGTTGTTTTTTTTTTTTTTTTGGATGAGATTACCATTTAGACCAGCAGACTTTGAGCAGATTACCCTCCATAAGGGGAATGAGCCTCGTCTAATCAGTTGAAGGCCTTAAGAGAAAGATAAAATTCTGCATTCAAACGACCTTGGAAGCTGTGTCAACTCTATCCTGGTTGGATAGAGTTGGACTGGTTAGTTCTCATAATAACACGAGTTAATTTCCTAAAATAAATCAGTCTCTATCTTTCTAAACAGATAAAGAGAGAACAGATAGGCAGACACAGCCATATACATATATGCATCCTATAAGGATCTGACTAGTTCTGTTTCTCTGGGAAACTCAAATTAAGATGCCCTGAAACTAATTTAGGTCCTTCTGGAGTTAATGCTTGGTTAAAGAATCACAGGTGAGAAGTTTAAAATGACTGTACCAAATTTAGAAGATTCCGGATCACCAGGAAGGGGGATTATCCGATGCGCCGCAGTCTGGAGCGAGCGTCATCTCGACACACCTGCATTCACCTAGGGCCGCTCATTTAGGACCACAAGTTTCTGGCATAGGAAGAGAACTAATCTTCCCATTTTCCAGACAGAAAGAGCTTGACGAGGTGAAAATTCTTTGCCCAAGGTCACACCGCTAGTAATTCATAAATATGGGCCTTAGTAATAACAACTAGGGCAACATTTATTTGGTGCTTAAAATGAGCCGCCCTCTACCCTGATGCCTCAAATAAATTATTTCATCTAATCTGTACCCCCCCCCCCAAAAAAAAAAAATCCCCGTTTCATTTAACTTGCCACTTTATCCACAAGGACACTGAGAGGCGCAGGAAGGGTTTCAGGCCAGCAGAGCCCAGCCCCAAAGCCCGTTCCGACCTCAGCAGAGGGGTCTTCTGGGTGGCCGCCCCGGGTGCTGCTGTCCACAGAGGGGATGACACCCCGGAGGAGTCCAGCGGTCCTGGGGGCTTCCCGTCAGTGGGGACCTGGGGAAGGCGGGGAGGAGATGAAGCGGGAACCCGCGTGGGGAGTGGAGTCTGCAAAGGCTGGAAGGAGAGCAGGTGAAACGCGGTGGAGAGGCAGCGGAGCCAGAGGAGCCGCGGTGGAGGCCGAGGTGCGGGCCGGACCGGGCTGCAGGGGGCGCAGGGAGAGACCCCAGGCGGGAATCGCTCTGGGCGGGAGGCGCCAAGCCTCACTGCCTCTCCGCGATGGGCACGGGCGGCCGCGAAGCGGGACTCACCAAACCAGGGGCCAAGGGCTGACGACGGGGAGGGGCCAAGCGGAGACCCTGGAGGGCCTACCGAGCACGTGGCCCCCGGCCGCCGGGACGGAGGAGGGAAGCGAGGCTGCAGGTGGGACCTGCCGGCGCCCCAGGTCCGCCCGGGTGTGAGCGGCGGGTGCTGTTCGCCCTCGCGCCACTAGATGGGGCTGGCGCGCCGCCGATGGCGTCGGGATCCGCGCGCACCTTTCGCTGCCGAACCCGACGCAAGAATCCTGCGCGGGGCAAGCAGGTCGCGCTCCCCCCCGTCGCAACCCCAGCGCCCAGCGGGCAGCAGGGCGTGCGGCCCGTGACACACAGGATCCGCGTTATCGAGGGCCGCCCTGCTACCGCTGTCTTGAAACTCAGTAATTTGTAAACAAGGGGACTTTGGCTGTTGCACTCCACCTGCAAATGAATGGAGCAGGTCCCGTCCGCCAGGATCACTCCCAGTCCACAGTCCGTGAGCCTATGATTCCCCTTTATAGGCCAAGAAACTGGAGCTCAGAGAGGTGAAGAGACCCGTCGGGATCAGTAGCTAGCCAGGCAACATCTGTAACCCCCAATACAGATTCCTTCCTGTCCACCTAGCAGGCTGCCCAGTGCAGGCAGGGCCCCGCCCAGAACGCAGACCTAGGCTCCTGTGGTTTTGAAGACAGGCTGGGTTTGGGGCATTGTTTCCAGAGTGTCCATTTCTTCTGATTGAAAAATCCTGGGATGCCTGGGGGAAGAAGCAGCCCTCCCTGACCAAGTTGCCAGTCCAGGCTTCTGACTCCAGAAGCTCTCCGCCACAGACAAGGACTCTCAGACACAGAGCAGGAGGAGAAGGGACCAGCTCCCCAGAGAGCCAGACAGACCAGCGGGAGCCCTGCTGCTGTGTGCCCTCAGGCAGGGGCCTTCCTGAGCCCTGCTTGCATCAGACGTAAACCAAGGGTGACATTCTCGGGTTTGCTGCAAATCTGAGAATTTAAGTACTGAAGTGCCTGGCCAGCTGAGGCTTCTCAGTCAATATTCCTTTACTTACTTTTGGGTTCTCTCACCAAGGCGGCTGGGCTGTCTGCCCTGGAATCTCCCCCAGGCTGGCACTCAGGATGGGGGCAGAGGTCTCCAGAGAGGGGAGGAGGTCTGCAGAGCTAGAAGACTGGGGGAAATGTGGCCCAACAGGCCAGACCAGCCACCTGGGAGCTGAGCTGACAGTAGATCAGGAGAGGAGGCTGGCAGGCCCCAGGCATGTAGGCAGGCAGTCGCCAGGCCACAGCAGGGAGAACCACCCTGCGTGGTGGGACCAGCTTCAAGGCCTCAGCATCCCTGCGAAGCTGAGGGGCTCACACCCCACTTTACAAAAGAGCAGCCTGCCCAACACCAGGAGCGTGACCCAGGACTTGACAAGCCTCCTGTTTCTGGTTCAGAGTCTGCCTGGCTTCGCAGAGCATCCCTGCTCCTGGCTCTGTAACCGCCAGACCCAGCAAGTAGCCACAGGGGCTGGGGACTGGAGCTGGATAACAAAGGTCCCTGACTCCAGAGGCTTGCCCTCCTCACAGGGTCACCAGGTGGAACCAGGGTGGAAGCGTGTCCTGGAGCCTTCAGAGTCTGGGCGTCCTCAGGGAAGTGCCTCTACTTCTCTGAGCCTCTGGTCTATAAAGCAGAAATGGTGATAGAGTGCTGAGTTCACAGGATAGAATGGTGTGAAGGAAAGCGAGGGGCTGTGTCGTCGGTCAGTCTAGCACCAGTTCCAACTCTGCCATTAGTCAGCTGTACAGATCTCGAGCAAGTCTTCATCTTTCGAAGACTCAGTTTCCTCCTCTGAAAAATGGGGATGTTGGGACTTCCTGCCTTGGGTGCTTGAGAGAGTTAGCAATCTCCCTGGGAGAGGAGATGGGGGTGGCCAGGCCGCCTTCACTAGCAGCCACCCCAACGCCAGGGCTGGCGCCTGCCCCAGCACCCAGCCACCCAAGCCCCAGGCACATCTGGCACCCATTGGGCCACAGTGCAGAGCATTCCTGCTGTGACCCTCAGCCTTTCAGGAATGCGAGCTGACACAGGACAGGGGAGCGACATGAACCAGGCAGCTTCAGGGGGGGGGCGGGCAGAGACGGAGGAGTATTTGGAACCTGGATCTGAGAAACAGAACCTCTTGGAGACTTTCAAAGGCTCACTCATTTATTCCCCTGCACAATAACCTGATGCCAGAGACACTAAAGAAAACCCGAGTCTCTGAGGTGAGGCACAGGCCTGTGGACTCCTGAGAAGAGCGTCAAGCACATCTTCCACCAACTGGGCGACTTGCCACTGCCACTGAGCAAATCAGCTGCAGCCAAAGTGTTTGAGGGGCAGTGCACCCCCGAGTCAGGCAGCCTGGGTCCAGCCCAGCCACTGACTCTCTTCCTGTGCCTCCGTTTCCTTATCTGTAAAGTGGGCTCATCAGAACTCCTGTCACAGCAAGTTGCGGTGAGGATGATACACTGACTCAGGTAAGGCCCTCAGAAGGTGCCCGGCAAGAAGCTGGCTACATGGCACATGCCTGTAATCTCAGCAACCCAGGAGGCTGGGCCAGGAGGATCGCAAGTTTGAGGCCAGCCTGGGCAACTTAGCGAGACCCTGTCTCAAAATTTATGAAAGGACTGGGTAGATCACCAGTTAAATCCCCAGGACCAAGAGAAAGGAGAGAAAGATAGATGGAGCAATCGCTCAGTTATAAAAACAAGAGTAACAATCTAATAATTAGCCGTGGGTTGCTTAACGTTTCGAGCCACCTTCTGATGCTGCTGAGCATCACAGATGGCAACTGCACAAACCAGGGTGGAGTACGTCGGTCACGCCGCGTGGACTCTTGATGCAGTGGTGCTGCCGTCCCATGCGTCACACTGTTTGACGGTGGACTTGAGTTTCGTAAGTAGGAGCAGCACACTCTCAAATAACAGAAGTGCACATCGTGACCGTTGGACCAGCACATCCTCCTCTGTTGTCCTCACCAAGCGTTACGTCAAGTGCTACGATTCCCCGACGTCGTTCACCCCAGTGTCACCGTGAGCACCTGAGCAAGGTGTCCTGCTGACTTGACTTGGGGATAGGGATTCTTCTTTCAGCTCCATTAAAATGGGGCCACCGTCCACGGTTGGCAGCAGCTTTGCTCCATGATGCGACTGTGCTGTTGCAGGTTCCTTTCCATTGTGGTCCTGAGAAGAACCATGTGGTCCCGTAAGATGGCGGGGCTTAGAAAGGCACGTGAGGCCGAGAGCAGCTGCGTGAGCAGAGGCTTCTTTCCTGGGATTCTGGAAGACCTGCAGGCAGCCCCTTGGCGTCCGCGGGTTTCCTGCATTCACAGCCCTGCACACACGCTCACTTCTTGGACTAGTCTTCCGCTCGGCCGTGGCCAAACCTCACCCCGGCCGTGACGGCTGCCCTCTGAGAAGCCTCTCGACCTCACACGTGGCTGACTTCCCTTCTGCGGCCTCGCCCCGTACACTGCAAGGCACCTGCCCAGCTGTTTCTGCATCCGCGTCCCCCAGGTTCAGACACTCCTAAGGTCAAAGCCTGCGTGTTCCCACATCCAGGCCCCCTCTCGAACCCACGCCCCGCACAGCATCTGCAAGCAGCAGACCCTCAAGAGTTCGTGGCTGAAAGACGGCACTCTCGCTGGCATTCCTGAGGCTTTAAGCACGTGGAGAGGTGCACTTACCCTGGACATCACTCTGGAGCCGACCTCAGTGGCCACCGGCTCCTTTCCTTCCCCTAGGTTGGTGATTGGGCTTTCCTGGGGGCCTGGGTGCTCCCCAGACTTTAATTCATGCACACAGGGGACAGGAAGTGAGTCTTGAAACCATTCAGAAGCACTTCACTTCCTGTTGGCTACAGATCCAGATCCTGCACCAGGGTCTCTTGGGTTCCCGGGTTACTGCCCGGAGCAGGCTGGATGGGTCTTGACATCCCTGTCCCCTGCCTGGAGATAGGTCCCTTGGCTGAGGTCAGATGGTTTCATGGCGATCGGGGGCGGAGCGAGGGAAGGGGCCCAGTCATAACCAACCTTTGTGCCTGGAACAGACCAGCATGGACCTGCAGGTATTGGTGGAAATGATGGGGACAGTCTGAGGGGTCGTTTCTTAGAATACCTGAATGGTTCTGGGAAACAACTCTTCTGAGAACCTCACCTACATCCTGTTTTTAGACCTGCCTGCTCCCTTGACCTCTAGTGGCCTCTGGGAGGTGGGATGAGACCAGGAACAGATACAGACTGAGCACTGCCTCCTGCTGACCTCTGCACCTCCCACTTCAGGGATGACCTTCTCACAGGCCCAAGCTGATGGGTGGCACAGTGACAAGGTACATGCAAACCTGCCCAGTTCCAGAGCCTGCACCTTGGCTGCTCTCTCTAAACACCAGCCCACGGCATTGCCTGAGGCCAAGAGGGCAGTCTCTGGCATTAAGCCAGCCTTGGTACCAGCACTGCCATTATCAGCCATGAGACCCTAGGCAAGGGGCTTTCCCTGCTTGTACCTCCATTTCCTCATCTGTAAAGTGGGAATGTTGTGGCCACAGAGATGCTACTCAGACCTTCTTCAGGAGGACCTGACTGGTCACTTCAGAGTTCATGGGTGGTGGGTGAGGATATAATATGACCACCCATTCCATCCCAGGAGAGAAGGGGGCTGGGGATGGCTGCTGCCAGGGCCACAAAGTCCCCCAGGCTGAGCACAGAGGGGGAAGGTCCAACCTGCTCTGGCCAGACACCAAATCCCTGTAATGAGCAGTTTCTGCTCATGGGGGTTCCCCATCGACCTAGCCAAGGGTCCCCAGAACTGCACGCTGTCTGCTGCCCTTACCTACCCCATCTTTCCGTCCTGCAACGACCCTCCAACTAGTCCTTCATCACAGACTCTGCCCTATAAATCTCAGGCAGCTGTCCCGTGGTGGCGCCCACTTCTAGAGAGACCCGTAACTAATGTGGGCAGCAAGATCACACCTACTTCACTGAGCCGCCCGGAGTCCATTCACCTGCTCAGAGCACACAGTGAGCCAGCCAAGGGGCAGAGCCATGGCCTTCAGACCAGTGGCACCCGCTGCTCAGTGATCTGCCAGCAGGCACTTCCGGGCAGCATCGCCATAAAGAAAGAGCAGCCTCAGCCCAAGGAGCTGCTCCTGTTCCTGGCCAGTCGGCTTCAGGCAGCCTAACAAAATCACCTCCCGGAAGCAGAGATTTCCCGCAGGCCGAGAGTTACTCAAGGTAACTCAAGGCTTCACCTCAGCTCAGCGGCACCGCAGCGCACTGGACCAACAGGGTGTGCTGCCCCACGTCGGTCACGTCGCACTCTCTGGACTGTGGGCTCCTCGACAGTGGGTGAGGGGTCCAAGTGGCCGGTCTCTACAGTCCCCCGCAGCAGCACTCTAGGAAGGGACTTCTGTTTGCCTCTGTCTGTGGCCCTCCCTCCCTCAGCCCTGCCTTTCCTGGCCACCTGCCCTGTTCTCATGGGAAGGCCACAGGCCCGCTGGGGCTGGGTTTGGTCACCTTTTCTTTTTTCTGGGAATGACAGTCTGCAGGCCAAGGAACAGGGAGAGGAAAGAGGGTTTGCAGTGGGAGCAAAAGGCAAGCCATTGCCACCTGCTCGGGCCTTGTCATTTTTCTGACCTGGACAAGCGCCCCATTTTGATGGCAGTGTACCCTCACGTTCCTTGACCTTGTCCAGAGTCAGCATCTCTGATCTGTGTGAAGCTTCGGGTGGGCCCAACGCAGGCGCTTCCTTTCCAGCGGCGGCCCCTGACGCTGTCAGCCTTCCTCAGCTCCTGGGAGCTCCCGGGGAGGGGCTCGTGACCCCGCCTTCCCCTCAATTCTCTGCTGCCCAAATCTGAATTTCCCACTCTCAGGAATGGCTTGCTCTGGGCCACCACACCAGTCCCAGCCGCCTTGGGCCACAGGCCAGTGGCCCCACTTCTTCAGAAGTGGCCCGCGCGTTTTCAGGGACTCCCCATCTCAACGGCATCTGCCACTTGGGACTTGGACCCTCCCTCTGCCGTCTGGGCTCCCATTTCTACAGCCTGCAGCACTGAGGGCCTTCGTCCACCTGAGCCTGTGGCACTGCCATCCAGGAACGCAGCAGTGCGCACTGTTCCTGAAGACGCTCAACCTCCACAAAGCAGGAGGCCCCAGGTGGCTTGGAATGCGAACGACAGCAGTTTCCATTTCTTAATGTGAAGGTAACACTTTTTTAAAAACATATTTTTAGTTGTAGATGGACACAATGCCTTTATTTTATTCATTTATTTTTCTGTGGTGCTGAGGATGGAAACCAGTGCCTCACGTGTTAGGCAAGTGCTCCACCACTGAGCCACAATCCCAGCCCCAAGGTAACACTTTTTAACGAAAGGAAGTTACCATTCAGTGACAAGTGTCACAGAACCAGCCCTGAATCAATCTTTGTTGTGGCCATGAATGGTGATTGTGTGCGATCAAATCCCCAGGTCACCAGAGAGACCTCTAGTCAGGGCATGATTGGCATGTTAGCGATTTGACCTGAACGCTTCCGGGTCAGTTTGGAAAGTCGGAGATGAAGAATTTGTGATTGCTACACAATCACCCAGGGCAGCTCTTACGATATGCCCAAATGAGGATACAATAAGCAGGTCTTAAATAACAGTCCCCTTCTGTTTAAGGCCCAGCCCTCACAGACGGCAGGGACAGGTGAGGGAAGGAGGGAATAATGGGCTTTTCAGACAGACCCGGGGTGGCTCCTGACTCACCAGGCCTTCGCTGAGACCTGGCAAGGTGCTGACCTCCTTCAACCTGCTTCCTCCTGGGCTGGAGGGGAGGTGTCGGCCCCGGGCCCTCTCAGGGTGGGTGAGTGAACATAGGTAGAACCCGGGACGGAGCTGGCACCCAGCGGGCTCCACAGCCTGCTCATTTCTTGTTTCCTCCTGCCACGATTCCGACTCAGAGATGGAGAAACTGGAAGGTGCCACCGACCCCAGCAGCCCAGAGCCCCGGGGATTCCTGGGAAAATCCACAGGGTGCAGCTCTTGCCAACAACTTGCTTTGTCCGTGTCCTCTGTGTGTGTCCACTGTTCCACTCCTCAGCTTGTCCACTCTCCCCCTGGCCCGGAAGGAGACCGGTCAGAGATGGGCAAAGCAAAGCCGAGGGAGGCGTGACACCTGCCCCAAGTCTCCAGCGGAGCGGGTCAGTCAGTGGTGGGCTGGCTCGGGAGCCCAAGCCCTCCTGCGCTCCACAGCATGTGCGGCCCCCACCAAGCCCCTGGCAGTAGGCTCAGCCCCACACTCGCTCTGCCATTCTGAACAGAAGCCGCCCGCCACGGCGTGGGTAGCTGACAACCCCGTGGCGGAAGCAGCTTGTCCTGGCCAGAGCCACGAAGCGGCTTGCAGACTTTGGTGAGAGAGTTGTGCAGCCTGAGGGGCCTACTTCCTGGGGAGACAACTGAGGCCCCACCAGCCAGACAGAGGCCAGAACAGGGGGCTTAGCAGAGAAACGTCCCAGAAAAGGCTGAGCCAGAGATATGGAGCCCTGAGCAAACCCAGTCATTCTTTTAGAAAATGCTGGAGCTAAAGGGGACAGTCGAAGGCTAACATAACTGCTCACTTTTGGTGCAGATTTTCCGGGCATTTCTTGTGCGCTCACACAGCGAAGCCTCACAACTCAACAGCGGCGAGTTAAACCCTTGGTAGAAACGGGAGACGAAGATGCACTGAGGAGGAGGCCACACCGCGTGGCCCAGGGGGCAGAGCTGGGCGGCCCCAGGTCTGTCAAGCGAGAAGAGGGCACTTGGTCAGGATCCGCTCCTGCGGGCAGCCAGACGTCTCCTGTGCCCACCTCGTTCCCACTCACCCAACCAGGCACCGTGAGTCGCCATCATGACTTTCCAGAACAGGCTCACCCGTGGGGTCGGGCTGCTGCTGGAAATTTCCTCCTGAGAGGTGAGGCGGGTGCGGGAGGCATACATCTGTGGGGGTCACATTCACAGACAGTCAGCTCATCGCCAGAGGAGGTCACACGCCGCGCCTCCCAGCCAGATGCAGTCACCATGTGTCCCCAGGCTGTGGCACTGCCTTCCCTTCTGCTGCTACAGCGTCATCCATCTGGAGGGACCCATCTTGAAGAACACTTAGCCCTCCAGGCCCTGGGGGCCCAGGGATGCCACTCCAGGTGAGAGCTATGCTCAAGAGAGGGGGGTCACAGGGGACAAGTCCGGGCACCCTGAGGGACACCATCTCCCGCCCCCTCGGCCTCCCAGGGAGGCGGCAGGGGCAGACAGCGCTGGGAAGGTGGGGGACCAACATTCCAGAGGGAGACCAGGAGCCTCTTGAGCTATGGAAGGACACGCCCAAACACCCACCATCTACCCCCAAGCAAGAAAAGCCCTCCCCGTCTGTTGGCTTGAACAAAGGCCCAGAAAGTGACCCCCATGAGGCTCAAAGGGGAGGCCAAAGCCCGAGGGCCCAGACTGCAGTGGGCGTGGGGAACCCAGCCCAGCTCCTCTAGGTTCCCAGGGAGGGAACAAAAGGTCCACACAGCCCCACGGAGGCCGAGGCGGTGGCTCTGACCCAGCCACTGTGAGCTCTCAGCCATCACCAGCCCCAGCCTGCCTGGAGGGGCTGCAGCTGAGTGGCAGGCAGGGACGGCTGGCCTCCCTGGGGGAAGAGAAGGGGCTGGCGTCCCCCAGAGGCAAAGCTGTGGGTCTGGAGCAGGCGGACGGGGCAGCTGCGCCCAAAGCCCCCTTGCACAGGCCCCCTTGCCCCAGACTCCCGTAGCAAGAGCACCCAATGGCAGGGCCTGGCCCACTGCCGCACGCCTGGGACCCTTCCTTTCTGGAGCCTCTCCCTCCTGCCTCCTCTGACTCAAGCCTCATGGGCAGGATCCCCACTTCTGGCTCTGCCTAAGCAAACCCTGGACACATCAACAGGGGACTCTCCCAAGGGCCACATTGGCAGATTCTCCTCTACCCGGGAGTCAGTAAGCCACCCTCCTCTGCCACCTGTGACCTTGGACAGGATCTGAACTTCTCTGGGCAGGAGCTTCCTCATCTGTAAAATGGGAAAACCAATAATACTAACCTTGAAAGGTCATGGGGCTGGGGTTGTGGCTCAGTGCTCGGGCACTTGCCTCCCACAGGCGAGGCACTGGGTTCCATCCTCAGCACCACATAGATAATAGATACATAGAATAAAGGTGTTGTGTCCACCTACAGCTAAAAATATCTCTTAAGATCTCTTTTTTAAAAAATCGTGATGAATATCCAAAACGGGCAAATCCAATGAGGCAGAAGGCGGATGAGTGAATGCCAAGGGCTGGGTAGGGAGGAAGGGAAAATTGCTAGAGGGCACGTGCTTTCTGTTCTGGGTGATGAGAACCTTCTAGAACAAGACAGTGGTGATGGTTGCACAACCTGGCAAGTGAACGTAAGGCCACTTTAAAATGTTCACCTCCAAATAGTTGCAGTGCTCAATTTGTTACATGCATTTTGTCATAATGAAAAGGAAGAAGACAGGTTATTACGAGATTCAAAGAAAGGCGAGTTGTAGAAACACTGCGAGCCCAGCGCGCAGGACGCCCTCAGTGGGCTTTCACTTCCTCTTCCCTCAGACGGTTGCTGATGCGGAGGCAGCATGCCCAGGTCATGCGGGGGTCATTCTTCTACTTAGACACCTGCTCTGAGGGCCGGCCTTCCTCCTCCTGGACCATTCATTCCATGCATTTCTCACCAAGCCTTTCCCATCAGCCAGCAGGAGAGAGTGCCAGATGCTGCGCCTCCCCTCTTCTGCTCTTCTGCCCTGTGGCCTGTGTCACCAGCCCGGCCCAGGATGGCCCTATCCCAATATTGCAGAAGAACCCCTTGGGACCCAGGCTGCAGCCTTCTCTCAGTGTGTTCTTGGTTGCCATAAACACTAACATCCTAAAAGATAGGCCTGGTCATTGTTGGGAGGTGTTTTTCCAAGAGTCCTTGAGTTTCTGCACATCTTGGGAGCAGAGACGCTGTTTTGATTACAGACTATCTTTTCAAGACCATCTGCAGAACAAATAGCTTCAGGAGATGCACCTAGTGTGTCCCTCCAAAGCAAAGGGCAGGTAGGCTTACTGTCCTTCAGGGGACACTTGGCTTCCCTAAGCTCAGGGCTGCTCTCCTGGGATGCAATCCACAGCATGTATGGGTGACACGTGGCCCTCTGTTGCTCCCTATGGAAATCAGGGCTTGAGGAACCCATACAAAGAATATGTTCCCACAGCATGACTCCATCAGTATTTGTACTCATTATTTCTCACTTTCCTCTCTCGCTAGACTCTAAGTTCCTTGCAGGTGGCAACTTTTTATTTATCTTTGTATTTCCTACAAAAGGAACTAGAAAATATTGCAAATTAATGAGTGGACGGGTGGATGAGTGGGTGGATTGTTGGGTGAGTGAAGAGGCCTTCCATGCCATCGTGGCCATCTTACCTGACCTGCCCTCCTGTTCTTACATTTTCCTAGCTCCTGACACCATGCCCAACATTTTAGCGACTTCCCCTGCCAGTTACTTTCCTGGGTCAAACCATCTGACATGGATAATAAGGCTCGACTCTCTCTCTCAGGACTTTGGATTGACACACCAGGTGGGGCGGGGCAGGACTGGGTCCTTGCTCAGGTCTGGCCATCTCTGCATCCTGCCCCCCAGCTTCCTCCTCTGCTCAGCCCCATTTCCTCCTCACGGTGATTTGCAGTTCTAACGTGCCCAGCAAGACGTGGGCCCAGGCCTGCGCTCTGCTGGGCACCCCTGCACTAGTCGAATGTGTTTGTCTCCCAAGCTCGTTCCTGTTAGACTGAAAGGGACTCTAGTGCCAGGCGTGCGTTGGATTGCTCGGTTAATATTTATTTAATGAATAGACAAGCATTACATTAATTGCCTCCTTGTATTATTTAAGTCAGCCTCCTGAGTAATAGGAATTAAAACTACAACCCAGAGGAGAGAAACCTGAAACACCACCCTGGACACTCCTTTTGGCTCAGCGTCCCCAGGGCAAACGAGACTTCGGCATGAAGCAGCCACCACATTTGAAGTGACAGCAAGCTCTTATCTCACCTGAGATAAGAATCCCTGCTTCTGTGTGTACCCCGCACGGTGCACAAGATGATGTGAAAGTGATCCTTCTCTGTGGCCACGAACAGTTCCTCACCTGCTCTGCAGCAATGCAGAAAGTTGGGCCAAGTGGCACCTCGCCAAGAGGAGCTGGCGGTGAATAGCTACTTAGAGCGATCACTTTGGGGTGTACTTTTCTCATGGCTGAGAGAAAGGGACATTGAACAGGCAAACTAGGGTGCCACATGTACAGCTCCAGGGTCCTGGATCCTTCAGTCACGGGACACTCACTGCCTTTATACTGAGTCCATTTCCCCCCTCCCCAGTTCACCTGAGGAACTCATCTTTGGTTATTTTGTTTGTGTTTTTGTTTTGTTTTGTTTTCCTTAAAGAATAGTATTTAACTGACTATTGTCTGCCATTAGATGCCGAGGATTCAATCATGCATCTGTTTAAGCCACCTTTGCTCCAGAGGAGGTTTCTGTCCGTCTACAAGATTAAAAGGTGCTGGAAAATACAGGTAGTGTTCCTTGAAGTGAAACGAAGGCAGGATTGGTTATAAACCACAAAAACTGAATGCATAACTAGCCTGAGAGCTCAGAGACACGGCCAGGTGATGCTTTGGAGTAAGGCGCTCGGGGCAGAAGACCTTCAGGTCGGGTCACATTCTGGGGCTTGACTCTGGGTGCTGCAGGTCAGCAACCTGATCCTGCCAGTTCTCTGAGAGTTGAGCAGCCTTTGAGGGAAGTCTTGGCACCAAGCTCCTGAGGCTCTTGCCCCAACCAGAACTAAGTCCTCTCTGCTAATTTATTTTGAGAGATGGAACTACAATAAGGAGGAGCAGAACAAGAGCAAGAGAGGGGTCAAGAGGACCAAGAGGAAGGGGGGTAGGAAAGTGCTGCTCCTTATAAACAAATCCCAACAGATCATCACTCCCTAGCTGAAATAGGCCAGGGGCAGTGCAGGGCGGGAGGGCCCAGGCCCACCAACACCTCTCCAGAGACCAGAAACACTCCTGGCAGGTTCCAGCCTCACCTCCCTTGGCAGGCCCTGCACAAACACTACCAAATGATTTTTGAATTTTCTTTCCCAAGTCCCCAAGCCAATCATCCCCCCAGGTCTTCGGTGACCTCATGATTCTAATCTGCAGGAGCTGAGCAGCTTCCTTAGTTCACCCTCTGCTACCACTCACCCGTCCCCAGGTCACCTTGATTGAGTTTTGGGCTTCAGGGCTTTAACGCTGTCAGTTAAATACTACAGATAATATCCATAAGTGATTTTTTTTTCATTCATTTTATGTGGATTTTATTCTGTAACTCTTACAGGGTTACCTTGTTCTGAATTACAGGGGGTGAGGGGCGGCCTCTCTCTCTGGTATGTACAGCTTATTTACCGACTCAATCAGTAAATTACTGTCTATGGAGCAGAGACAGGCTCTGGCCTCAAGCAGGTGTTTTCCAGAGTTTAATTACACATTAACCATAATGGTTACAAACACCAAAGAACCCATTGAAAAGCGAAGGTGCTTAATGACAGGGACTCGGGCAGAAGCGAGTGTCTGTTAGGTATTTTGCACTCACCTGGTCTATCCGCTCAGCTAGGAGGCACTGGCGTCAGACACGAGCCTCATGATTAATCGTCAGAAATATCAATGCTAGGATTCCGCTTCCCAGGTTCTTCTAGAAATGCAGACATCTGAACTCTCTGGACACTGTATTTTGACCCATCGTTTTAACAAATTCAAGCAGAGCATCAGAGCAAAAGCAAGTGTAAGCAACTGGTCTGCACTTTCTCTCTCTCTCTCTCTCTCTCTCTCTCTCTCTCTCTCTCTCTCTGGTCAGATGGACATGGGGCCATTTTCCTTGTGCTACACAAGGCACCACATAAAAGCCAGGATGCTCGGCCAAACTTAAATTTCAGACAAGCACTGAATAATGCAATATTTGGGACATACTAAAAAGTGTTTGTTGTTTGTGTGAAGTTCCACATTCACTGTAACCTCTAGGTGTGCACCTGCATGTTCTTACTGGCTTGAGATTGACCTATTCCTGCTGCTCATGCCTGTGGTCCTTGAAGGGCAAGGTCTGCCTTCCGCACTGCCTTTCCTGCCAGCAAAGAGATGTTTCCTTACTGCCTCTCCAGGCGCCAGCCATGTGACACCTGAACTGCTCCCTATCTCCACCCTTGATGCACCAGGCCAGTGGCTCCCTGCTGGAATCTTCTGCTGGCCCCCCACTGTCAACTGATAGAACTCACCCACTCGGCTTCTGCACATGTGAGCCTGGTCCTCGTCCTGACACCTCTCTGCTTGTGGCCCACAGACCTCCCTCCCTCTGAGATGGCCCTGCTCTGCACCCTTCCAGAACTGGTCCCGTTGCTGCCTCCCTCATGGGTCTTCCCAGTCCCCAGGAGCTCCACCCTCTCTCCCACCTCTCCGCTCCTTTTCCTATAATGAAATGGTGATTTAGATATGGCTCAGTGTGTCCCCAAAGGACTCTTTGTTGGGAGCTCGGTCCCCGGCATGATGGTCTTGAGAGATGTTTCGACTTTAAGAACAAGGACAAGTGGGAGGTCACAAGACTTCCCCTCTGGCCTGGCTTCCAGTCCTACTGTGTGATCTATCCTGGCACCCCTGGTCTTGCTGCTGGAGTGCCACCCTCCATGTGGTGACATAGCCCAGGGGACTCTCATTGGATCCAACAGCACGCTGTTCGAACTTTCAGCTCCCAAACAGCAAGCTACATAAACAATCTTTACAAGTACTCAGCCTCGGGTATTTCATTATAATAATGAAAAATCACTGCCTTCCCGCCCTTCCCTGGACCATGGCTTGCTGGCTCACACCCTCTCCTCTGTGGACCGTGAGCCTCTCAAAGGAGCCTTCTCCACGCTGTTCATGAGTCCCCTGCAGTCGGCACCAGGCCAGGCTCCTGCTTGGAATGCCCCGCCTTCTGCAGAGCAAGACCAGGGAGGGAAAGAGGGAGCTAGCACTCTATGTTCAGGTGACCATCTCTGCCCCCTGGCCTTTTGCCAGCTCTCAGGTGAATCACTGTCCCTAAAACCAGAGATGCTTCTCTAAAACATGACTCATGAGAAAATAAATGAATTACCTTGTCCAAAGGCTGGTCAAACAGGGGTGAGGAGATGTGGCCCAAATGGTCAGATGGAATAGGAGACAGCTGAGGTGGAAGATTTCCTGCAGGTGACATGGTTGGTGACACCATGACCACCCCTGCACATACACACCCCATTCGTAGTAACCTTGTCCTTCATAAGAGCTTTGGGGCTCTGGCTTCAGGGTCCCTCCAGATGATCGTCACTGATTCCCATCTGCCACCACCCTTCCTGGTATCCCTTCAGGATAAAGGATTGTGACAGCCCCCACTTCCTGGTTTTCTTGAGCTGAATGACCATCTGCAGGTGAAGTCACCCTGACAGACACGGAGCCAAGTCCACCTACGCCACCCCGCAGGGTCTACACAATCTTCTCCAGACCTTTCCTTTCTCACATCTTGATCGATTTATTTATTTTTAATATAATGACAAAGATTCTTTGCTTGACCAAAATTTCATCATGCTCCTGAACCTTCTCCTAGGTCCTTCTGTGGACTTCCTTATAAACTCCAGTTTGGGCAGGAATTCCCCTCACCCTTGCTATCTGATCGTCCTCCATGCCTGCCCTCACCCTCCACTGTCCCTCGGGTGATGCCTGATCACACCTGCCTGTTTTCAGCAGGAATCCTGTTCAGTTGGTTTAGCCAGAATCCCCCGGCCCCTGCCGTTCCCTCCTACAGTTTTCCACCCACTGTCCCCACCCTGCTCCTGGCTATAAACTCTCGTTTTCCCATGCTGTATTCGAAGCTGAGTCCAGTCACTGTCCTTCATTGCGAAATTCCGTTGCCACGGTCCCGGTATCCATCACAGTGACCCTGAACGAAGCCAGCTCGCTGTGCTCCACCAGGCATCACAGGGAAATGCCTGTCTTCAGCATTGAAACCCTTCGGTGGAGAAGTGGGTGGAGCCTGGCATCAGCCAGGGTCCCTGAGACCTTCAGCTGCCTCATTTCACTACCTCTCAAGGCCAGATTCCCTCTAGATCTTTCTCCACATTCTCTCAGCCAGAGCCTGGCCTTCAGTGAGGGCCCAGAAGGCCTCCAGTCAACTCTCCTCTTGGCCAGTTGTGTGAACTTGGATGAGTCAGTTGAACTTTGGGCCTGTTGACTCACCGTACATGGGATGTCAATTAGCCTGACACCTGGGCACAGTCACCATGAATTCCTTCCAATTTCCTCTAAGAAGTCACCTGGCTGCTTTTTGTCTTTCTGCTTTTGTGACTCTGGGTCTGTGGAGGGAAGCGTATGGCAGGGTGCAGGAAGGGCCGCTCACTCTAGAGCCTTCTGCAGCCATGGAGGAGCTATGGGAAAGAGGTGCCCGTGCTGAGACAGCCTGTCCCGAGAAGCAGAAGATGCCAGGCCTGGGATCCAGCGTCCACCCTTACCAACGCCCTCCCACCACACTCCTCTCCCCCTGTCCCCTTTCTCATTGAACTTCACCTGAGGAGGTGAGATACCGAACATCACTCGAGGAGGGGAATGATCATTCAACATCTCCTGAGTCCAGGCCAGACCCTGGACTTGACTTGGGATTCAGGGATGGTATGAGGAGTCCCAGCCTCTTCAAGTTCCCTTTAGTGGCTATGTGCATAGGAAGGGGTTATAAGGAGGTGCAAGCATGGCTATAGACAGGGATGGACGTAAGCATTGTAAGGTAGTGTGATCCATGCGGCTGCAGAGATGAACCTGACCTAATAGAGCAGAAGGGAGAAGAAGGGGGAGGCTGTGGAAGTTGGAAGAAGGGAGCTGGGGCTTCAAGGACAAGGAGCAGTTCACCAGGTGGCCTAGGGTCCAGCATGCAAACCCAACAAGTGAGCCTGGACTGGCAGGCTGTCTTGGAAATAGTCATCACATGTGGGCCTCAGGCTGAGAATGAGGGGTGGTAACGGGCAGGCTGCAGGAGGGGCCATGGTGGGCTCCAAGGCCCTGCGAACCCAGCACTGGGCGGGCCTCTCAGCCTGATCCAGAGCCTCCACTTGGAACAATGACACCTCAGCCACACACACACACACCAAGCCTCTGAGCCACGGCAGCTAGTACAAAATGCATTTCAGAAGAGTCCAGCAGATGGATGAACAGGCAAATGAATGGACTTCCCCATCTGCAGAATGGGCTAATAATACCTACTCCCATATTCCTGTGGAATCATCAGAGGTATGAATTACACCATAGAAATGGAAAGGCTCATAAACTGCAAGGTTTATGGACCATCAAAGGACCATCATTCGAGCTGAAACCTTGGTTGCCATGACAAAAATCACCCTGCTGGTGATGGGACAATGACTTCTCCCACCAGTAGCAAGGAGCTTTACCTGCAGACATGAGAGAAGTCACTTCTCTGGTCATTTTACATCATTGTGACTATTATTGGAGAAACCTTTTTTATGGAGGGAATGAATGAAGTGAGATTTTAGGTGATAGGAAACTATGGTCACAGAGTGGGTAGAACTAAGGACCATCCATGTTGCCATCCCCCCAAGAGTTACTGATGGCCGAGTTCCGCCCCCATTTTAGTGAAAGGGAAACCGAGACCCAGAAGGGAGCCCAGTATCAAAGTGCTCACCTGGATTAAAGGTAATCCTAACGTCTCACATTTTGGAATGAGACTCTACCTATATTAGGCTACTTGACCTGTACAATAGCCCTGTGAGCTAGATACTGCAATGATCTCCCTTTTACAGACAAGGAAACAGAGACTCACATAAGCCAAAGAGCTTGTCTGGGTTATGATTGGAGTATCCCTGTTGCCAGGGCAACCAGAAGTCCACAAGTAAAGGTATCGTTGTGGGAAGAAATAGGTTGTTTAATTTATTTGAAGAGAGATTTGACTAAAATAAAGATGACTGATGTCAGACAAGGAACATGGGAAAACCCGTAATGATGCCTCTTACCTGGGAGTGGAGAAATGTGCACAGATCTCTCCCTCCAGCCGGGCCCTGGAGAAAGGAGCGCAGTCCGAGGTGCCGTGATTCCTGAGCACCCCTGCTCTCTCTCTCTCATTAGCTGACACCATCAATTCAAGGTTAATGCATGCCAGGATGGGGAGCTAATTATTCCACTATTACAGACATAAATTTCCCCTGGAGAACAGCCCTGGGGCACACAGGACGAGGCTGAGGAGGGGAGAGGCGGCCTGACAAATAGGAAAAGCATCTGGCCTCCTCTGGCTTGGGCCTCCTGCCTTACGGGGATCCTCTCTAGGGAACCCCAGCGTCTTTCTTGATGGGTCTCCAGGCTGATGGCTCCGCTTCAACCCTGTCCACCTGGGTTTCTGTCGTTGAGCCCCCATCCCCCTCTCTCAGCCTTAGTGGCTTCTTAAAGAGTTTACAGCAAACCCTTTAATTCCAACTTTATTTAGTCCCTTGTCTGTGCCATGCACGCGGATACAAGGAAGGGGGCCGGGGGCTGACAGGATGGTTACTAAATCTGTCTCTGATTCCAAAGAGCTTTTGATACAGGGGAAGATAGACACACATCCAATCAACCCAGCACTTGCCACTGTGGGACAGAGATTCACTCCAATAGAAGGTTCAGGGAAGGAAGAGGCACCTGAGGTGGGCCGTGAAGAACGAGTGGGCTTGGTGGGGTTGATGGGGTTGATGGAAAGCAAGGGCCCAGCAGGAGGAAGAAGCAGAACCACAAAACTGTGCAGTAAGGAAGAGGCAAGCAGGCTGGCTTTGCCTGGGGCCTGGGGGCAGCGTGTCGGAAGTGAGCTCTCGTGGGACCAAAGATTGGCAAGTGCAGAGAGACCTCTGTCTCCTGCAGAGACACCTGGGAAATGGTGGAAGATGGAATTTAGAACTTCTACTACAGCGATGGGGAGCCAGTGGTGGCTTTCAAGGAACAGGAAAACATGACCAGCTCTGCATTCTAGAAAGAGGACTGGGGGAGGGGCAGCCGTTGTAGACAGGAGCAAATGGAGAAGATGACCAAGGTGGACGCTCTGTAGACACCAACAGGAAGAAGTGGGCGTTGCAGTTGGTGGGTGTGTCGGCCACATCATTAAGGAGCCGGCCTTCGAGGCTGACAGAGGATGTCATCCATCCATCCAAGTTCAGTGGGTGTTCCTTTCATCTGAAGACAGATGGACCCCGGAGATTTCTGGTAAGTGGTCGTGCCGGGCATTTCTTGTTTTGAGCTTCTGAAGCTGCTCCCTGGCCAGGGCAGGTTACAGGAAGGGTTGGCTGGGTGGTTCAGC
This sequence comes from Sciurus carolinensis, assembly GCF_902686445.1. Classification (NCBI taxonomy): domain Eukaryota; kingdom Metazoa; phylum Chordata; class Mammalia; order Rodentia; family Sciuridae; genus Sciurus; species Sciurus carolinensis. Next base: position 158,181,633 of record NC_062218.1, read on the forward strand.
CTGCAGGCCTCGCAGGGGAGCGATGGGAGGATCTGTCCATGGGCCAGTGGAGGGCCTGCTTATGTGGGGCAGGCAGGGTGAGTGCCCAGGCCCTGCTGCCCAGCCTTGCCCAAAACAGCAGGCTGGAGAAAGGGAGGCGTGTGGTCCACTCAGCCCCCAGCAGCTGCTGCCAACCAGAAGTTCTTCAACCAAGGGCAAGAAGCAGCCCTCCAGGCAGGAGGGCAAGCAGAGCACGGTGACTGGACCTCCTGGTCTCAGCTTTAAAAGAGACAGCCATGCGGGTTCCGGGTCACGGGCCCTGCTTTAGATTTGTGCAGAGAAGAGATCAGCTCTTCCCAGGTGGAGAGAGGAAGCCGGCTCAGTAACTTCCCACTGGACCTCTCTTCTGGGCCTGGCTCTTGGAGAGCTGTCCAGGGAGCCCGTCTGGTCCACTGTGCCCTGAGGCAGGCAGGACAGCTTCAATGCCCCCAGGGGCTCAGGCCTGGAAGTGTCCCTCCAGATCCCTCTTTGGAGTTCCAGGACATTTTACTGTCCAAACAAGAATGGAAGGTTTCTCTGAAAGCTGGAGCCAGAGAGTGCGACCCTGGGGAAGATGGGGTAATTGCTGATTATTTTAGGTCATGAGGACACCTAAGGATGGGGCGTCAGATTCATCAAAGATAAAAACATGCTTCCAAACTGGTGCTGCCCCTTCCATCTTCTTGCTGAAAACCAAATCAGAGAAGAAAGAGTACAGGTACGCATGAACGCGCGCGCGCACACACACACACACACACACACACACACACACACAATACCAATGTCCAAAGCAGAAAGATGGGTATATTCAAAGTGGGGACTGTAGGTGAGCGACTCCCAACCCCATCTCACACTGATACGGTTCTAAGACCGGAAGACAGGAGGCCTCAGCAGAGCAGGGATACTCTGTAACCAAGACGGCAGGAAGACGGGAGTGGTTCTGCAGAGGGGGAGGCGGAGGTTGTCTACGGTGGGTTCTGAAGACTGGTTTGGGAAGGAGGCTAATTATTAAGTGCCATCTGTGTGCCCTGTGGTTGGGGAGCTGCTTTCCCATTGCAATCCTCTTCATGGCCCTGTACCATATGCATAATAATCCCCCTCTGCAACTGAGATGGAAGTTCCAAGTTATTAGGAAGTGACCTGGCCAGGGCCACACATTTGGGAAGTGGCAGAGCTGGGTTCAGACCTCTTTCAAAAGCCCACGTTCCCTCCTCTATGCCAGAGGTCCTCAATGATGGCATCGTTGACACTGTTGGCCGGAAGGTTCTTTGTTGTGGGCGCTGTCTGTGCACCGTAAGAGGCTTGCATGCCCCACCCCCACCACCTTTAAGACAAAACATGTCTCCAGATGTCAGCTGCCACATGTCTGCTGGGGGCACAAAATCACCTCCAATTAAAAACCACTGCTCTCTACCCACCACCTCCCCAAAGCCGATTCCCACCCCACCAATCCTTGCAGACTGACCCTCCTCTCCCTCTTCCTGGTCTGGCACTGTCACCCCGTGAGCCTGCACACGGGAGCTCCATGAGGCAGGCTCGTCGACACAGCCAAGCCAGGGCACAGGTGCTGACACCACTGCATGACCGGGAGCCATCTGCTTCCCTTGGGCTGGTGCTCTTGACCAGTGGTTCTTGACCAAGTGTGCATGTGACAGTCACCTGTTGTGTTGCTTTCTTTCTTTTCCATTTGTTGATTTTTGGCATTCAGGACAAAGCTTCCTTTGACCTCCCTGGCACTACCGGGCCAGGGTTGCATGCTCCTGCAGGAACACCTGCCTGAATCATTTCTGGGGTCTCTTTACCCCACCTTCATGCATGAGCTCACTTCGATTCACGCACACACCTCCCATCATCTCCCATTCCTCTTGTGTGCCAGACGCCACGTTAGGCCTGGAGCTGACACAGGCTCTCGGTCAGAGAGAGGATCAGAGAATCTGCATACCACAGCCCAGGACAGGATGCCAAGGGAGAGCTGTGCCCAGTATGCCACAGAGCACAAAGACAGAGGTGACCCGCTGGTGACACGCAGGGGACTGTGGGAGTGTAGATGGGTGGGGCAGGCGGGCATCTCTGTGTGTCTGACTATCAAGGTGCACCTGGGAGGGAACACGGGTGTGTGTGCACGTGCAGGAGCTGCGGATATGTGTGTGACTGTGAGTGTGTGGGGTACATGCACATGTGTGTGTGTGTGTGTGTGACATGCGTGCGTGGCCGTACGTGTCAGGAGTGTGTACGGAGGATCTCTACGTATGTGCACGAGTCTGTCAGCGAGCGGAAGGCCTCCCAGACAGGCCAGCCCTGCGTCTGGCTCTTGAAGAATCAGAAGCTGTTCAGTGGCCGGGGAGGGAAAGGACGAGGTCCCAGGGAGAGGGAGCTGGTGGGGCGTCACCGGAGAGGTGCTCCAGGCATAGCGTGCGGCAGAGCAGGGGACAGGGAGAAGGCGAGGAGTCGAGGCCACGCTAGAGGTCTTGCTGGGGTCCTGAGCCCCTCATCAGGATCTGAGCAGAGGGTGCCTGCTATTTGGATGCCAGCAACAGGGCAGCGGGTCTGAGGAGGCCCAGGTGGAGACCTGGAAAGGCCACTGTCAGACACACCTGCACATGGGAGATACAGGAACCTGCGTTCACCGCTGGGCTTGGCGTGACGCATCACTGGCACGTGGGGCCTTGCCAGCCAGGAGCCTCTGGCAGAAACAGATTTGGTTTATGTCTCCAGCCCCCCAGGACTAGCTGTGCTCTGGGAGCTGAGACCCTTGCCAAATCACCTCCCTGCCACTCACCCCCCACTCCTCCCCGGTCCTCCCCAACCGCTTGGTTTCAACATGATGTAGCCCCTGAAAATCTCACGTGATTGGATGCAGAAATGTTCAGAGGTGAGAGGGTGGGATGATGGGTTGTAAACTAATGAGGCAGTTAACCCACTTGATGGATTAGTAATCCGAATGGATCACGGGTGGTAACTGTAAGGTGTGCCTGGCGGAAGTTGGTCACTGGGGTGTACCCTTGGGGCTTGTATATTTTACCCCTGGCTTCTTGCTCTCTCTTGCCTTCCCAGCTGTTGTAAGCTGAGCAGCTTCCCTCTGCCATGCCCTTCCTCCATGATCTTCTCCCTCACTGGGGCCCAGAGCAATGGAGTCAGCTGAGCCTCTGCAACCATGCACTCAAAATAAACTCTTCCTCCTCAGGTATCTTGGTCACAGTGATGAAAAGCTGATTAATGCACCACCGTAATCCATGCGTCTTTAGCCTCCTTGTACTTGAACTTGAGAAAAATTCAGCCCAACCCCACCATCCCCACCCCCACCACCAAGCAAAGCTGCTTCTTCCAGCTCTCGCTGTGGCAGATCTCCTCAGCTATGGGCACATGTCTGTCCCCAATTTGGAAGACAGGCTTCTGGAAAGGACACAAAAGTAGCCCATGTGGCTGGGAGTCCAGTCGTGGCAGCAGCAGTGGGGGCCCAGGGGCGGCGAAGGAACACTGAGGTGACCATCAACCTCATCAGCCATGTGTCCTGGGCACAGCTCCCACCTCCCTGGCTCTGTCTCCTAGGACAGGAATCCTACGATGCCAACAGCATGGAGTGCCTGTGATTTGGTCAACCAAATGTACACGTGGGTTGAGTATCCACAATTTGAGATGCTTTGGACCAGAGATGCTTCAGAGTTCAGGTTTTTTCAGATTCTGGAAACTACATATACATAATGAGCTCTCTTGGGGATGGACCCAGTCTAAACAACACAAGCTGCATTTACGTTTCATAGACGCCTTTCACACGTAACCTGGGGCAACCTGATACAGCTCGTTGAGAGCAGCTGCCTACATGAAGCACGGTTCCTGTAAGAGGAGACCAATAGGTACTAAAAAGCAAAGAAAAACACCTGATTATGAAGGGTGGCAGGAGATGAGGCATGGGCGAAAAAGAAAAGCAGGGTAAAGGGAAGAAGAAATTGGGTGGAAAATACCAGACGACACAATGTGACTGCTGGGTAGAAGCAGGGGGGAGGCTGACGTGGACCAGGCCGGGGACAGTGCGGCTGAGCCCAGGAATGGTGGGCAGCAGCTCCACAGGCCACTGGCACCAAGCTCAGAATGGCCATCATCATTCTAATTGGCTGCTCAGCCCCCCGCCTGACTCATGTCCCGGGGGCAAGACCTGGCACTCTTGGGGCTGCCCTCTGGAACCTGCCCAGCATCTTCAGTAACCCTGAAACTGCCCTGGTGACTGGTTATGTTCCCAGTGACTTCTGTGCATCATCCCCCAGGGACACGCCAGCTTAGAGACCAGGTGTCAGGCCTGGAACATTTCACCATCGCAGGATTAGCAAGTCCAGGGGCTTCCCCTGCTGAATACAGCAAGACAAGCCATGCCCGACAGTGTCCCCAGCATGCAAAGCACCAACAAGCCCAACAGTGCTCAGGGTGGCTCTTAGCCCACGGAGCTTTTCCTGAACCTCAACCTTATCTTGATACTATAAATTCCCCCTCCCCAAATGCTTATTGGAAACGTCAGTCACTTAGCAAAATTCTGTCTCAAAATAAACAATAAAAAGAACGGGGAATGTGGCTCAGTGATAGAGTGCCTCTGGATTCAGCCCGCACTACCAACAACAACAAAAATATAAGGAAGAGAGATCAGTGTGCTCTCCACGACCCCCTCCGCACCTCTGCAGGCCATGAGAGCAAAGAGAAGGCAGACCTACCAGCCAGGAAGAGGCCTTCGCCAGGCACTGCATCACCCAGCAACTTGACCCTGAACTTCCCAGCCTCATATGAAAATAACTGTCTGTGGTTTAAGCTAACCTGGTCTATGACCTTTCTTTACAGCAGCCCAAGTGGACTAACGCACCTCTCATCCCCAGGTCCATGCAGAAGGGAGCGTGGCTGGATATCACAAAGGCTCCACAAACACAAAATGCAAAGGATGAAGGAGACTGGGTGGTGCAGTGGGAAGAGCACCCAGTGGGAGTCAGTGGACCTCATAAGCTCTGGGAGTTCAGACGCGTCAGTCAACTTAGGAGCAACCCACACAGCGAGCAGTCTCTAAAGTTGGTCTTAGCGATGTTGAAGATGTCTCTGGGAGACCAGATGTTTCGGGCTCCCCTACACCTCACTTCCAGCTTCACGTTTATCTGCCTTACATGCTGGGCTCTTAGCCAGATTTATTTTTTGGAAAAAAAAATTTTAAAAAACACCCCAACCCCCTTGAATCAAAGAATGCCAAGGCTCTTTTCAGCTCTTGGATGCTACGATGCTACTGATCAGGGTCCACCTGAAATTGATGGCCAAATCAGTCCCCTGCAAATCCTGGTCTGCTACACATGAGAAAGTCTAAACACAGCTATCACAGCAGAGGTCAGGCGTAGCAGCAGGAACAACCATGCTCCAGCACACCCAAGAGCGGCAGATGACTCACCGCTGACCAGCCCTTCACACACTGGCAGTCCCTTTGATCTCCACACTATTTCTGTAAAATCAATACAGTGTGTACTGTTCGTTCAATTTCTAGAGAAGGGAAACAAACCCAGAGAGCTCAGCTTGTGCCAGGGGCCCAGGGCTCTCAAATTCAATGCCCTTTCTAAAAGCCACACAGGCACTTACCGACACTGCTGTCCATCTACTGAGGAATACAAAGGAAATACAGGAGGATGGATTGTTCTCAAAAGGCATCGAGCGCCTAGGTGTGGAAAGCAGAGACTCAGAGAGATTTGTGTTCGCCCATGTTCCCAGAAGCTCTACCCACAATAGCCAGAGGCAGAAGAACCCAAGTGCCCATCAATACGGTAGTAGATGCACCATAGCATAGGCTTACCCAGACTTAGAAGGATGGACGTCCTGACACATGCTTCACCATGGATGAACGCAGGAAGCAGGCTAAGTAAACTAAACCAGACACAAAAGAACAGCTATTACACCACTCCACCAACCTGAGGTCCCAGGAGCAATCAGACTCCTAGAGACAGGAAGCAGAATGGTGGGCACCATGGGCTGGGGAGAGGGAGGAAGAGGAAGCTATTGTTTGATGCATGTAGAGCTTCCATCTGGGAAGGTGAACAAGTTCTGGAGGTGGATGGTGCTGATGGTTGCAGAAGGATGAGCATGTTCTCAATGCCATGCATTTTACACTTAAAAATGGTTAAAATGGTAAAATTTATGCTGTGTATATTTCATCATATACATTGCAAAAAAAAAAAGCTAATGGGGAATCTTTACAGGTTTCTTTAAAGTGAACAAGAGCCTTGCTCGGCCAGGTGACATGAGCGGTCTGTGCCCAACTGTTCAGCATGAAGCGAGTGCCAATAGGAAGAGGCGCTGAGGACTTAGCCCATCAGACACCGCTGGCAAGACTCAGAGCTCAACGTTAGCAGTGACCTCCATGTATTCAGAAATGGGATGTCAGATCAGGATTTTTTTCTGCCTAAATTTGGCGACTTCAGAGCTAGTATCAAGTTGCAACGGCAGACAGAAGAAGGAGAAGACGGAAAGAGTCCATTGATCCAGCTCGTGTTACACACCGAGAAACACACCCAGATGTGGAAACCAACACCCTAAATTAACGGCTGAGGTTTATGTATAATACCCTGGTGAATACCGAGCAGTGGAGATTTTCTGCATTCCTCTAACCTTGGCCCCAACTTCACCTGGAGTCCTCCCCAGCATCCTGAGGTCCCAGGGAAGACAACCCTGCCCAGGATCCTAGGGGAAGCAAACAAGCCTTAGAAATCCCCTAAGTTAACCCCTCTTCCTCCACATATGAGGGACACTGGAGGAGGTGGCTGGTTCACAATCATGTCCCCCAACTCAGACCCCCGTCTGACGGGCCTAAATCACCCTCCCAGGTCCCCACTAGCCGTCTGCCTTCAGTTTCTCCCGTCCCAATCTTGCTACCCAATAGCTGCCAGAGAGATCTTTCCACAGTACAAACTTCTCTTTCTTAACTTCTTATTTCCCATAAACTAAAGCTCTGATTCCTGGCCATGGCCCTCAAGAGGGGACCATGAGGTCCCCTGCCTGCTCCTCCAGCACTGCTCAAGCTGCTGCACCGCAGGCCAGATCTCAGGCCTCTACTCACACGGTCCTCTCATCTTGAAATGCCCTTCCTCCCGAGGACACCACTCGGCTTCCAGGACCCCAGAGTCCCCTGAGCTATCGAGGCTCCTGAGCCCCTGGCTCTCCTCCCGCGTACATGACGCAGCTCTTCCTAACCTGGCCGCTGCTCTCACTTCTACCACTCATTCTCCAGCCTCTGCTGTGTTGGGCTGGGTGCCATTTTATTTAGTTTTTCATCATCAATTATATTTTCCAAAGTATTCACATGACCTCGTTTTCGTAAGGAGCCACGCACGGTTCTCCTGGGCTGGCATTTCACAGAATCCAGAGTTTAGACAGCTAGAGGATGAAGCACTTGCAAGTGCACCACAATCACAGCTGGTGAACGGTGGCCCCAGGGCCAAGTCCTGCCCTCTACCTGTTTTTGTAAATAAAGTTTTATTGGAACGCAGCCATGTCCATCCATTCAAGCATCTGTGACTGCTTTGCACTCTGACGGCAGAGTTGAGGAGTTGTAACAGAGTGTGTGTCCCTTCGAGCTGCAAGTATTTGGTATTTGGCCCTTTTCAGGAAATGTTCACTGACCCGGAAGTTCATAAGGGCAATGGCCATGTCTGTCTCATGCCCAGAACCTAAGAGGCAGCTGTTAAATACTTTTGAACGACTGAGTGAGGGAATGAATGAAGCATACACAAGTTCCTTCATAGAAAAGCCAGTGGCAGAGTGGATGTGGTTTTTCAGGAAGGAGGTGGAGGGTTTGGAGGTGCATGCTGTGGGAGCAGGGACCCCGGATCAGTCCCGTGTCATCTTCTGCCTCTCTGATGAGAGAAGAGTGACTGCCTGGCCTTGAGGAGGTGGTGAAGAGGGGACCCCTCCCTCCCCCATTGTGTGGGGCAGCCATGGACCTGGGGTGGGTCAGCATTGAAAGTGAAGCCCCCACGTGGGGTCCTCCAACACCCCTGCTTTTTCTCATGTCCTGACAGAGGAACTCAGAGGCCTTGGCTGCTCTCTGACCTGGCCAGCTGCATGTTTTTCCACAAGTTGGAGCCCGAGTCTGACTTTGACTATTCCCAGGCCCTGAGAAAGCTGATCACAGAGTGTCTTAAAAACACTGAGATTAACCATGTGGCCACACAGGCGGGAACCAGCCCTGCCCTGAGCCACATTCCTAAGCCCTAAGGAACTCTATACCCAACCCCCTGGCGGACACACCTAGGTCTTGCTGTCCATCACAGGGACCCCTGCAGGGCTGCCGGTAAGTCCCCCTAACAGTGCTCTGGATGGGTCACCTGGCATTTATTGCCTCTTTCTTTGGAATACCAACCAGTCCCATCCGGGAACTCCCCTGCCACCACTTTTGGGGTTTGACCAGATGGAGCACAACGCCTCCGGCTAGGATTGGGCTGCTGCAGTTCCTGCCAGGAATGTCCCGAGAATTCAGGAGAATGCCAACCCTGAGACTGCCGTTGGGGGGCGGGGCAGGGAAGGGGTAAAGGAGGAAATGAGGAGAGAGTCAGTAGGAAAAGTCACGATATGTGCGTAAGAGTTGCACAGAGTAGATATGCACTCCGTTATATATTCTACAAAGAAAGGTTGGGAGGAGGAGACAGGTGTTTATTTGGCGGGAAAGTTACAGAAGTGTACTCAGTGTTCAAAGTGCTTACCACTGGTGACAGGCTCAGGTTTGTGAGTCATTAACAGTCTAGAACAGAGCTCAGCAAACCCCAGGCCATGGGCCAAAGCCTCCCCGTGCCCGTTTCTATAAAATGCAATGGAACATGGCTCACCTATTCCTTCACACATCACCTGCGTCTGCTTTGGTGCAGCAGCATCGGGGTTGAATAGCCATGACAAAGACGGATCGCCGCAAAGCCTGAAGTATTTGCTCTCTGGCCCTTTCCAGAAAACATTGTTGACACTTGATTTAGAGTCAGGCAAGGGGCTGACCTCTGCTGACTATGTGTTAAATGGTTGAAAACATTCATGGCTGAGTGGAATTGAGGCTCGAGAGAATAACTGGAGATCCGATAGTCTGGTCACCAGATTCAAGGCAGAGCCGGGAATTAGGCAAACATCACGCCAGAGAATTCAACCTCTCTGGTGAGAGATTGAGCCAAGCTGGGGTATAAGGCGGCAGCCAGAATCCCAAGTCCAAGCCTGGACTCCAGCCCGTGTGCTCAAGCCAGATAACCCTGGGGACCTGGGTCAAGGCAACAAGCAGAGTGGCGGCACCTGCCTTTGCCCTGGGTGTGGCGAGGCCTCCAGGGGCTCCACCTGGCCTGCAGAGGCCTCCCAGTTAAAACCGAATCAGTCCTGGCAACCAGGATGCAGCCACTCTCAACCTGGGGACCCCAGAGAGGCCAGTTTCAGCTGTAGGACCCAAGTCCCAGAACACCACTGACACATGGCTGTGGGGAGAGGCGGGGAAGGAGACCTAAAGGGACCATGGGAAGACAGGACGCTGGGCGACAGGGCCCCATCTGTTCTGCTTGCTAAATAAGGGGAGCCATGCTGAAAAGGGCTCAGAAAGGTGCAGAGACTCAACCAAACAGGTTCTTTTCTGCATTCATTACTTCATTCAACACCTACGTGTGTCTGGTTCTAGGTTGTGCATTAAGGATGGATGCAAATAATCTCTCCAGGGGCCCAGAGTCTGGTGGGGGGCAGGCAAGGATACAAACCATGCACCCTGCGGCTGAGGGTGTGGTAGGTGACTCGAGGAGGTCAGCACGGAGGAGGGGCAGGCGGGAGGGCCCGGCCTGGTGGGTGAGAGGGAGGAGGTACTCCAGGCAGGTGGTGAGGAGACACAGAGACCGAGCCCCTGGGGCGGGCGGCACCTGGAGAACGGTGAGCACTTCAACATGGGTCAGTGACGGGACAGCGACGGAGGGTGAGTATCTTTGGGGCCATATCCTGAAGGCTTTTGAATGCCAGGCAAGAAGGGGTTTTGGTTTTATTTCAAAAAAATCCACTGAAGGATTACGGAGCCAGAAAGTGATCTGACGTCAGAAGGAGGGTTGGCTGGAGGGGAGTGCGTCGCAGGAGGGAAGCCTGGACAGGACAGCGTCCCTCCCTCAGGGGCTCCCTCTAATGTCACCTCTTTGAGAAGACCTTCTATTTTGGGCCCATCTAACAAAGACTCCCCACAGTCCACTTCCCCTCTGGCCAGCCTCCTGCTTCTGCATGACCTTCCTTCCTCCCCTCTCTGCCTCTGCCTGCGTTTATTTTCCGCTTATCTCCCACACTAAAAGCTGTGCATTGTTCCCAGCTGTGTGCCCAGCACCTGGAACACCTGACGCACGGTAGGCTCTCAACTTTGTTGAGTGGGAAAGGAAAGACAATAAAGTCCTGCCTTTCTAAGAAACAGAAAACTCGGCTGGAGCCTGCTGTGATCTCAGCCAGCAGGCAGACCAGGCTCAGGTGGGGCCGGGCAGAGGAGCAGCCACGGCTTGTGAGATCTGGATGCCAGGGCTCCAGAGACCCAGGGCAGGCCAAGAGCGCCACCCAGCTCTGAGTACCAGGTGTGCAAAGATCTCTGTGCCGAAGCCTGCACCCAGGGCCAGTGGGTCTGGGGCTGGTGGGTTTCTGGGGCTGGTGGGTCTGGGGTTGGTGGGTTTCTGGGGCTGGTGGGTCTGGGGTTGGTGGGTTTCTGAAGTTGGGCGCCACAGCAGCATCTTGCAACACAGAAGCTTCCAGAGAGGTGCAACTGGCTACCCAGGGCCCCAGGTCAAAGCCACAGGTGAAATCATGCGCCAAGCACCCCTCTTTGCCTGGCCAAGGGCATGGTGTTCTACACCTGCTAAGGCTGCAAACCAGGTCCCCACATCACAGATCGAACACTGAAGCTGGGCTGGTCAGGGACCAGGGGCTTGACCTGCACCGCAGAGGAAGAGGTGTCAGGGCCAAGATGCTGGAGCCCAATGCTGCGCTCTCTTCTACCCAGCCAGGGAGAGCAAAATTCTAATCCCCAAGAGGACCTGCCATCCCAGAGCCCTGAGCCCACAGGCCTGCCCCAGAGTCTTTTCTTGCCCTTGTGACACAGATCCTCAGCCCCCTCAGCCCAAGATGCATCCTAACCCCCAAGGAAGATTTCAGGGACCCAAGGTGGGCAGAGCCCTGAGAGGCCCAGCTGGGCTGTGAAACAGGGGAATTGTAGGAAAGGCAGGATATTCACATTTCAGAACCCCTGGAAAGTGACTGGGAGTCAAGTACATCCATAAAATGAATGTGTACTGCCTGCCCTCTGAAAATGGCATGAAAATGCATGTGTATATGTGCATGTGTGTATAAAATGCATGTGCATTTGCATGTATGTGTATGTACATATGTATGCCTGTGCATGTATGTATGTATATGCAAGCATGTGTGTAGACGTGTGCAATTGTGCATGCATGTGTGCATACATGTGTGTGCATATGGTGGGCATGTCTGCATGTATATATGCATGTGTGTTTATGAGTACATGTGTGCACGTGTGTGAGTATACATGTATGTGTGCATGTGCATGTACATGTGTGCACGTGTATATGAATGTATGTAGTGTGTGTAGGTGTGTATGTGTGTGTGTGTACATATGTATTTTTTGAGCCATGGGATACAGAAAGACTGGACACCGTGCACTGGGCACAGCACTTTACAGCAGAAAAAGTGACACAGGGCACTTGGGGATACAGTTTGCCCTCTTCTGGTTTTGAAGTTCCACTGCAGGCATAGGCCCTGTGTGCTACAAACCTGCCCCTGTCCCCAGGGGGCAGAGTGAGGGTGGGGATGGTGCCCCTCGCTAGGGACTCAGTGTGCCTCCATGTTGGTCCAGCCCACCTTCCTCCCAGCCTGTGGCTCAGGCACTTGGGACTATGTTCGCACCTTGTGATTAACCTCTGGGGTCTCTAATACTGGCAAAGCTTCTAAAGGTGCCGGTGACTGAGCAGCTCCCAAGAAAAGGCAGAGGGAGAGGAGCCCGGCCTGGGCTTCTGGGACTAGGGCTTAGAGCAGGAGGCGGGGAGGGTTCCAGGCTCACCACTGCTCTGCTGCAGTCGATCCCAGGTTTCTAGAGCCTGAGGCAGAGGCCCCAGGGAGGCGGGAGCCAGCGCCCCCACTTCCACTCAGGACAAGCGCCCAGACCCTGGGTTCCCACAAGGCATCTGAGCCCCTGAGAGACGCCTGCCCCAGCCCACCCTGCCTCCCCTGCCCCCAGCACTTGGCCACTCCTCCTCACCCTCCAGGACTCAGCCTCAGTGTCCCTTCTCAAGGGACTTACCCTGAGTCGCCGCACCTAGACCACCAGCCCACTTCCTCACCTCTGTGGCGGTGTGCTGCGTCCTCCTCTGCAGTCCTCACAGCTTGTAGTTCACTGTGTTCTCTTGCTTAGATGTGGTCTGTCTCCACCTCTCAACTGTAAGCTTCAAAGGAAGGACCAGGTGTGGCTAAGTCAGGAACCTGAGCCAGCCTGGAAGGAACAGGCACCAGCCATATTTAGCACTGAGCCAATGAGCAATAAAGAGGCTCTGCTTGCAGTGGGCTCCTCCGCGTCTAGACCGAGTAGGATTTCCCTGGGGAGCTGTGGCAGGTCTGCAGAGAAGCCCAGAAGTGAGCCTTTTCACCAGGTGCCCTGGTGACTCTTTGTGACGAGGCCTCTGGGCAGACCCTGCGGGGGCCACCACCCTCCCTGCATGACTGTTCTCTGCTGCAGAGACGTTGCCAAGAAAGGAGTTTCCCCCACCCCCCTTCCTTTTTTCCTAAGTCTTTTAAGTTCATACTTTGAAATTGTATGCCTTGGTGCTGAGGGGGTATAGATTTGCTATTATTAGGAATTAGAAGCAATACAAGTACATAATATGCTGCTGATACTCAGGTGTCCCTGTGCCATTGATCACATTCATCTTTTGGCTGTGTAGACTTCCTGAGGTTCCACGATGTGGCCAAGATCTTAGCAGCAGATGCACCAGTTAATAAGATGAGGCACCTGACCTCAGGGCGCACTCAGCTCAGTGCTAGAGATGGCAGGGTGGTGGCTGCCGAGTCCTCTGAGGGCTGACAAGGGCGGAAGGGGCCCTAATATCACAGCTGCTCGACACTCCAAGGCCTGCGTGTTGTGGGGCACAGTGGTGCTACCACTTCAAAGCTGGTGGCTCTGGTGCAGTTTCACCTGAAGAATAAAGAAATAAGCTTGCCGGGTGCGATGGCATGCAGCCATAATCCCAGTGACTAGGGAGGCTGGGGCAGGAGGATTGCAAGTTCAAGGCCAGCCTCAGCAACTCAGCAAGACCCTGTCTCAAAATAAATACTTTAAAAAAAATTAAAAAGGGCTGAGGAGATAGCTCACTGGTAGAGTATCCCTGGGTTTAATCCCCAGTGCTGAGAGGAAAGCAAGGAAAAAAGGAAGGAAGGAAGGAAAGAAGGAAAATAGTCCTCACTTGCTTTACAGGATTATATGGCTCAAAAAAAAAAAAAAAAAAGCTGCCTGCATAGCAAAAACAACTCAGAAAACCACAGAGCACTGTGTGGAGGGCTGTGTTATTGTGTCTTCTCCATGTCCCATATGCATCACAGGTACGTAGGTACAAGCAAGACATGCTGGCTCACTCTGGCCTTTGTTTTTCTGGGACAGATTCTAGGAGGGTGTGTAGCCTTGTGCAGTAGGAGGTGCACATTGAGATCGTGGCCTGTGGGCAGTACATGGCATAGCTGGACTTCCTGATATACCACTGATCTCAGAGATTAAGGTCATGGTTGAAACCAGATGACCCGGATGGTGCCGAGGTTGCCAGGGTTGTGCAGCCAGCACTGGAAAAGAACATCGCTTCCTAGAAACTCCGCTCTGGGAATTTCTTCAGCTGATCTAAAACACCACTAAGAAACTGGCACTAGACAGAAGCACTGTTAGAAAGTGAAGATGAGACCGCTTATCATACCGATTTGAATTTATTCATTCAAATCCAGATTGCTCTGGTCCCCGGGTACAACCTATCTACTAACAAACTTGTTTACAGAGAAATATTAAGTCCTGAGCAATGAAAGCACTAACAATCTAATTAGAAGATTAAATATAAGACAGATGATGAAGATAAACAGATATGATGGTGAAGATAGGCTAAGTAGATGATAGATCGAAGATTAGATAGACAAGAGAGAGATACATGATAGAGATCAATTAATAAAAGAAGCGCATACATAACATACATGGTCACAGCCACAGCTGGACAGACGAGCGCAGACGTGCGAAGATGCTGAGAGTATGGGGGGCAGAGCAGTAAGTGGCACACTTGGCACTACGCCGGGCGGGTTCTCCGGGCCAGGATTTCAGACAGCACCCCACGCTTGTCCTGGCTGAATTCTTGCAGCAACCCTGAGGATAAGATCCAGATCAGAGCGATTAAGCAACTGTCCCCAAGCTGGCAGCTGGCCAGCCCATGTTCTTTCAGGGAAGTCTGTTCCTGAGTCAGAGGATCCCCCCAACCCGCACCTCGCACGGCACCTCGCAGCTCTGAGTAGTCTTTGTTACTCTCAAGCCTTTGTGTTGTGTGAGAGCATCTTAGAAATTCTGAAAATAGCCTCAAACCACCGTCCATTCATTGAGAACCCGAAACCGGCTCCTCCTAGGCTGCTCCTGTTCTAGCCGCCCTCAAGGTTCCCAGGTGAAAGTGAGGTCTCTGGGAGAAATGAAAGGGCTTTCTCTCCGGCCCACTCCCTCCCAACCAGCGCAGAGATGTTTCTGAGCTGGCCGGGCTCCAGAGGAGCACTAAGGAAGTTGGTTTGGGGCCAAAGGAATCAATGCCTGCTGCGCCCTGAGGCCCTCCTCCCGCACACTCACCTTCACTTCCTGCAGCTCCCCTGAACCTCCCTCCTGCCCCTTCCCATCTCCCACCTCCCCACCTCCAGGACTGGAGGGTCTGCACAGGAGCTTGACCTCAGTGTCCCGGAGGTGACTCTGGACATCTTGCCACAGCCTAGGCTCTCTCCTGCCCCTCCAGCCTAGGCCCCCTCTCTCCAAGGGAGCAAGACCAAGCCTCCAGGGTATTCTATCCAGAGCCTCAAGCAAGCTGGGTTTCAGGGCCACTCCACAATGAGGGGGACGACTCAGGGCTCTGTGGACACTGTCACAGTGCTTCTGTTTGGAAGTTCAGCTGACCATGGAGGACAAAGACCTCATCTCTCCATGTCCCTAAAGGGGCCTTGTGGGAGGTAAAGAATCTTCTGTGGGAACTCTGGGATGTGGGAAGGAGGAGAGCTGGAGAGTTCTGGCCAAGTTCCTCCCAGAGTCTGTCCTACCTCCTCCAAGTTGACCTGCTAAGCCTCTATTCTCAATTTTGGGGCCTCTATATCTTTTTTAAATTTTCCAGTCTGAAAAGCAGTAGGTCCTGGGACTGAAGTCTCTTAATGTACAACAGACTTTCTGTTGATCCCAAAGAAACTTTTATAATGTGCAGCCAGTAATCAGTTTTAGGAAAAATGGTCAAGTTCTTGTTTTATGGGTGGGAAGCTAAGGATAAAGAGGTGAAGCTGCCTGCTGGAGGTCACAGTGCCAATTCCCATTCCTGGGACCAGGGTGGAGAGGAGTCCTCCAGAACCCGGCGTGGCGGAGCGGATCACCTGCCTTGCTGGACTCTCCTAGGTCTTAAGTCTCAGAGTCTTTCCCGACTGGGGTCTGGAATGCAATGGAGATTCCAACTCAGACTAAAAACCTGGCAGTCAATCGCCCTGCCAGGAGCTGGACACCCCCAAACACCAGGCCAGTGAGAAGTCCTCCCAGGGAGGAGCTTGGAGGCCCCACCCACCTCTGTCTGCCCAGCTGGTTCGACAGCTCCGTCTTCCCCAGAGCGAGGGCTGCCCCATCAGAGCGGCTGAGATCCCTTATCAAGGGTTTGGGGCTGAGATGGAGGGAATCCTGGGGACCCAGAAGAGCATGCCCTGCCTGAAAACCCTGCCTGGAAGCCCCGAGCACCTGCCCTAACCGAGCTCCCGCTGCCTGGTAAGCACCCGCGGCCTGGAGGGGGAGGGAAGGAAGGAGAGTCAAAGGAGCCTCCTGGGACGCAGGGCAGGAAGGGGGCTGGGCTGGAGTTTGAGCCCTTGCCTGCCTGGGTCCTTCGCAGCACGATCCTTTTACACGGGAGGAAAGAGTCTCAGGAAGAAGTAGTACCATCTCAGAATAAGCAGCCGAGCCCAAATTAGGGCCCCTCCCATCTGCCACAGAGCCAGGTTTGCCTCCGTGCTGCCAGCCGGCCAATCCAGCAGACACCGGGCACGCCTGACACCTCTGTGCTTTCTGTGGCTCTCCTGGGCAGGACCATGGCCCTGATAATGCCTGTCCTCACCTCGGCTCCACTGATTCAGGCTCCACTCCTGCTTCCCGCAAACGCCTCCGTCTATGCCAAAGTGACAGGGGACAAGGAAACAGTGCCCAGGTGGGAAGGGGCTGGGGCACGGCACCTTTGTGCACCCAGGTGCGGTGGGAGTGGACACCTGCAGAGAGCGGGCCTCGCACTGTTCCTCAGAGCCAGTCCAGGAGAAGAGAGCCATCCGTCCCCAGGGTGACCTAATGTCCTGTGTCTGTCCTGTCATTCCCGAGGTGGTGCCAAACTTACACCTAGGTGGCAGCATGGGAGATATTAAAAAGCACTTGAAGCTTCAGGTCCTCTTTGTCACTGTGGGATTACAGAATAATCCCGTGGAAGAAATGGAAGGGAGAGTGGAAATGAGTGTTTAGTGAGTGTTTTTATTCCCATTGGTCAGAGGGGGGAATCGGGGTTCTGAGACTCAGGTGTCTGAATCTGAAGCTCCAGCCCCCCTCTACAAGGAGAGATGAGATTCGAGTCAGAGGTGCCCTCAGGTAGGGCAAGAGCACATAGGTTGCCTCTGTTCAGGTGCCTGCGGCGACTTTGAGTGCCAGGGGCCGGCAGACTGCAGGAGGCTGGGTGTTTCCGCAGGAATGTGAGCTGCATGCAGCTGCTGCCCCATAACCTTCCGGACACTGCCCTCTGGTGGCCCAGTGCGCCCCTCTGCTAAGTACAGTCCCAAAGGTCTATGTCAAACATGTGGCCTGACCTTCCACTTAGATGGGCAGATGCCAAAGCAGCCACTCACTGCACGGCTGCTCGGCCACACAGCACACGCAGTGAACATGGCTCTCCATCCCAGAATGGATCTGGTGTAAGCAGAGTCAAGCGGAATGTGCTCCAGCGTGGGGGTCTGGGGGCCTCCTCAGACGCAGTGCAAAGATCAGGGACTTGGGAAATACAGATTCAAACCATGGCCACTGACTGCTGTGTGACCTCAGAAGATCCCTTCACATACCTGAGATGCCGCCCAGGAACCAGATGGCCATGAGAGTTAAATGACATGAAGAGCCCAACACAGGACCCAGTACCGAGCAGGCCTGTAGGCCTCCCCACCTCTCTCCTTCCATTATAGAACCAAACCTGCTCGAAGACCTACCCAGAGTGAGCAAGGCAGGATGGGGCACACTGACCTCTATCTGGCAAAGCTTCTGAGACCTGAGACTCTGGGGAGGCGGGATTCAGAGGCCCAGGGGCCAAACCTTGTCTCTTCCTAAGGGCTGGCCACTGGGGAAGCCCTACTCCACAGGACTCTGAGAGCTGAAGATAGATAGCTCCCCAGCTTGCTTGGTCAAGGGCAGTTTCCCACAAGAGGCCGAAGAATCGTGGAATATCCCAGATGAGAACTGAGCCAATTCAGGCCAGACTAGGAAGAAGTCAGGGCTACCCAGGGCCGGGTAAGAGGTCCAGTGTGAGTAGCCTGGGGCAAGCCTCACTACTTTGTCTGACATCTAGAGGGTCCCCAACTTCCTCTGTGCCACTGACAAAGCTCTCTTTGAGAATCAAAAGACATCTCTGCCACTTCCATCCCGGCACTGCCCCTCAGGTGGCTGATGCACACCAAGATCGCCTGGCCTCTGCTCTGGGGCAGAGTGGTTCTAGGGTGCTCACTGCCTGCAGGCTTCTCTCCCCAAAGACTGGCCCTGTGGGTGGCCCATGTGCCCGGTTCATGGGGAGCTGCCTCCACCTTCCGGACGCTGGGTGAAGGGGCGGAGAGCGTGGGAGCCACCTCGTGGGCCTCTTAAACTTGATGCCCAGGTCACGGAAAATGACAGACACTGGGGCAAAGTAGTCAAAGGAACAAAGTGGCAACGGTCACTAGTCGGGTGATAATGTTGGTTTTGCAGCTGGTGTTTTGATGAGCGAGAAGGAAAGGGCTGAGGTGGACGGACTTAGTGAAGAACTGTTACTGAGTGCAAAGATGTTCGCTCCTGACTCTGCAGTGGAAATGATTCTTGTGAACAGGCCATGTGTCGTGTAGATGTTGCTACACTCACGTTGCGACATGTCTCGTAGGGATAAGCAGAAATGAGGCAGGTCTGTCCGAACTGATGTAAAGAGGTGCTGTTTACACTGGCGAAGAGTGTGTTCCTTTCACAGAGCGATGGTCCAGAGGACTTGGGTGAGCCGGGCACGGTGGCACACACCTGTAATCCCAGCAACTCAAGAGGCTGAGGCGGGAGGATCGTGAGTTCAAAGCCAGCCTCAGCAACTTAGTGAGGCCCTAAGCAGCTCAGGGAGACCCTGTCTCTAAATAAAATACAAAAAAGGACTGGAGATGTGGCTCAGTAGTTAAGCACCCCTGGGTTCAATCCCCAGTACCAAAAAAATAAAAAGAGGACTTGTGTGAGCCTGCTCGGACTCGGTTCTGCCCCTCACTTGCTGCAGAACCTCGCAGACATTTCTCATCCTCCCTAGCCAAGTTTTCTCATTTGTCAAGAGGATGGTAGTAACTGCTTCAAAGAAGTGTAAGGATCTTAGAGGCACTTAGCCCAGCAAAGTTCATTAAATGTTCAATAAATGTCAGCTACTTTAAGAGGAAACAAGGAAATAACAAAAAGCACATGCTGTCGCCCCAATTTCACTTTTCAATTTTTTCTCTATGCAGAAATATAGGTTCATGTAAATAAAGTGATTGTTAACCACGTTTATCTCTGAAGTATGAGGCTAGAGAGAAGAAGCGAGGAAGAGACTTACGCTTTGGTTTTGCCTTTTAAAGTGGACTTGAGGTTGTTAGAACAGGTTTAGGTTCACAGTAAGACGAGCCCCTAACACACAGGTGACTGCCACCACCATGGTCATCTCACACCAGAGGGGCACTTACTGCAATCTAGGAACCTACACTGACAGATGGCTGAGTTTTACACTTTTAACTTTATTCACGTCGGTCTCATTTTCCTTTCTATAGTGAGCAGGCTGCTGGCTTCCTGAGTAGCATGATATTCTTTCATGAAGGGCTGGATCTGGCTGGAAGCTCCAGAACAGCTGGATTCTAGGAAGTAGCCTGGCTCACAGGGGTTACCAAGGAGAGCAGGGTGACCCAGCCAGGTGCTGCCTGGGAAGACAGCCTGAGCCCAAGAGCCCCCATGCTGTTGTCATGGGCATCGAGGTCCAGAGGCCTCCTGCTCTCCCAGACAGCAGCTCCCAGATCCAAGGAGGCCAGTCCCCTGGGTCATGCCTACCCCACGGTCCCCGTGCACACACCAGCTGAATGGCTTCAGAGCTCCCGGGGATCAGGCCAACTGAGACACAGACCTGTCCTGAAGGAGTAGAGTATGGGGGCGAGGTAGCCAACCTCGGATTCAAAGTCACCTCTGCCACTCCGGAGTATGGCCCTTCCCATGAGCCCGTTTCCCATCATAAGATGGGGATTCACCTGCCCACATACCAGGTGGTGGTGGAGATGGCAAACAGCCTCCTTCATGGCCTGGTCTGTAAGATAAACAGGAGAGTGCCTGGCCAGGTCAGGGTGAACGCAGAGTCCGGGGTGGCAGGACAGGGCCGCAGTAAGGACAGCCTTGCGACTCGGGAAGTATGCCGACCAGGACAGCCAGTTGCATTTCCTGGTTTGGGTGAACCATTGTCTAAACAAGGTCTCGGCCTTTATCTGGGGTTGATTTAAAACAATCCTCCAAAATGACAGCAATTCTAGACGGTCCCCAGGGAGCAGGGGACGCACTAGAAGGTGAGGAGAAGGGCTCTGGCGTGCTGAGGAACTTCTCACCTGTCCACCCCAAGAAGGGGGAGCGGCTGGCAGTAGGGGAGCCTGCGGCCATCTCCCCTCACCCCGCCTGTCTGTCTCCCCAGTGATTCCTACTTGGACGCCCTCTGTGTGAACAGCCCCTCAACATGAGCTACAGTCTCCACCTGACCTTCGTGTGTCTGAGCCTGTTGGCTCCAAGGTGAGCTCTGCTGACCCCAACGCGGCCTTGGTCTGAACTGCTTTGCCCATGGCCTCGCAGTGGGAGGCTGCCGAATTTCCTCCTGCCCTATGGTGAGGTTCACCCTCTCCCTTCCCTTCCCTGAAGCCCCAGACAATACAACGTCCCACCACTCCTTCTCAGGAGAGGATGAGTGTTTCCAAAATGGTCGTGGGTGGAGGAACCTTGTGCTTTTGTGAACACGCTCTGAGGGGTCCCGGATTATCTTGACGATTTCATCTATGGAAGCGGGTAATGAAATGGAGACACTGACTCGACCAGCTGAAAATCGAGAGACTTCTCCTCGAAGTCACTGCTGGACCGAGACCCAAGACACGGGCAGACGCGAGACCGCGGCTATGCCTCGCGTGTGTATTCCCTCCTGAACAAGCACGTGCCACAGAGCCCCTCCTCTTTTTCAGGACCTACGTCCGGGGGAATCAGTTCAACACTGAGGTCAGAAGAAGCGACAAGCTCTCCCTGCCTGGCTTCGAGAACCTCACAGCAGGATATAACAAATTCCTCAGGCCCAACTTTGGTGGTAGGTTCTCCTTTGTGACCAGGACATCAGTCAAAAGATCAGGAGCAAAGACAAAATGCAGTGGGTTTCGGGAGGCTTGGTGGGCTCCCCTTCCCGAGCTGCGACCTGGTTAGGCTGGGTGATGACGGATGGGGCGCGAGCCTGCGACTTTTCACGCTGCCTGGAAGACGGCTCCTGCCTCTCTGTCGGCAAGGTGAAGACACCAGAGGCCTGTGCAGCCCTCCCCTGTCCCCCCTCTGCCCACTTCCGGGGTCATTACTCACCATTCAAGGGCCTCCTCGCCGCTCCCTGCCTGGTCTTCCCGCCTCCACCCCACTCCTTCCCAGCCTGCTCCCTTTGCTGCTCCATGACCTCCTGGGTCCTTTGCCTGCTCGGAAGGCTTACCTGCACCCCAGGGTGCTTGCCCAGAGCTCAGGCATGCCTGGCACTTCCCAGCCCTTCCTCGGTGTGCCCCAGGGTGCCCTGAAGTTCCCTAGTGTCCTTAGCCCTCCTGACCTTCCTGTCCCTGCAGCTGTTTATCTGCTTTGAGTTGTTCTTCCAATTTGACTCCCCAGGAAAATGCTAATTTTCCTTCACATCTCAGAAAAAAGGCTACCTCCTCTGAGAAGCCCACCCTGATTTCTCCAGGCCCCATCTCTTTTCTTCACCCCTTATTTTAAATCACAGCCTTGTGATAGTGTATCTGCCTCAGCTCCAGATGGCAGCCTCTTGAGGAGTCCTGCTTATTTACCTCACTCGCCCCTGTAGAAGCTCCATGTTTGATGTACAGCAACTTGTCAACTAAGGGGGCAGGGAGCCAACTATACCTCTTCACAGATGAAAGTCATAGAAAGAGGCTTGGCATTGAACAAGACTGACTTTGGCTCCTAGCTATGCTACTTGGCAAGTACCTGAGCTTTCTGGTCCTCAGTTTCCCTTTCTGTAAAATGGGAACATTGCAGCTCCCTTCCGGGAAGGAGAGAAAGAGCCCAGTGCAGGTGTGCAGCTTAGGACCTGCCAGGTCGGCAGGGTGCAGGTTACTTCCATCCCTTTCCCTTCCTGCCCCTCCCTGGAGATGAGGGACTTCCCTTCCCATCTAGGACAGGTGTGTGAGTCCAGGAAAGCTGGAGCGTTGCCAGACCACCGGGTCCCCTGACCAGGAAAGGCGGGAAGGTTGGGCAGAAGTGTCATACAGCAGGGGGGCTGCACACGTTGTGTCTGGGAAGGCTGCCAGGGTGTCCTTGAGCCAACGCTGCCCACTGTTCAGGTCACAGTTGGCCACAGCCCATAGGAAGCTGACCTCAGAGCAGGGTGGACTCAGAGCACAGCGGGGACAGCAGCCGATCCCACGCCTCAGGTGGAGGTCTGAGGGGACCCTGGCCACACCATTAGGATTTGAACCCCTTGTGCCAAGGGACCTACAGAGCTTCCACCTCCCTGGGTTTCGCAGGCCCTGCTGAGCTGCTGAGCGGTGAGCCTAAACACCTTGGCCAGGTCCCCAAAGCACCTTCTCTCTCCTTCCCAGGCTCAAGCAGTTAGGTCAGGAACCGCCCTTCTTGTTTGCCTGCTCACTGGGCACGGAGGCCGTTCTGAGAACAGGAAGCCTAGGGTGCACCTCGGGGAATGGGAGGCCCTGTCCCACCCGGGGAAAATGGGGCCCAGGGTCCCCAGTCAGAGAGGCGGCACCAGCCCTCTCCCCTCACTTGGTGCCTTTCGGTTCTCTACCTCTCAAAAGGACCTACGCTCCTGGGCAGCCTGGAGCTCTGTAATGTCCGTGCACCCAGCTTCTAGGACCTGAGCCCCTTAAGAGACGGGAGCTCCCCAGGATTGCTCAGGAACTGAGCTGGACAGCAAAGGGCTGCCAGCAGCCACGGAAGAACGCTGCTGAGGGGCTGCCACTGACCTCTTTTCTGGGGGACGCTGCCCTCTGGTGGCACTGCTAACTCCAGGGAGGAAAGCAGCTCGCGTCCCCAGAAAAGCCAACCCCCGCAAGGCCTGGGTGAGGCTTCTGGGAGGCCCGGAGCGCTCACCGGCTTCCCCTCTGCGCATTCTTAGGGAGGGCATGAACCTGCCATCCCCTGTGTTCTTGGCACTTAAAATAGATGCCCAAACCCTCCCAACCAAGCCCCACTGAGAGGCGCTCATCTGAGTCTGTTTGGTGCTGCTGTAAAGAATCCCTGAGTCGGGGCGATAGATGATGAGCAGAAACTGCCGGGCTCCCAGTTCTAGAGGCTGGAAGTCCAATCCAAGATCCAGCACCCGGCAGCAGCCTCCATGCTGCGCCATCACGTGGCAGAGGACAGGAGTAGGACCGCCTCGCCCGTTCACAATGCATGGATCCTACCTCAAGGGCGGGGTCCTCGTGCCTAACTACCTGTTAAAGGCCCTGCCTCTTAATACTGCTGAAATGGCAATTAACATTCAACATGAGTTTGGGAAGCGTGCTGGTCATTTTTCCAACACTGACCAAAATGCCTGACAAGAACAACTTAGAGGAAGAAAAGTCTACTTTGGGCCCAGGGTTTAGAGGTTCCGTCTGGTCGGCCGACCCCATTGCTTTGGGCCTGAGGTGAGGCAGAGTATCATGGTGGATGGGCAGGGTAGAGAAACACTGCTCCACTCACGGCAGCCAGGAAGCAGAGGGAGAGAGAAGAAGGGAAGGGACGAGGGAAGATGACCTCTCCCAGGACACACCCACCAGTGACCCACCTCCTCCAGCCACACCCCAC
Source organism: Sciurus carolinensis (assembly GCF_902686445.1). Taxonomy (NCBI): domain Eukaryota; kingdom Metazoa; phylum Chordata; class Mammalia; order Rodentia; family Sciuridae; genus Sciurus; species Sciurus carolinensis. Next base: position 158,205,199 of record NC_062218.1, read on the forward strand.
CTGCCTACAGTTACCACCCAGTCAGTCCTTTCAAACTAGTATGGACTAACTAGGTCGCAGCTCCCCCAAGCCAATCAGTGCACCTCTGAACATACCTGCATTAACATAGGAGCTTCGGGGACACCTCATATCCAAACCATAACAAGAGGGGACAAACCATAGCAGCACTAGTACCTGTGTTTGACAATGGAGAAATGAGCACAGAGAGCTCTAGCAATTCGCTTGAGGTCACAAGGCTGTTAAGTGGCCAGCATGGGATTCAAACACCGCTCCCTGACTCCAGGCTCCTCTTCCTGATGCTGCACTTTGCTGTCCAGAGAGGCAGGAAGCCGCTTTGTACCATGCCCTTTCAGAAAGCACCTGCCCTCAAAGATCTCCCCTTTGCCACCCCCAAGCATCTTTCAACGGCATTGGTTCTAAAACTCCATTTCCAAACTCCCACCTCCATTCAATGGTTTCCTTAGATTAATAACTAAGTTGCTTTGTCTGATTCCTACGAGAGAGACATTTTCAAGCTTCTTTTGAATTCCACTTCTCTTCTGCCAGGAAGTGCATTGCCACCGTCCCCTGGTGTTCTGCCAGTTATTTATTGCAAGTGATGCTATTGCATCTATTAACCTGGTGAGCAAAGTGTTTTCCTTCTACAGAATTGGCTAGGATTAGGGAACAGAGAGGGAAGGAAAAGGACGTGCCTCTGACGGGCAGCTATTGTACCATCGTGAGCAGGATACGGGACAGGTAACCGTGTCTGAGCACCTTCTGGAGGTGATGGGCAGGCACGGCACAGACGATCCCTCTTGCTGAAACTCTGCAAAGACACTACTGCAACCCTGACCTCATTTAAGCCTCTCCATGACCCTGTGGTGTCATCAGCAAACAGCCCGACTTGCAGGTGACAGCACTGCAGCTCTAGAAGATTCTGTAACTTTTCCCGAATCTCAGAGCTGGGACATGGTGGAGCTGAGATCCGAACTGAGGTGGCACCGGCTTTACTCCCACATCTGCAGTCTCAGGAGGAGTGGACAGGCCTGGCCTGGCTCCGGAGAACAGTGTGTCTGACCCTGCAGTCTCGGAAGCTACGAACAGGTCTCTCTGGAGTTGGAGTCATCTGCCAGCTCTCCAGAATTGAGACCTAACAGAGTCTGTGCCCAGGATGAAGTGTGGAAGGTTCTGGAATTCTAGATAGTTCAGGGTTCCTGGAGAGTAAAGGAAAAGGTGGAAGGTGTCAGGAAGTCAGCAGGAGCTCAGCCAGGAGATGTCAAGATGAATGCCATCTGGTGGTGAGTCCAGTTAGACAGTCGTCTGCACCCAGGCTACCAAGTCTCTGTCACATTCTTCACGATCAGTCCCTTGCAAGCAACACAGGAGAAGCAGCAGATGCTTTATCACTGCGCCTTTCAAACATGCGCTGATAAGTAACAGTCTCACATGTAGTAAGATAACTATGCACTCAGACATATTTTTCTTATGAAAGGAAATGTGCTATACACAGTGGTTGTCCTGAGAAGGGGTAAGACAGAAATTAGCTTTGTTATAGTTCTAGATTTTTCAAATTTTTCTAATAAGCCAGTGTTACCTTGTGAATTTTAATAGTTTTGTCTTTCCAAGGCTCCAAGGCTCCAAGGCATAGGGTGGCTGTGTCATCCAGAGGGGGTGAAATGGAGGGTGGAGGAGAAAGACCTATGTGTGTTTCTATTAAGTTTTTCTGGATTTTTCTTCATTCTTAGGAGAACCAGTTCGGATAGCACTAACGCTGGACATCGCAAGCATCTCTAGTGTTTCTGAGAGCGACATGGTAGGCGCTGTCCTCTGCATTTCACCCAGGGCCCTGGTCTGGTGTTCATGGAGAAGTGCTTCCTAGCTACTCCCAGACAGAAAAGGAAGGAGCCCCGCCCCCCGCCCCCCACTTGGAATGGCGAAGCTGGAGACCTAGACCCAGATTCAAGATAGCGGGAGTAACAGAAAGAAAATGAATTCAAAGGCCAGGAGGGATAAACCAGTGCATGAAGAGGGATAAACAAATGCAGAAAGGAATAAAAATGCTGTGGGAAGCAGGAAATCACATGGCACTTCAGAGATGGGGAGACAGGAAGGCCACAGTCTAATGACCGCCCTCACAGACCCAGTCCCCCAAGAGATCACCTGAAAGACTGGGTCACACCGAGGGAGGCTTGCCACGAGGGCACTGGGCATCCCGGTCTATCCTGGACAACCTGAGCACTTTGCCCACCAAAACCCTTAGCCATTTGATCTCAGGCAATGCGAGCTTTCAGGCCAGGGAGGTGAAGGCCTGGCGGGGGCTTCCCTTTCAGCAGGGAGTGGTCATCTAGAATTATGAGCTCAGGGTCTCTCGGCGCTGCCGCGACTCCAACTTCCTCGGCCCAGGTCTGCACACTTGCTCTAAGTGGAGGCGGGAGGGCACCCTGTGGCCCTCGTCTTCTGCTTCTGGAGGGTTCTCCCCGGTCCACTCACCCCTCTCCATGCCTGCCTCCCCCTTAGGACTACACGGCCACCATCTACCTCCGACAGCGCTGGACGGACCAGAGGCTGGTGTTTGAAGGCAACAAGAGCTTCACTCTGGACGCCCGCCTGGTGGAGTTCCTTTGGGTGCCGGACACCTACATTGTGGAGTCCAAGAAGTCCTTCCTCCACGAAGTCACCGTGGGCAACAGGCTCGTCCGCCTCTTCTCCAATGGCACAGTCCTGTATGCGCTCAGGTGAGCTGGCACCCGGGGTTGGGCAGGGGAGCAGCTGGAAGAAGACACAGATGATCTGAGGCTGCTCGCGCCCTCAGAGACACTGTCCCCACAACAGATGGGCCCCCTCAGTCCACTCTGGCTGCACAGCATCTACAGAGCACCAAGCCCCGGGCTAGATGCCCAGGACAGGAGCTGAATAGGACACAGGTCTGTAAACAAAGGATTTCCCAGGTGCTGGGCCCAAGTGGTTTCGGGTTGATGTTAGGAGAGGGTCTCACAAGATTCTGGGCTGAGTCTTAAAGTGTGAAGGGCAATGACAGGAGCAGAGAGGTGCATGGGACCCTTCATGGGGCTCCAGAAGGCAGCTCTGCTAGTTTGAGTCGTAGTTGCACAGAACCAAGGCTCAGTGCCCCAACGCCTCTGCTGCCTGCATTCCTGGGCTCTCAGTGCCCACTCCCCAACTCCCTGAGCCTAAAATCCTTCCACCCGCTCGCTCACAGAACCCTGAGGGCTAGAACAGGAAAGGGGGTCTCTACGTGCTGTGTGAGGCAGCCACAGAGGAGGGCTTGTCCTATGCAAGGGAGGTACAAGGATCATGCACACGAGGCTCCCAGAGGCCTTGGGGTGGAGGAGGCCAGGACCAAATACTGATGGAACTGACCTTCAATGCCAAGTAAGAGTCTGAGGTTATAAAGCAAAGAGTGGGCTAACCAATAACAGGTTTCTGCACACAGCTCAGCAGCACTGAATTTTGCAAAGGCCAGTCCAAACCCTAACTAGACCTCTCCCTTGACCCCAGCTCCAATCAACATCAATGTCTCCCTTCCCTGGGTTCCCACCACACATGCATGCGTACCTGTGAGTTCTTGTGTGTGCACACATGTGCATCTGTCTGTGTTACAGCAGCACCGTGGGTTTGGGGTAAGGATTATGAATGACGGGTAATGGGAGTAACCTGGCACTGGAGTCAGACAGGCTTGGGTACAATCCCGCTCTGTCCTTGGCAGCTATGTGGCCATAGGCAAGTTACTTGACCTTCTGAGCCTCAGGTTCCTTAGCATCAAGGTGAGAATAATAGTATTTCCTCGCTCACAGAGCTACTCAAAGGGCCGAATGCACGCAGAGAACTCAGCAAGCACCGGGTGAATGGTAGTTGTTGTTCTTCTGTCTCCCTTTAAGGAAGCTTCCTCAAGGTGGGCACTGTGCTGTGGTCACCTCTGCTTCCTAGGGCACCTCTCACCGTATTTAATAAATAAGGAAGTTAAGTTAAAATATGTGATTCTCAGGAAAAATAAAATCCTGTGGATTGAACTGTCCACTGTGAGGTCTTCTCTGACATTGAGTTGACCATTCCTGGGTGTCGAGCCCCAAGAACCACTGTGCCCAGTAGCCTCCACTCCCTCTGCATCCTGATCCCATCAAGAAGCCAGGAGACTATGGCGCCAGTTCCAACTCTGCCACTCAGAGCCACATATCGCTGAGCGAGCCCTGGGATCGCTGCCGTGCTGTGCATGGGTTCATAGTGTAGCTCACGTCGGAAAACTACAAGGAAGAGCATCTCAAAGGAGCTAGCAATGAGTCTGCTCTGTGATATGGCTGGTCTTGCTTCTGAGTTGCTAGCTTTCCAACACCCCCAGCTCTGGACCCAGCTTTCTCTGAGTCTCACAGGTGCTGATGAACATACAAAGAGCCCAGGAAACCTCAAAAATGCTTTGGATGTGGCTCCGAGTCACACATTCCCTCCAGGAGCCCAAGTGAAAGTCCCCAGAGCATGCTTTCTGAACCCTTTTTTTCTTTTCTTAGAATCACAACAACTGTGGCATGCAACATGGATCTGTCTAAGTACCCCATGGACACACAGACGTGCAAGTTGCAGCTGGAGAGTTGTGAGTACTCACGCAGACAGACCCCTTTCCCCGGGTGACTTGGAACCAGAATTCACAGTGTCCGCTACCTGGTGACCCTTCTTTTTTTGATGTTGATTCAGCACATACACCCTCTGGTTTCTAGTAAACCTCAAAAGTTTTCTTTTTTTTTTCTCCTTTCACTTTTTCTGGTGCAGAAGCACTGTGGTCACTAGCAAAACCTCACTCTTCACACAGAGGAAGTAGAGAAGCTGGTGGGAAAGACTCCTGAGAGGAGGTAGCCAATGTGCTGTGACCTGGTCTCCTTGACCAAGAACCTTTTCAGACAGCCTTGCCATTGGACTAGAAAGTCAACAGGGATTTTGTTCCAGAGGCTTGTTTATGATATAAGCTATACATTTTTTCTGAGTATACCATAAAGTGATTTTAAACGGTAATATGGGGATAATGAAAAGCTTTTAATAACTCCTTTCCAGTTTCTCTAGTGCCCATTTATTACCATTATTTCCCCCAAATTGAGTAATCACATGGTACTTGTTTTGGATTCCCCAAATCCTGCCAGAATGTTAAACTGAATTAGGACACAATCATCACTCAGGACTCCTATATCCAGCTCCTTTCCATTACTTAGGACCAGGGCCAGTGTTTTTCTTTTCCTCTGTGTCCTAAGGAAAATATTTTGACTTATTCTAATACTCTAGTTCTGCATATTTTCCCACTAAAGTCTCCAGCTTGTCTGGAGGACGGGTTGAGTTCCATCTGTCAACCCTCATTTAAATGCCTTCACTTCATCCACTCAACAGCTAAATGACTTCTGTGTCAAACACTGTGGTAGATGTTTGCAATACAGAGATAAACCCTGTGCCCGGTTTCAGTCTGTCCTCTCATGGAGAGCAGGGCTTAAAGCAATGACGAGAGACTAGATGGTGACAATAAGAAGTAACGGCACTGTGGAAGCCTGGAGGAGTCACAGAGTGTTCTAGAGATGTCACTTGAAATCAGACATGAGGGTTCAGTGGAAGCTGGCCCAGTGGACATAGGGTAGGACACAGAGTCTGCCAAGGCACAGGAGCAAGAAGGAGCAGGGCAGAGGTTTTTAGCCAGGGCAAGGGGGGTCGGGGGCGTGTCCGGGGCATGTCCGGTGTGTCCGGGGCGTGGTCAGGGCTGGGGCGAGACCGGGGCGGGGCCCATGGGTAGAGGGCTTGCCCAGCGCTTTCAAAGCCCTGGGTTCTAACCCTAGCGCTGAATAAAAGGGTAAATATGCAAAGCAATTGTTGACGTTTACCACACAACTGCTTCCAACTTTAAAAGAAATGACTTGCTATATGTAAAGTTTAATACAATAATGCCAGCTAAATGGGCATCCTAAATTGCAATCTGGGGATTTGCTTATGATGAGGAATGAAAATTTACTCTTAATTGATGTGTGTCCAATTAATTCCCTGGCACTGTTAAACAATCTCCATAGTACCTTCGTTAGCCACTCAGCAATGCTCACCAACCCGGCACCTGCTAGAGGAGAAAAGCGCGGTAGATAGTACTTGTTAAGGCAGCTAAGCCTGGCTTGTGGCAGGGGACTGGAGTCAGTCTCTAGAGACAAATGGGCACTGTACCTGAGGACACCGTGGGCAGCATCAGGAAAGTCCACCCATGGTGAGGCAGAAGCCATTTTTCAGAAGTAGACATTTAATTAAAGACTCAGACAGATTAATTATCTTATTGATTAAATGCATGCAGAACCTTCCTGAAGTGTTGCAGCTGTTCGGTGGCAGAATAAAACTTGAGGTTATCAAAAAGAGAACTCATCTGAGTCCCACATGAAACAAGTAATTGCCCTCCCTATGTCGTGGCTGGGCTCATCTCAAATCCCAGGAGCGAGATTCTGCTGGAAACTTCAGTATTCTGCTTGCACAGACACGGTCCCCAGTGAGCAGAGGAAGCTTTTGCTGAATGTTTATTAGCAGTTATTTGGGTACAGAAAACTCACTCAGGGTTTTTGCTACATGCCATCCTGAAAAAATAATTGATACCATCTAACAATTTCCCATAGTCACCAGGGGAACTGGGATGGGGGGGTGGTAACAATAGTGTCTTTACTAGTTGCAAAAGCAAAGTGTCCAAGTAGGAAATGCACTCCTTGTTTTCATAGACTCTTCATTTCTTTGGGATCCCAGTCAATTCGAATAGCTTGCTTCAGTGCCAAAGTGAACTCTGGATGCTTCCAGAGGAAAGCCCACAGACAATTTTTACATGAAGATCCTTAAAGAACTGGTACATTATAGAGGGGGAGATCACCCTTACTAGATGTAGGCTACCAGAAGCTGATTCTTACCAAAATATTTGTCCCAGAACTGGCTCCATATTTCCCAGCAGCCCTTGAAAATGAGGGCAATGGCTGGCACCTGGTGCACACCTATAACCCCAGTGGCTCAGGAGGCTGAGCAGGTGGAGCACAAGTTCAAAGCCAACCTTAGTCACTTAGACCCTAAGCAACTTAGTGAGACACTGTCTCAAAATAAAAAATGAAAAGGAATAAAAGTCTGGGGGTGTCACTCAGTGGTTAAACTCCCCTGGGCTCAATCCCTGGTACCAAAAAAAAAAAAAAAAAAAAAAAAAAGAAGAAGAAAGAGAAGAAAAGAAAATGAAGGCAATATATTGTGCACATGTACAAATACATAACAACAAATCCATCACCATGTGCAGCTCTAATGCACCAATAAAAAATGTGGGGAAAGTAAAGTGTAAGATCACAGGTTCTGGAATCCCTGGACTTTTCCCATCCCTAGCTGTTTGGCTTTGGGTAACTAAACTCTCTGGACCTCAGTGAATTGGGAAAGTAGTTGTATCTGGCTCAATGAGTTAGTTTTCAATAGGTTCATTGTGGTAGAATTTACATATCCTAAAGTTTACCCATGTTAAGTATAGAATTCCACAGTTTTTAGTAAACTTACCAAGTCATGTAACCATTGCCATATTGCATTCCCCCAACAGAGTTGCCTTGTGCCTATCTGCAATCGCCCCTCCTTCCTACCACCAGCTCCCAGGCACCAATAGTCTACTTTCCATCTCTGTGAATTTTTCTTTTCTGGATATTTTATGTAATAGAAATCAACATAATATGTGGTTTTTTGCATCTGTTTTTTTTTTCCACTTAGAACAATTTTGAGGTTCATAGACATCACAGTATATTATTAGCACTTCGTTCTTTTTTATCGCTGGGTAATATGCCTTCATATGGAGATGTACATGTGTATGTATCAGAGTTTATATACTTATTCATCAATTGACAAACATTGGCTGTTGTGGGCAATGCTGCTGTGAACAGTTGTGTGCTAGTGTTTGTATGAATATCTCTTGACCAGATACCTTGGTGTGGAATCTGGGTCAAATGGTGAAAATATGTTTAAGTTTTCAAGAAACTGACAAAGTTTTTTCAAAGTGATTGTACCATTTTACACTCCTACCAGTGAAGTTTCAGTTTCTCTATGTCCTCACTGTTATTATCTGTCTTTTTGATTGTAGCTACTCTAATGAGTATGTAGTAGTATCTTATTGTGGTTATGATTTGCAGTTTCCTAATGCTATAATGTTGGGTATTTTTTGCATGCTCTTAATCTTTCAGATATCTTTCCAAGGAGATATTTTGAGGATTCAGTGTGATGACAATGTTGTAAGGCACTTAGTAACATTTACTAAATTAAATGATACCATCCATGGCTTTGAGATGAAACTTTCCTGAAGTACAATGCTGGCTTTGTTTCTTGCTTGCTTTGTTATCTGGAGAAAGTTATATAACCCCTCTGAAGCTGAGAGCTCTTATGTACAAATTGGGCAAAACTTTATAGCTCCTCAATTCTACGCACAATAGTTGTTGAATAATCATTATATATATGTGTGTGTGTGTGTGTGTGTACATATATGTATATCTATCTATATATATACATATATATATAGTCTATAAGATCCATCACAATTTCAGGAATGTAAAAAGGAGTTCCTCTTAGAATTGAAGAAACAGAGAAATGTCTACAAGTTTGTGAGAACATTTGAGACATACTATGTCAAGGGTTACCTTTCATGACTACTGTTGCAAATATTAGCCAGGTGCAGTGGCGCACACCTGTAATCCCAGTGGCTCTGGAGGCTGAGGCAGGAGGATTTTGAGTTCAAAACCAGCCTCAGCAAAAGCGAGGTGCTAAGCAACTCAGCGATACCCTGTCTCGAAATAAAATACAAAATAGGGCTAGGGATGTGGTTCAGTGGTCAAGTGCCCCTGAGTTCAATCCCCAGTCCCCACCCCAACCAAAAAAAAAAAAAATTATTGACTCTGTTAGTAAAACTGCTTTGATATTATCAAACACACATGTTGACAGATATCAATGAAGTGACTGGCTGTAGGATTTTCGTTTTGGCTTTTACATTTATACCAATGCAAAATATGAAAGACCGGTTCTGAAGTCCCTGAAAAGCCTGTTAGAGCTTAGACTGCCTTGGAAGGCAGCATCCAGCACTGTCCTCCATGTGTTGATGTTTATGTGTTCAGTAAGGAAGGAGGCTGCTTCCTACTGGGACTTGAACCCAGGAATGCTTGGCCATTGAGTTACGTTCTCGACCTTTTTTATTTGTCATTTTGAGACAGTCTTACTAAGCTGCTGAGGCTGACCTCTGAAGGAGGCCCGCTGTAAGGCTCATCATCCATCCAACAGCATAGGCAATGCTTAGCACAGGACCAGTCCTCAATGGACACCGTCCTAGCAGGTGACTTTGCTGAACAGGCACTGCAGTGGCACTTGAGAGGTCATGCCAAGTATGCCTGGAACCCACCTTGGGCTCACAACCATCAAGACGGGGCACATGCTGTCTCCATGTTCTAGCATTTTCCAGACCAGTTCGGTGGCAACCTCCTTGCACTGACCCGGGTTCCCTTTTTTTGCAGGGGGCTACGACGGAAACGATGTCGAGTTCAGCTGGCTGAGAGGGAATGATTCGGTGCGTGGGCTGGAAAACCTCCGCCTTGCTCAGTACACCATACAACGGTACTTCACCTTAGTCACCAGGTCCCAGCAGGAGACAGGTAACTTGTTCGACAAATTGCACAAAATAAAAATACCTGAATGGAGGTGGAGGGGTGGACCCCCAGTCAGAAATCTCCTCTCTTCTCTACTTGACTCCTTCAGGGTCCAGGAAGCCCTCAGTGGGGCGGAGTCGGGTGGAGGACCAAGGGTCTGCACTTCCACCTACTCCTCGCACAGGATCGAAACAGATTTTCTCAGACAGGGTTTTATTTGTGAGCATCTGTCACGTTCTCTTCACTCCCTCATTGGTTAATTTATGGTATAATTTTGAATCCAGGCTTTAACTTGGGGCAGCTGGGACTTGGACCATTCCCTCTGCTCTCCTGTTTTCTACCTACTCTACTCTGAGCCAGGCTTCTGTTCCCAGGGGTAACCGCTGCCCACGTCCCCCAGTCCAGCACTGGCCACTGCCACCATGTCTGCCGCGCTTGCCTCCCCTTCACAGAGGCACTTGGCACTCGGACCCAAGGCACATGCTCTGCACCACAAGAGCCTCTTCACTGCTGAGCACTCCATTAACCACAGCTCCCGTGGCTCATATGCCCCCCAGTGAGGACGCACTGGTCGTTTCCCAAAGTTCTCTAAACTCCAGGATACCCCTGAGCGCATCAAAAAGTAAATGCTATTGAGTTGGTCGATGAGGTCTGCCCAGTAGTGATCTTGAACAGAGGACAGTCTCAGGCAATCCTCAGGGAGGTACTTACTGAACAACTACTTTGTGAGCGCAGAACTGAAAGATGCAGAGCTTGCTCACTGGGGGCCCTCAGTCTAGTGAGGAGATGTGGAGGACACCCGTGGTCACAACAGTGCTAGAGGACTGTGACAGGGAATGCTCGAGAGTGTCAGCAGCCCTGGGAACCCCTCTCTGTGCAATGACCCTGTGTCGTGGGGTTCATGACAGTTCGTCATTGACCAGGCTTTGGTGAATAGCAGGGGCTGCGTGGGACTCTAGTTCAGTCTTCTGTCCCGTGGGGGACTTGCTCTGCTTTGTGAGTAGGGACAATTTCTCATCTCCTGTTGACCCCATCAGGAAATTACACCCGGTTGGTCTTGCAATTCGAGCTGCGGAGGAACGTCCTGTACTTCATTCTGGAGACCTATGTCCCCTCCACTTTCCTGGTGGTGCTGTCCTGGGTGTCATTTTGGATCTCCCTGGATTCCGTTCCCGCACGAACCTGCATCGGTGAGTTTCCAAGGGCTGGTTCCTGAGGGCACTTTTCCCCTTGCATCCTGGCTTTCATTGCTACTCCCACGGTGATCCAACAGCTGGTTTCTCGAGAGAGAAAGAGAGAGACAGAGACTACTCTAGAAGTACTGCATTTTAAAATTTGTTAAAGCGACAGATAAGGGGAAATTGTGAATCGATGACCCTCCATCGGTTATGTTGGTAAGGAAAATATTTACAAAACCACGTCTCTCATTTCTATACAAAATGGGCAAAGTAACCCAGGTCCGTGAGGTCACATGCAGGTTTTTCAGAATGTGATATGCGCCAGTTCCGAATCCTGCCCTCACCTGGCCGATCCCTGAGTAGAGACACTGCCAGGGAACAGAGGAGGCTCCGTTGGCCGCCATCTTGGGAACATTTCCTGCTGCTTTCCCAGGAGTGACCACCGTGTTATCAATGACCACACTGATGATCGGGTCCCGCACGTCTCTTCCCAACACCAACTGCTTCATCAAGGCCATCGACGTGTACCTGGGGATCTGCTTTAGCTTTGTGTTTGGGGCCTTGCTGGAGTATGCTATTGCTCACTACAGCTCCCTGCAGCAGATGGAAGCCAAGAACAAGGTAAGAATCCTGAGGCCCCTGTGGGTGCTCGGACGCTTTGCCATGTGCTGCCCTGTGGAGGTGAGGACCCGGTGTCTGTCCCCAGTGACTCACTTGGTTCCAGTGAGTCCCATCCTTTCAATGTGGGTACATCTGGAAGCCATGAGACCACTTGAAAAAGGTCATCCTTTTCACCAAATGCAATGAGATAGCAGTACATTTAATTTTCCAGCAGAAAATAACTCCTATCCACAAACAACATAAAATTACAAGAACAAGAATCCATGAAAAATCTAATATCTAACCACACTTAATCAGTTGTTTAGAAGTTTCAGGTTACTATGGAGTTACTATTTAATTCTTTTGTTGCATTTTTGCATTTTCAAATTATACAAGTAGAGGTTTATAAAAAAATTAAATTGAGGTAAGTTTCTTGATCAGCACATTTTTCTGCTAATTGGAAAAGATTGTTATTATTTGATTTAGCAGTAGAACATCATGGTCCGCTTATCTGAATAATAAAAATGATTATTATTATTTAAGCACTTACATGCACAAAATACAAAACTTTGGGAAATACTATATCATTTAAAATGCTCATAACCATCAACAAGTTTCCTATCTCCATTTTGTGGAACCTGAGGGACGAGAAGGGTGAGGGATTTATCCCAGGGATTCCAACCTGGATCTGCTGGCTTCCAAGTCTCGCCCCTGTCTCTCTGTCCTTCTTACGGTGGGCAATGGGCCTCGCTCTTAGCTTTTCCTCTTTATAGACCCATAGAACCCTGGGGTCATTTGGAAGTCAAATTGGATAGATGCTACCATACTTTAATAGATCATACTAACAGGAAAGAAAATGATAGGATCCAATTCCCACCCTTGGCAATGAGCTAGGACCATACAAGGTCAGGAGTGAGCAGACGGGGAGGACTCCGAAGAGGCCGAAGAGGCAGTTGCTTCCCCTGTGTTCTGCCATTGGGAGCAGCACTTCACAGAGGCATGTTATCCAAGCAACCTAGGCAAAGAAGTACAGGCACCAGCCGAAGAAGAAGGTGATTTTCATTCATTACACTCCCTGCAGGCTCCCTTAAGGAAGGAAGTCTAGTTACCCACAAGCCTCTAGTTCTCTGATTGGCAAAAGGGGTGTGGGCTTATGACTGAGTTCCTCCACTGAACACACCAGAACACCCTTATTTTTCTGTGTGTACAATAACAGATGCACTACTGAGTACTTGCTGTGTGCTAAACATCCATCAACAGTTTTTAGTCCCGCCCCCCAACAACCCAGTGAAACAGGCACCACTATTGTCCTTATTTTACTATTGAGAAGCCTGCCATTCAGAGAGGTGAGGTAACTCATCCAGGACCCTCCTCCTAATAAATAGCCTGGCCCCAAATCCAAACCACATTCTGTCTGACTTCATTACACTCCCCACATTCTGGCTACCCCCACAGGGTTGGAGAATGGCAACTCCCTGCAATCACAGGGAGCATCACGATTTCCATTTTGTGTGGCAAAAAGCCCTCAGGACACGGCTAATTTCTATTATCTCCCATAATCACTTACTCCTTCTTCCTGGAAAATAATAGAATTTCACCAAATACTTGCTAGAGTCTTCACATAGTTAATGTATTCCACTTAATCTCCCATCATCTCCTGGGGTCGCTATTTATATCATGACCCATTTTGCAGGCAAGGAAATCAAGCCTTAGAGGGATAAAAGTGACTGTACATCCACAATAGTAAGAGGCGGAATGGGATTTAAACCCCGGTCTGCTGACTTTACAGCCCGCACAGCTCGCACCTGGCCCTCTGCCCTGCGTATCCAGGGAGGGCAAGGGTCGTTCTTCCATCACGCATGCCAGGGAACTACAGATAGGTGCCCACAAACAGGACAGCAGGACTGCAGGTCTGGCCTCCAGCCCAAGTCTGAGATACTGGATACCACTCTTTACTACACCTGATTATTCAATACTTAGGCCTCTACACTTTCATTTGCTTACTGCCCACTTATTTTCTTTGCCGAATCAAGTCTTCCAAGCTAACGGCATTGTTTATGAACCAGGGGTCAGCGAAGGAGGCAGAAGAGGTCAACATCACTAACATCATCAACAGCTCCCTCTCCAGCTTTAAACGGAAGATCAGCTTCGCCACCATTGAAATCTCTGGTGACAACGTTGACTACAGCAACCTGACAATGAAAACCAGTGACAAGTTCAAGTTCGTCTTCCGAGAAAAGATGGGAAGGATTGTGGATTATTTCACAATTCAAAACCCCAGCAATGTCGACCGATATTCCAAACTACTGTTCCCTTTGGTTTTTATGCTAGCCAACGTGTTCTACTGGGCGTACTACATGTACTTCTGAGACGGCACTGGGCTTTACGTGTGCCGTGGTTCTCCAGCAGAACAAGGGGATGATGTGAAGGGAATTCTAGGCCAAGCACGCATTCTAGCACAAGGGTGCCACAAGTGGCTGATATGACCCTTATTTCTGCTCAAAGGACGAGTTCTCGGCTCTTTGAAATTCTAAGTTGGACAGCACAACAGGTTTTATAATGGACACATCAGCCTGTACCTCTTTCACCTTATGAAGGATGGCCCGGTGGAGCACAGGGCTGACCATGTGCCCAGTGGCTCCCTGGTCTGCTTTTATTTCGTATCCCACACGGGAAGGAGACAATAACCCTCAAGTGTTGGGGTTTGTTTCTAAATTAATCATACAAACTATTTACCAAATCTCTGCAGTGCTCATAAAATACACTGCTGCCCATTTAGGGAGTAACATTTTCAAGGTTTTGATTAAAGTGAAAGGCAGGCCTATGTCAATTCACCTACTAACTCAATAGTAGGATGAGTTTTTAATAATGAGGATCATTTAGTATTACAGCAGAATTGTCTTCAAATTCTAATAAGTCCTCTCATTGGAAAATCCAATGTAAGTGGAGAGAAAGTTAGTGGATCAGTAATCTAAAGCATAAATGCCTTGTTTCTAAGGTATCGTGGGTCCCCAGGCCAGAAGACTCTAGGTCTTCACCCCCCTGTTATACACGCCTTACTGTTTCACTGTGCGTGTGCATCAGTCCCTAACACTGCAGTCGCCCTTTTCTTACATCAGGGAGGGAAATGGCAGCATTTTCCAAGCTCATTTAGGAGTCTTACCCAGGACGGTCGTCATGAAGAATCGAGTCCTTCTTCCAGCTACTGTCACTCAATTCTGGCAAGATACTAAAGGTACCAGGAGGACACAGTCAGGACGCAGTCAGAGGCCCTCTGTCCTTCTATCATTCCGAGAGCAACACTGAGCGCTACTTTGCCAGAGGCAGATCCCCTGCATCCTTCCAAGAGGAGCTTCCGTCCCTGGGCTCCAGTGACAGGAGTGATGCCTATTGGATAAGGAGCCATGTAACCCAGGGGAAGTGGCTTAGCCCAAGTAGGCTAGGCCATGCTCAGATCCTCCAGCTGTCCTCCTCTGAGCATCCTACCCCAAAGGAGCAGGAGGACGCTGCCCCTGAGCCCTGAGTATTCTGAATCAGCAGGAGCATGCTCCAGAACCCACGGGCAGGTTCCAGGCGAGCTGTCTTCTACAAGTCCAGCCGGCCCGCCCTGACACCAGGAGCAGCAGTGTGCCTCTGCCTCTGCCTCTCAGCCGGGCTCAGCCCACAGCAGCCAAGTAGCGCTCGCAGCTGTGCCAGGCCACGCTCCCGTTACTTCCAAGAACGTCACATCTTCAGCTCTTTAGCTCCCTCTTCTAACAGTGCGCAGCTTTACCTTCCTTTCTGACGCCAACCGGCTCTAGAAGGTGGTTCCTCCTCCTCCCTGGCCGCCTCCGTGAGCGCTCATTCTCTTTGCCATTCTGACACTACTCCCAGTTCAGTTTCTAGGGGTTTGATCACCTGAACTTCTAACGAAATGTTTCTAATGGGTGGGGGTGGGTGAGAGAGGTGGAATGTGCTTGGATGGTTCTGTCATGTTTGTGACATTTTTTAAAAAAAGAATTAAAAAATAATTCTGCTCTGAATTCCCATTTAAGCTATTATATAAGAACAACTGTAAATATGTGAAACTGTGAAATAAATGCACCACATGAACTACCCACCAGATCGAGTGGTCCTCTACAGACTGTGTGTTCTAAGGTCCCATTTGGAAAAGGTATGCATGGTGGTGCAAACGCAGGAGCTCACCTCCTCCATTCTCGATTTCCTCCCACCCACATAGCACACAAATACATCCTCTCTCTCTCCTTCTCTCCCTCTCTCCCTCTCCCTCTCTCTCTCTCATTTCCAGCACAGGTGACACACCAGGTGTTTCTCCTTTACATCACAGCACAGTGACACTTGGATTACAGTTAAACCACTGGGCACTGGTGATGCTGACAGGTCCGACTCAGAAAACACCACAGATATGCTTTAAAGACTTCTTTGCTATTTGGGAATTCTCTCTCTCTCTCTCTCTCTCTCTCTCTCTCTCTCTCTCTCTCTCTTTCTCTTTCTTTTGTTGTTGTTGAATGAGAGTTTTGCCTGAGAATATGTTTTGGGGGAAAAAAAAGAGACTTTGGTTTTTATATCACTCTGTACTTCATGTAGGCTACAACATTAGCGTTCTCAGAAAAACTCTTCATTTTCTAGATCTGTCCACATAGACTCTCTTTCCAGAATCCTTTGTACAAACTGTTGATTTCTTGGGTGAAAATATCAAGACTCACCTCATCAAATTTTCCCAGGACATGAAACTTAGGTGGAGTCAGGAATATTCTAAGTCATGGAAATAAGCATTTTAACTACCTTGATATTGAGAATAGCAATAGTCTCAATATAGGTTGTTGTATAGACAAAGGAAGGTGTTTACTAACAAGTTAGTGACAAAAGGTTGGTTTCAAATGACAGTGAGGGAGAAATGGAAAATGACCGTAGTAAAAAAGAGCTTGAGATACGGCAGAGGAGAAGCTGAGGCTGAATGGGGAAGTACCTGCAGAAGGAAAGTTCCCTGCAGGTTTCCAGGGCCAGCAGGTGTGTGGCCTGCAGGCAGGGGGCTTGCCATCCAGGGTGGAGACAAGGTCCCTCTTCAACAGTGTGCACCATCTTACACATGCAGAATGGCTCGGCTCCACGGCAGTGAACTACTACCCGTCCACGACACATTCACTGCCAAAGAGTTTTGCTTCTTAAAATGTTCCCATTTTTAAAAATTGACTCAACACTTAGGGAATTACACTTAATCCAGGATCAGGTAATTTACATTTCATGCCCATAACTTAGAAAGAAAACCTTCAGTATTTGTTTCATCTATTTTTAGATTTAATATCTATTAAATTACATATAATTTTCAACATTTTTGTAAAGAATTTAGATATATATTGCATTGCAGAATATTTGTTGAAAATCTGTAAGTCCATTTTGGTCCACACTTTTAAGAAGGATGTACAGAAACAGAAAAAGAGAGAGAAATGGCAGAAGTGATTAAACTCATGGAAAACAAGTCCAGTAAGAAGGAGCTTTTGCACGTTGAAAAAAATGTCTCCAAGAGTCTGATCACCATTGTTAGGTTAAAGGAGGGTTTTGTATAAGGGACGTGCTGTCCCACTATTCATCTGAATCAGTGAGCTGAATATAAGCAAATGTGCATAGATGAGCTTAAGATAAAGTATTGTTGCTTAGAAGGAAGAAAGTGTGCAACTTGAGTAGAGAAATACTCAGGTTCTCCACCAGGAAGTTTCCCATGGGAATAGAGTCAGCTCTCCCTGTTGATCTAGCCCCCCACCTACCTCAGAGCACATGGCTCTATGCCACCAGATAGTCTTGGAAGGTTGTAGATGCAAGAGATGCCTCTGGCTACAGAAAAATAAAGTGTCCTACAAAGTATTGTTGGCATAAAAGCAAATGCCTGGTGGTCCAAGAGGCTGAACTTAAACACCATTGTTTCTTTTTGGGGGACCGCCAATTGGAGTCTTGTGATTTGCAGCTTTTAACGCATTAGGTGTGCTGCAGGACTTGACCACTTCCTGCCACTTACAATTGTGCCTTTCCAGAGATTAGAGGAAAATCAATTCCATTTGGAAAACTGGAAAAGGGAACAGAACACACGAAGTTAGTGAGAGGCTCCAGGTTTATCCAGTTGTACTCTTTGAGGACATAAATATCTGCAAGCAAGTAATCCCTTCTCCTCTATGAGGAGCCAATCATCAAAAGGTCTCGGGGAGTTGGGTTGTCCACACCCATGTTCATGGCCTGCAGCTTAAGTAAGGACAGGTGAGTTTGATGATTAAGATCCTCCAGGAATGCAGTTTCATATTTCACCACCCAAATCTCCATTTCCATCCAGAGGTTTCTCTTCTAACCCACTACAGAAACTTGGCTAACCTTATTTGAATCAAGTTACCTTTTGCCTCTTTTCTATATAACTCTTCAGAAAAAAAAGATAATGCATTAAGCCTGAGGCTGCTATCCTTAGCCTGTTTTCAAGGCTGGCCCCTGGCTAGCATTGGGAACTTGGATTTGGGAGCATTCCCTAGTAGGTAAGAGTGGCTTCATGTGCCTGAATTGTTTGTGGGAATAAGGTGGTTTATGCTGAACACCTGATTTCTCCCAGGAGTCTGGAATTGAGGTACATGGTAGGCTGAGGGTACCAAGGTAACTGGACCCCAATGACCATCTTGGGCACTGAGTCTCTAACAAGCTTCTTGGCAGAGAGCATCCCACACCTATCAAATTCCATACTGGAGGAATTAAGCACTCCAGGGTGACACATGAGAGGACTCTTGGAAGCCCGTGCCACTAGAAGCCTGATCTTCAAACCTCTCTCCCCAGGCTCATTTTCCTTCACTACTTTTACATCACTCTGTTGTAAGAAATCAACACCCTACATTGGACTCCACTGGGTCCTCTTGCCCTGCTAGTTAAGCTCCCAACCTGGGAGTACTACCAGAGACTGGGACGCACATGCTTTGGAGCAGCCAAACTTGGCTGGTCATAAGACTCACTGATGCAGTTTTGTAGGTAACAGCTCCCAGGGGCTCCCCCAGACCTGCAGACTCAAGACCTGTATTTTTCAAAGTTCTGCAGATGTTTCTGCTGGAAAGCCAGATGGGAGGCCAGATGCCAAACACCTTGGTAGAAGAGAAAAAGCTACGTGAAACAATGTTTTCAGAGGGAAAAGATACCACAGCATGTCCATCACATGGAAGAAAAGGATCCAATTGAATGTGATTATTGAATATGAATAATGTATAGAGCAGACAGGAAGAAAATTTTTGCTTTGTCTCATTGAATCTTCCATGTTAGTGCCAAGAAGGAACAGGAAAATGTCTATTTCTGATATGGCTGCAACATGACAAAAGGCATCCGGTGAGTGATAAAAGTGGCATCAAGAGTAAGGCAGGAGTCCAGGTAGTAGCAGCTCCTCGCAGTACCCAGTACCCAGTGTTGGAAAGTCGTGCAAACAAACCCAAAACTCTCAGAGGCAAACAAAAGTCAGACTCCAGGAACCAGAGTTCCGCTCCTGCAGGGGGCAGGAGGGGCAGCTGGCTTGAATGATGGATGTTTCCTTGGTCTTGGGCTCAACGCCAGCATCTCAGTAAGACAACTCAGAGTGATAAAGGGAAGGGCTCGGCTAGAGACTGAGATCATCAGAGGGACGTGAAAGGGAATCTCCACACTCAGCTGATGTTCCCATTCTTACACTTCTTTCAATCTGACCTACCAGTTTATTCTGTATCTGCACCAAAGACAAAAGATTTCTGAAACTGGACTGCAGTGTGCGAGCTACCTTGGGGGGCAAGACTTTTGTTTAATCTCCAGATATTAGAAATCTTAAAGCTAGCTTTTAAGGTGAACCCTTTGATGGACTATTTAACAAACAAATCAATGTGGATAAAATACAGAAATGTGGTGTGACTGATGGTGAAAGAGTGGGTTTCTAGGAGAGACTTCCTTATAGAGGAAGTAGGCAAATATGTCCCTGATGGATTTTGCTTTTTCCATAACAAGTTATTGAACCAATTCACCAAAATATATCTTGAAGAATCAAAAAGCCCTCATTCATAAATCAAATCCTATCTCTGGAACAAAACAAAGGAAACAGGAGAGGATGACAGTAGAAAGTGATAAACACAAATATCACCAATAAAAGTTCTACTCGGAAGCCGTGGCATTTGAAGCCACAGACCTTAGGATGCAATAATAAAGTGAATTTTCAGAATGTAAAGAAGTCCCAGGAGAAATTATCCATTTAAAAGAATATGAGCTGTACCTTTTCTGAATGTGTATATTGCTCCCATCCTAACAAAACGCTCTAATCCATTTCACAGTGGGATTCAAAGGCAAATTCTCAACAAGGGAAATAGAACTTTGTTTTTTATCTACTCCTACAGTAATTTAATATAATTTATCAAGTTATTTCTTTTCCACAACTGCATACCCTTTCACACGTATCCCAAAAGACTAATCCAGTTTAATTTAGTGGAGGAACCCAGAAATGAGAGTCAGGAGACCTGGACTGTGCCATTAACTTAATCTCTATTTGCCTAAGTTTCCTAATATGTCAGATGGAACAAAAATATTCAGGTTTCCTATCTCACAAGTTTGTGGTAGGACTGAAAAATGAGATTATAAATATGAAAGTATTTTGGAAATATTTGATGTAAGTCACACAAATGGACCTTAATTAGTTTGATGCATGATTATACCTGTGTTACATGTCCCTAGAAAATGACAATTGAGAGGTAGCTGGGACATGACGAAGTCCATCCAACTCATGTGACCTGTTGGTAGACAAGGGTCCGAGGTGAAGCTCAGGGCACATGCGGAACTAGAAGCCGCCTCCCAAGCCAGCACACTGCTCCCGCCCCATCTCCAGATGGTGCTGCCTGGGAAGCTCATGTTCCGCCCACTCAGAAGTGACAAGATGTCAGTGTCTCCGAAGAACAAAAAGTCACGATCCCACAGAGACTTGACAGCATTACCTGCAGCCTGTGTCGCAGCAATCTTGCTCAATCTGCCAGGATTGTGTTATAAGGCCAGAGATACCTCTGGAATCTTTGCTACTAAATCAGATCACTCCTTCTCAAAAAGGCCTTTTAAAGTCACTTTTTAGCCTAGAGGACACAGTTTTTCACCCCTTCACTCTGTAAGTTCCTACAGAGGAAATCACAAAAGCTGGCATACCAGGAAGAAAGAAAGAAAAGAAGGAAAGAAGGAAAGAAGATGTTGACCTGGCTAGCTGCTCCAAGAACATCCTGTTTCATTTCTGCCAAAGCGAAAGACCTCAGAACACCATCCCTCTCGGCGCCGCGTGGGTGATTATTTTAAAAATACTTTTGTATGCACACACGATGCCTTCCATGGCTGTGAATTGTTTGCATTTTTAGAAGTAAGTTGTGTGTTCTGCCACTATAAATGGTGGTAAAGGTATTTCAGATTATCTCCCATTTGCTTACTGTATTAACCCAGACAGTACATAAAGGGCAATAAAGTTATATCTTGATCAGAAAAGCACACCGTGCTTTGGTATCGCTCAGCTCTCATGGGCTGTCATCTGCTCAAAGTTTTATAATGCTTTCCAAATAGAATGCAGGTATAAAATAACTTTTATGCAGTTTTCTGGGGGAAAATATTAAGAATAATCGCCACAATGCAGTCAGTCCATCAGTGGTTTTTCTCATTTTGTTTCTTCCCAGATATTTGAGCTAGACCCGATGTTATGAGTCCCATAAAAGAACAGTAGCCCGTGATGCATAAATGCTAGTCAATAGTGTCAACTGATTAAGTGCCAAGCACATACCAACCACCTCACCTGCCCTACCTCTAGAGGTTATAGAGGTTATTAAACCTCTTTCCAGATGAGGGAAATGACTCACTGAGATGAAGTGGCTGGCTCAAGGTCAGACCATCAGGAAGTGGCAGAGCTGGGATTTGAACCCGGGTCTAAGCTGCCTCCCATGGACCCTGCTTCATCCACTACACCATTCTGCCTCATTCTTCACAAGTTGAATGAGAAGTCTGCAGAATCTGGATCTGAGTTAGACAATTAAGAGGAATGAGAGAAAAGCAAACAATAAGAAGAACATGGCTCTTTTACCTTCCTGCTTTAGAAGCATCCACTGAACTTCCCACCTGCAAAGCCACTCACTCGCAAGGCTGAGAGGACGCACACTGACTGACCCTGGAGAAATTTGTGGAGTTTGCTGGAATGGTTAGGAGCTAAGCTTTGGCCTGAGTCCACCTGGGGTCAAGCCCTGGCTTGGTCTGTTACCACATAATTATGTGACCTGATTTCACCTCTTTGAACCTCATTTCCTTTTCTCTAAATCAGGGAAAACCTCCTCATAGGCGTCAATGATTCGCTGAGTTTGGTGCACACAGCAATTCTGTGTGCAGAACACCTGACAGAGTTCATAGCTTATTGTCACATGCTCAATAAACATTATCTCTTTTTTATTGGAACTTTTGCTGGGAGGTTGCTGTATAAAAATAAAAGACACATTATCAGTAAAACAAAATAAAACTCACAGTTTCTGGTTTAACAGGTTTTTGTCGGCACCTAATGGCTCTCCATCTATTAAGAAAGCCTTAAAAACAAAGAGTGAATATCAAGCACTGGTTCCTATTTTCAAAAACAGATGCTCTCTTTTGGGCTCAGTCAGCACTAAAGACTAGTCAGACAGCCCAAAATAAAATCCATGGTTTCTCCTGTCAGTTGAAGTAGGAAATTAGTGCTGCTAAGAGAGTCAAGAGTTCCTAGAATTTCTAATTCATATGGCAGTCCTGAGCCTGTACATCCCACACTTTATTTTTTCATAATAAAGATTTAGATCTCCTTTACATCATTCCCAAGCTCTTCTTTAAAAAAAAGAAAAAAAGTCCCAAATAGGGTTGCTAAAAATAAAGTAGCAGCCTGGCTTCATGCAGGGCTGAAGCAGGGACCACCTCTGGGTGGGTCTTCTACTCAAGGAAACTATCAGATCTTCAATCTCTTCAGCTCTGACTTAACCCAGGAGACTATGCAGATGGCCCGTTAGGAAGAACACACCTGTATTAGTCAGTTTTTCATTACTATAACAGAATACCTGAGGCGGGCTAACTCTCTAAATGAAGGTTTATTTATTTCAGTTTGGGATGTGAAAGTCCAAACAGCATGGCTCCGGCTTTAGTCTTGAGGCCTGGTTTTCAGTACCTGCATCACAGCATGGTGGACAGCAGGGTCGGAGCACATTTGAGAAGAGATCATATCTCAAAACAGGAAGCGGGAGAGAGATTCAGGCATTGGGGTTGCTTGTATAATAACTTGCTCTCCCAAGAGCTCAGGAGTCCCATGAGAGCTACCTGGATGCCCAGGAGCTCCTACCAGGCTCCACTTCACAGATCCACCTCCAACCCTGCACACTGAGAACCAAGCCTCCAACACAGGAACCCTGGGGGACACTGCAACCATATGCAAACCGGAGCAGCAAGTGAGGACATTGACCTCGGGAGGACTCAAAAGTGGGAGAGATTTGGACAGGGAGTGGGGAAGGGCGCTGAGGTTACTGGATGCATCCAACGCCAAGTTTTGCATTAAAAGAGAAACCCCATAGTTTCAGACAAACCAAACTAGGCCGACTCTTTCTAGGTGTTCTTACCAAATATCACTCACAGGGCTGGGTCCTGATAAGGTTAGTTGTAGGCTTAATTTTCACTTCCCAGTGAGGCCTTCCTGTCTTCTCCAAAAAGGTCAGGTCTCTATGCTGCATAGACGGTACCTATAGATTGTGTGTGCATGTGAGTAAATTAGAGATCCTTTGGTAGAAACAGACTTTGGGACCAAAGACTTTTCAAAATTAAGATGGTGAAGAAATACTGACTACAGTAAAAAAAGTAACTCATAATTAATATGATGAAAAAGTCTTTATGTGTCTGTGTCCACATTTCCTCTTCTTGCAAGCACACCAGTCTTCGTGGATTAGGGACTCCTGGATACTTTCACTTCAATTACCTCTTCAAAGGACCTGTCTCCAAAGGCAGGCACATTCTGAGGTACGGCTGTTAGGACTTCAGCATCTGCACGTCAGGCAAGAAATGCCGAGGCTGGAAATGACACCTCAGCCCCCAACACCACGCAGTCCCGCCCATGTTTCTGTGTTGCAGAGACAAAGGAAAGAACCCGAGCCTCTGCTGTTTCATCTGCCATCTCGTTTCTGGCCCAGTTTTTCTCCAGCCACCTTAGCTCTTATCCTGTCTCTTCCAAACTAAGAGAACCCTGTGACTCAGGTCCTTGCATGTTATCTGCCTTCCTTTTGAAGACACCTGCAGTGACAAGGGCCTCCCTGCCAATGCCCAGTGCCAACCCTGAAGAACCTGCTTAATGCCCTGTCTCTGCTTCCCTTCCAGGTCCTGAAACTTCCCCAGTTGCCGAGGGTCTCCCATTACATGACAAATATTTAAAGCGCACAGAATCCCAAAGATCTCCCGAATGGTGGTCTTTCACAACTGGGGCAAAGGCAGGCCATTCACAGCTTGACGGCATTCACAGGTGGACAGCACTTTCTCAGCAGATACTCAACACTTAATCCAGCCAGGGTTACTGTCCTTAAACCGTGAAGAATGGACCTTGCCCGCTAACCTCAGAACCAGGACCCGACCAGAGGGCATGGAGGTTTGGTTTCTGTAATGGAAAAAAGGGGATTTCTTTTTCCTTTTTAATTACCTTGTTATATGATAGAAGTCATAAGGTGAAAGAAAAGTATGAAAAAGTTGTTTTTTATATCCTTGACCTTCTGATAGCCTATATGTTTTAGGGACAGATAACTTCCTAATGAGACTTTTTATAATAAAGCTTTCACTGCATTGAAAAATATTAACTTTTGCAGTTCTTCCGGGTAGATCAAACGGACCCTGCAGTTATAGTTACAATATCCTAAAGATTTAGCTTCTTGGTAATAATGGGTAAGAGCCTTAGCATTGCCACGGGCCAAAACTATATTATTTGAAATGAAACCTCTCATAAATATCCAACTACGAAGTCACTATCTATCAACTGCTGTTATATAAACAGGACAGAGCAAGATCGCCCATCTGCCAATATCAGAGCTGCCACAAAGAATGATTTAGTGTCCAGTCCTCACAAATTAAACAAGCTCTTGCTCTGTCAGCCAATTCCGGGAAGCCTCCTTTGGTTGGGGTTGCCACAGTGTAGGAGGGTCCCAGGAAGGAGGGCCAGGAATCTCCACTCGTTTCCCTTTTGCCAAAAGCTTGGACCTCCCTCAGCCTTGGCAGCTTCCTTCTGGGTGGTCCAGGACGTGGTCAGTTCTTTAGAAAGAAGGGAGCAGCACCCAGGGGGCTGCCTCCCGCTTCCTCTTTACCCTGGCTTTCTCTGAGCCCTGTGGCAGTCAAGCCCAGAAGGGGCCATGTCCCGCCCCAGAGCCTGGTGTTGCCCTCACTCCCCTCTGAGCTCCAGAAAGGCTGGTGAGAGGTGGGTGGGCCACGCTTGGAGGAGCTCTGCCGTCCGGGGGTACAGCCAGCAGCAGAATGCCCATCCAAGGGCGAGCGGTATTTGCCATCCGCCTTTTTACACCTTCTGTTCCAGGACCCAGAACTTGACAGTGATAATCTGAACTCAAGCCATGACCTTTTTTTCCCCGTAAGTCTAAGACCTTGATTTTAGAAAACAAATGAAATAGTCACCACTTATTTATTATGTTCCAAGACCTCCAGAGGATGCCTGAAACCACAAGCAGTACCGGATTTTTTATGCACTATTTTCCCCCTGTACATACGTATCTATGATGGAGTTCAATTTAAAAATTAGGTCCAGTGTAACAGCAATAATAAAATAGAACTATTATAACAATGTACTATAATTAAAAGTTATGTGAACATGCTCTCTTCTCTCTCTCTCTCTCTCTCTCTCTCTCTCTCTCTCCCCATATAATAATTTTGGTGAGCACTTGACTGTGGGTAACTGAAACCAGAGAATGAAACCACAGATAAGAGTGACTACTGTAGTAGCAGATCAGAACATGGAGCAGAGGGAGCAAGGGGACCAATCTAGCTTCCTCCAAACAAAAGAACTCATTATAATTAATGTGTTCTTCAGCTTTGCACCACTGTGACCAAAATTCCTGACAAGAACAACTTAGAGGAGGAGAGGTTTATTTTGGTTCGATGTTTCAGACATTCTGTCCATGGTCGGCTGACTGCCTTGCTCTGGGCCTGAGGTGAAGCAGAACATCCTGGTGGAAGTGTATGGCAAAGGGAAGATGCTCAGAAGCCTGGGAGCAGAGAGGGAGAGAGAGAGAGAGAGAGAGGGAACTCTGTTCACCAGGGACTAAGTATAAACCCCAAAGGCATGTCCCCACTGACGTTCCTTCAGTCACACCCTCCCTGCTTTCACTTATCACCTAGTATGGAAGTCCTTTCAAATTAGTAATCCAGCCAATGAATTAACCTGCTGTTTTAGTTAGCATTTTTGTGACTGTGACCAAAAGACCTGAACAATTTGTTAAACGGCAAGAACGATTAGAGGGAAGGAAGTTATTTGGGGCTTATTGTTCCAGAGGTCTCAGTCCATCGATAACCAGCTCCACATCTCTGGGCCCAGGCCAGGCAGAACAGCAGGCGAAGAGTGTGGAGGAGGAAAGCAGCTCAGAATGGGACAATCAGGGAGCAGAGAGAGCTCTTCTCACCAGGGACAAAATATAATCCAAAGGCACACCCAGTGAGCCTACCTCCTCCAATCACACCCTCCTTGCCTACGGTTACCACCCAGTTAATCCAAGTCGGTGAATTAATGCACTGATTGGGTTAAGACTCTCATAACCCAATGATTTCACCTTGAAACTTCCTTGCATTTTCTCACATATGCGCTTTTGGGGCACATCTCATATTTAAACCGTAACGTCCACTGATCAGGTTACAGATCTCATAAACATTTCATCTCCGAACATTCCTGCATTAACAGGGGACATTGGAAGAGGGAACTCCTATCCAAATCATAACGATAATAGTAGCCAAGACTGACATCACTCTAGTGTCAGACCCTATGGAAAAGGTTCTTGTCACATTAGCTCATTTAACCCTTATAATAACCTAAGCAGTAAGAACTATTATTATCCTCATTTCAGGATGAGGAAATGGAGACCCAGCAAGAATAAGCCCCTTACCCAAGGTCGTGTGGCTAGTTCATGAAAGAAGAGTGATGCCAATGGACCATCTGTCTTCCAAATCCAGGGTGCAAATTACTTCCATGTGCATTAGGCCAACTAATCTTCATCTCCTCTCCCATCTCCCCTGGCATGAGGTGGTGGCCAGTGTGGTGGCCCTCCCACTGGTTTGCCCTCCTTCACCTAGCTCTGGCCTACACATCTCTGCTTACCTGAACTCTGTGTCATTCCCGTGTTGAGCTGTGTTGAGCACCCACTAGGCATGAGGTACCGTGCTAGGTGCAGGAGACAGAGCATGCACAGACCATCAAGGCCTTGCTGGCAAGGGGAAGCAGACAATAGAAAACCCATACACAAATGTATTACAGAATTGCAGACCTTGATGAGTGCCATTAGGAAATAAAGAGGATGGAATCTATAAGACAAAGACCCAAAATAGTAGTTCCTTAGTGTTGAGAATTTCACGCAGTAAAGATTTGGGACAAGAGTGACCTTTGTACAAGATTGGTAAGTATACCAGCTTCTTTGTTAAAAAAAAAAAAAAAAATCACCTGACCTCATTACTCCCAAGCCTAGAATCCTTCAGGGTTCCTCTCCTCCTCCGGGTAAAGCACAGACCCTTCAGCACGACTCACAGGCCCTCCAAGGCGGGCCTCCTGCTTACCTCCCAGACTCCACGTGTCCGCCTTTCCTCGCCCCACATGCTCTGTTCCAGTCATACTCAAGAAGGGGCACAGGTCGACCCCCGCACTGGGGTTACTTGCTCCCCTTTTCCACATCTCACCTGGATTACCCAGGTTCATCTTTTAATACCCAGATCACAGTCACCCCACCAGGAGGAGCCTTCCCATGCTGGGTGAGAGTCAGTGCTCCACCTTGGCGATCCCTAAATGTTAGAAGTCGAGTGATGTCCCCTAAAAATGGTATATTGAAGTCCCAGTCCCCACTATCTCAGCATATGACTGGATTTGGAGATAGAACTGTTGAAGGGTAATTAAGTCAAGGTGAGTCATGAGGGTGGGTCTTATAAGGTGTCCTTATAAAAAGAGGAAATCTGGACTCAGATCCACACATGTGAAGATACAAGGAAAAGGTGGCCATCTACAAGTAGGGAGAGAGGCCCAGAAGAAACCCTACTGAGGCCTTGATCTAGCCTCCAAAATCATGAGAAAATTAATTTCTGTTGACCAAAAATGACACGGACTATGGTACTTGGTTATGGCAGCCCTAGCAGACCAAGCCACTCAGCATCCTGTGTGAGCCTTAGTGATACACTTACTCCGTGAACCCAACTCCAGGAACCTCATCTTCTCCATGTTTGGAGGGCGGGGCCCTTGGGACACTCCCAGTGGGTGTCTGCTGGATGAATGGAGGGATGCCTGAACCACTACTCTTCCCCTGCAGAGGGGTCTTCCATGCAACGTCACTTCTGAAAACCAGAAATCAGACTGGAATAGTGTAATCGTGCCAGGAGAAGTTTAGCTCTATCCAAAGGGAGAGAAAGGGAAACCAGCAGAACAGACCCCTCTGCAGCAATCAGGCTGTGGAAAAACAGAAGGTGACAGAGGTAACCCCGCAGCACAGAGCTGTGGTACCTCCCAGGTCTTCCAAACACATTTAATTTTGCACATGGAAAATAATGGCATCATTATTTAATCCAAAATACAATAACAACAATAGATTGCTCATGTGGGTGCATAGGTCCCCTGCAGAGACTTTAATGCGCATGTTGCCTTTACCCACATATACAGCCCAGGCAGTGGGGATGGGGCCCGTGCACGCTCATGGCCTGCAAAGAGAGAATGTGCATGCCCGTGGCTGTTACAATAGCAAAAGGGGGAAACAAAGAAAGCCCAAGGGAATAGCTGCAACTCCACTTAGGGCTAATGCACATCTTCATTTCAGTCCTCGGCAATAATCCAAAGAAATATCTGATGCTGCTGAAAGACTGCTGTCATCCCTGGTAGATACTCATCAATTATTATTAAGTATCGCACGGTTCAGGTCAAGATATAATATGTCTGAGAAAAACCATGGCACCTCCTTTTAATCTTGCGTAGAAAACAATTAAAGTATATAAAGCACATTATTAAAATATGTAAAATTTATAATTTAATTATAAGATTGCATAGCTTTATGATCTAATAGTTCTGCTGTATTTTGCATATTAGTGAACAATTGCTTTCTTAAAGCACACAGTAGAATCATTTACTTGATGCTGGAGAATAAGTTAATTATGGATTCCCTGTATATGACTAATGGATTTAATAATCACTTTACTGTAGAATTAACTTATACTTCCCTGTGCTTATAGCACTAATGATGATATTCATAAAAGTTATATTTTTTTAAAAATGTAAGATTGGCACAAAAAGAGAAACCAATGTACAACTTGGTTTTAGAGCCAGCAGTTCCAAGTAGATAGTTCAGAGCCATCAAGGTCCCCTCCGTGCTCTGTAATAAATCACACACCCCGCTCCACCCCCCCGCCAACCCTGCCTCCATTGGCTTTATTAAGGGAATTTATTTTATTTAAGGGAAGACGAAATGCTTGCCAGATGCAGTTAGTGAGGCTCCTGGTTTTTTAAACCTCAGTTGTGGGTTACAAAGAGGACTCTTCACTTACATCTACTTCATGGAGCTCCAGGAAGCCCCATGTGGGCTAAGATCACATTGGGATGCCCCGTCCCTCTGTTTGTCCTAGTTTCAATTCACTAAAGTCACTCACTTTTCTCCTTCAGCCAGAACAAACAACACGAGTGGAGGGAATAGCAGGAAGTTTCTTTGTTTGAGGAGGAGAATCCCTAGTAGTATCTCTCATGTTGTCTTTCCTGTCTTTTGCTTTTCTTCTCCCCATCGCCACTGTCACCATCATCATCACCACCATCACCACCACCACCACCATCATCATCATCATCACCATCATCACCAACATCACCATCATCACCACCATCATCATCATCATCACCATCATCACCAACATCACCATCACCACCATCACCACCATCATCATCACCATCATCACCACCACCATCATCACTACCACCACCATCATCACCAACACCACCATCATCACCACCATCACCACCATAACCAATAGTCACTGTCATCACCATAATTATCATCACCATCACTATCATCATCACCATCCCCACCATCATTGTCACCATCATCATCACCATCTCCACCATCATTGTCACCATCATCACCATCATCACCATCACCACCCCACCACCATCAGCACTGTCACCTCATCATTACTACCATCTGAATTCATTATCATATAAGTTCTTTTTTCTCATGGAATTGAGCAATGGAAGACCTAGATTTTACTTCCAGTTCTGTCTATTTACTAGCAGGGGGTGACATTGGTGGGTCATTACACCTCTCTGAACCTCTTTCCATAGCTGTCAAAAGGGAAAGCTGCTTTTTTCCCTCTAACTCTAATGGTGCTAGTCCACTGTCAAGTCCTAAATATAGACAGTGTATTATTATGGTGCTCTTTCCTGTCCCAATAGGCACCACTTGCCTTTCCATAAAATGCTTTTTCTCGCACAAAGATTTAAAAATCCTGGGAGAAACAAAATAAGGCTTACACTTTGAGTATTGCATGGAGTTGTTCACAAAGCACACACTTCCTAAATACATACTGGTGAATTGGAGTTGCAGATGGAACTGAGGGTCTCAAGCATGCCAGGCAAGCTCTCTACTACTGAGCCACACCCCCACTCCAAAGAGAATAAATTCCTAATTCCCTCCTTGAGAACCTGAAGGAGTTGCAATTCCTTTAGGCCAGAAAACTTTAGCTCTATCTGTGACTCCTTGAATCCTTGTCTCCCTACCTCACACCTCCACCAACAGCTCCCAACAGAATGTTTTGCCAAAAATGCAAAGGTCACGCAAAGGGTGCTGATGGGCCCCAGGAGATGCCCTCTAGCCCCAGCAGGGAGCAGAAGCCCGGGCACCATCTCCTTACCCACTGCTGGTTTCTCCAAGATGAGGAATGAATGATCTTTTGCTCCTGTTTACCTGCAGAGTACTCTGAACTTCTTCATAAAATGTTGAATTGTTTTGACAAGAAGAGAAAAACCACAAAGTTCTTTGTTTTATTCATAACTTATAGAATAAATTAAATGGAATTTTTAAACTAAGTTTTCAAGATTTTACTCAAGTCTCTTCAGCTAATTAAAATGCAGCTGGTAAACAGGAGGCTGCTGCATTAAGTGTTGTGACTCCTTTTAATACCTAAACTTTTTATTTGTTTTTTAATGAACTTTATTTACAATATACACTCCCACTTCCGTCCCATTCTGAGGTGAGGCCACAGTCCAGTCACTTTATGGCAATTGCAGTGATTTATTTATGGTCCATTTATTCATAAAAAATACTTAAGATACTCCTTGGAAAGTTTTTTCATTAAAAGTATATGTAAGCCCTCAAACCCCTTCCCTAACTTTATGCCCTTTCCTCTTTGTCCACAATCTTTAGCTTCTGGCCTAAAACACAGGGTGCATGCCCTTCCCCTGGAATCACGATTGAGGGCGCATTCTACCCTAGGCCAGAAATGCTAGTCCTGAGCCTCCCTGAAGCAGCAAGGAGCTAAACTTCCAGAGGCTCATCCGCAAGATGATCCCTCTTTAATTTTATGCCCAGAAAAATTATACTATCCTTATATAATTTTGGAAGGCAAGAAGTAAGAGTTTAAACTCAGCAGTTTCTAGTGCTATGGGACCACTTTCTTCTTCTTCTTTTTCTCTTGAAATATTAAAACTCATCTCCACTTAGCCTTCATTTCGACCTCGTATTTCCATCTTCTTTACCAACATGTTCCACAAACAGAAAGCCAACTAAGCACACGGAGGGTTATGTGGGTACCAGCCCTCCTCTGATTTTCAGAAGTCTTTTGCTTTTCAAATGTTAAATAATACCTAAAATGCCTTGGATTTATATATCCCATTATGTCTTACAAAGAACTTGTATGCACTTATTTCATAAAAATGAATCATGTCTAGGGAAAGAGAGAGTGATAAGAGTGGGAAAAGTAGATGGACTTTGAAGTGAGATTCACCTGGGTACAAATCCTGTCTCTGCTAAGACTACATTCTTGGGTAAATTATTATTTAGCCTCTTTGCTTATATTTTCTCACCTGTCAAATGAGGCACATCAGTCATCGCATCATGAGCGAACTGTTGGGGTTCAGGTTGGTGCTTCAGATACCAGGTTTTGTAGGACACTGACTAGCCAAGCCTTGGAACCCTGGGGTTACTCGGTGTGTGATCCCCACCCTCCCACTCAGCCTGTTCCTCAGTCTACCTGTCTCTGTGTGCCCTGTCCTTTGATGGCAAGATGGCAGCTGGCATTCAGCACTGTCTTTTCCTCCCTCTCTATCTCCAAACTTCTCACATTTCTCTATAAATCCTGCTGCTTTTGTGAAGCACGCAGTGCTATTTGACACCTGGATTTAAAGTGATCAAACAAGATGTGATGACAAATCTAAGAAAAATGACACCAGCCCTTTGAAGAAAACCAAAATCAATTCTCCTTCCCCTCCTCTTGAGCTCCCCTCTCTTCCCTCTGTTATCTGCCATCATCTGTCATACTTAGACAGAAATCCATATGTCTAGTTTAAATCACTGATTCTCAGGCAACAGCCAGGCCACTTAGCAAGAGTCTAAAGAAGGCCAATATAATATGCTGCTCAGAGCAACATTCAGCCAAAGGTTACCGTGCCAGAGTGAGTTAATTATTCCAAGAGGACTTACTTTTACTATAATTATTGATCACCATGAACTAATGAAAAAAAACTGCTATTTATTAAGTGTCTCTACCTCCCCTAGAAGCTTCGACGTATGTTCCTCAATTCATCCTCATCGCTACTTGGCAATGGCTTTCCCAATTTTAAAGGAAATTTTAAGATCAAGTTGGTAAAATTACCCATGGTCACCAGTTGGTGACAGGCAGAGCCAAGGATCAGAGCAAGCCATAAGTGATTTTCTACTTTCTATTAGTTTTAGTTTAAGATCTATGTCTAGTCAAGTAACATGTATGCCCCAGCTGCAGGTTCCACTTCCTAGTAGATCAGTTTCCCATGGGAGGGTCCCCAGTTTCCTGCTTGCAAGGTAAAGCCTGGTGGCCAGCACTCTGGGAGTGCAGCAAGAAAAGGGGCCTGGGGCCTCCCTGGTCTGTGTGCCACTGACTTTCACTTCCTTCCTGGTACAGCGTCTCCTCCCTGGCCATCGCTGAGTCAATCTTACAGATGGCCGGCTCACCTTCTTTTTGTTTCTTCTTGTTTTTATTTTTGATGAGCTGCCTGCAAAGGGAGCATAGTCATTTTCAAAGGGTCACTGTTCAGCCCCATTCCACAGTCCTGCCCGCAAAGGTTCTCCTTGTTCTGAAGTCTTGACATTCTGGACTTCTGCAGGACATCAGAGCTGGCCTCTGGCCACCTCTCCCCACTGCAAACATCAAGATTTCTCTCTTACTCTCTCTCTCTCTCTCTCTCTCTCTCTCTCTCTCTCTCTCTCTCTCTCTCTGTCTCTCTCTCTCTCTCGTTCTGCTATCCTGAATTGGTGGCTACCTGTTCGTTCGCTTCCAAACGTGGAGCTGAGTTTCCCATGGCAGTGGAGCCCTCTCCTGGTGTTTGTCCTTGCTAGTTTGTGCTTTCAAAGTCCCTCAGTGTCATGTTTACAGGACTTGGGGAGAGAATGGAAATGCACAGGAGAACACTTTTGCCATGCTTGACAACAAAGTATTCTCATGCTTTATCATTGCTTAGCAGTTATCTTAGAATTATAATATGTTAAATAATGACCCAGACCTCACCTGACCTCAGAAAAGCAGAGGCCAATTAGGGCTAGTCTCAGATACTGTGTAGCTTTTAATAAAACAGAGGCCTACATGTCAGTCTCATGGAGAAGACAAAAAGAAGGAAGGAAGGAAGAGGGGGAGGGAGAATAAGAGGATAGGAGGGGGAAAGAAAGAATGGAAAGTCATTCCCTAAAATAATTTTTATTGCACATGATAATAACTTTTATTCTTTACACAATTTATCCTCATTAATAGTTCTTGGGCTTCCCTATTAGATATTATAAAACATTACCATCTCTGGATTAAGCTTCCAGGACCACCCAGGAGGCAAAAATTACAATTCCTTTGTCAAGAGTACAGTTTGTTTTAAACTCCAAACCTTTCCTTATAAAAAATTGTGTCACAGAAGAGCATTTGTGGATTTTACAATAGCCTGTTTATCTTCTCTAGGCTTGGATTCTGATATAAATATTGGCTGGAAATTATCTGTGGCAGATTGGTGCATGCTTTGGAAGGGAAAGAGGGGAGAAAAGAAAAGAAGAAATGGGATTACTTTTTTCCTCTCGGCTTAACACCAAAGATTCCAGGCGGGTGTTCACTGGCAACCACGATGGTGTCTGCTGCCTGGCTACACGGGGTTCAGGTTTTGCAAAGTCTCCCCACTGGGCTTCATGAATGTTGGCTGACATTATTCAGGGCTGAGTTAAGTGTGGCTTAGAACTCTTCTTCCGGTCTGGGAACTCTCCATCTAGAACTGTGTTGGAACACGGAAATGCGGATGGGAGCAACCATTTCCATGGTCAGTGTGGGCGCAACCTGGCGTGGTCCTGGAGGCTGAGGCTCTGACAGGTGGACAAGCCCTGAGGCACTTCACATCTGTGGGAACCAGGAAGCCATCTGTGGGCTCGTTCAAGGGGCAGGACTCAACTCTGTGAAGCCCTTCTCATTCAGGAGATGCAGAGTGCCCGCTCCATTCAATGGAATTTGTACAGAAAAATGTATGTTGAAATCGTGTAAGAGTCTAGTATCTATTTTGTGTTTATAATCTGACTTAATATCTGATTATTTGGTCTCTGGCAGGTCTAAAAAAAGCTCAATAAAAGAATTAGTTATCTAAGGTTTGATTCAGTGCTCCATAGATAAAACTATACAAGGATCAAAAAATAAACTGTTAGAGAGTTCAACTACGTGACTTCACTGAGTAATAGCAAAAGTTTCTGTGTTTGCATGTTCCAAAACAATACGGAATTTCCTGTATCTCTTCTATAGTTACCTTCCAAAATCAGCTAAACTTTTATTCAGAGGTATCTAGATAGAATTAAAAGTAATAAGAAATGACTAATAAATATGATTAAAATTTGTGCTGGACTTAGATTTTTTAAAGTGTAGACACGGTACATAACTAATTAGATGAAATTTTGTTTTGGTACGAGAATCAAAAACATCCTTTGAAAAAAATCACATGAGAATAGGTTATAAGTCTGCATTAGTTAGTAAATGAGTAGAAAAGACTTCTGTGTCCATGGGAAGTCATTTGCATTTATTTCAGTGCACTAAAAAGCCATAATAAGGCAAAATAAAGTTCTCATAAGGCTGCATTTTCCTTGATAGGATAAAGAAGCCAATGTAAACATAAAGCTACTATACTCATTGGGAAAGATGAAGAAAAATAAAGCAATTAAAACAGCAACTTCCACAGACAGAGTTTTACAGCCCTGTATTAATATAATTCATTCTTCAAAACTGAGTCGCTCCAGTTTCTACCAGACATCCCCTGTCCTAATGCACGTTCTGTGGAGTCTTAAACTTGTTAAGCACTTCAACATACGGTTCTGCAGATAACTGTGAATGAAATAGGGTTAGCTCAATAGTTACCTCAGGGCCTAGAACCCCCTGGGTGTTACCACATGCGCACACTATAAAACACACGTTTCAGAATACAGATGTTCCACTTAGTTTCCAAAAGTCCATTGGCGTAATTTTCCCTACTACCTTTCTCTCTGAAAAGCAAAAATCTGAGATCTCAAGAAACAGATACTCAGATGTAACTCAGTGTAGCCAGCATTGTCCTCACGTCATAACAAGCCTTTCCAATACAGGGTGAGACTTGCATACACAGAAACACAAGGCTTTCAGAGCACGGCAGTACTGGGTAAGCTAAAATTCGAGATTCCCGAGCGAGAATCACAGAGTTTAACCATGAGTATGTTTTTATCTAAGATCCATGTGTTCAAAATAATATCTTCAATCAGCTCTAGCCTGTTATGATGAATGTATTCTATTGTAAGTGCGAAACAAGAATTGTTTTCTCCAGAGCAGTACAGCTTCAGCGACACTTGAAGTCTAGTGACCCTGACATATTGTCGTATTTATTATTATTATTCATTAAGCGTTCCTTCCAATGTCCACTTTTTCTTTAATTTTTAAACTTATAAGAGCTCTTCTATGATCACTTTTAGTTATCAAGAAATCTTCTTCATCACTTCTACTCATTGATTCATAACTTCTTGTGGTCATTTGCGAGTTCCTGGTGTGAGAAGATGGGTCTAAAAGATTGGTGCTGTCAATCATTCGGGTGGATAGAATCTTGCCACTCTTGATTAGTTTTCCTCTACCCTATGCTAACTCCTCTGTGGATAATAATAGCTCTACCTGAGTGAGGTTAAAGTAGAAGAAAATGAATTCAGTAAGATTCTTTCAGAATCTCGTAACACATCTTTTAAAAGCCACCCAATTTAAAAATCATAGTTAACCATTAGTCTGTTATGTCAGTGAGTTATTAATGATCTTGCGATGATCTGAATCCACATGCTTTGCAAAATGACCGACTTACCAATGTAATTTAAATTTTCCTGCCCCCATATGGAACAATTTAGTTACACACACACACATGTGCACACACACACATACAAGCAACATCGAGCTAAAATCCTTAAAAAATCACTTTCAAGGTTGCATTTTACTTAAATCTGGCCAAATGTTCTGAACTAAATAATACAAAACCTAATGTGGTTTAACAATCCATTGGGGCCAATTTTCTTTGGGGTTTTGGCAGATAATGTGATGAATCTGAGCTTGAACTGTGATCACACTCGGGTGTATAAAGTCTGGGAGACCTTCTGTGGAAAAGAAAGAAATTTATCATGAGTGATTTCAGCACAGGTTATGATGAGTATATTGTGTTTGTAATACACACAGAAATTAAAGGACCAGCCTCACTGATTGATATGTGACATCAAGTGAAACAATGAAGTCAGAACCAGAGTTTCCTTTAGCCTAGAATAAGTAATTATAGAACATTTAGGAGAAAATCAAGTAGGTTTGACTCATTTAAGCCAAAGATAAAACTTAAACTACTGTTAGCAATCACAAAACACCCCCAAAAGAAGAAAAACAAAAGAGAAAAATATTTCCAAATACCGGGAGCTTTTAGCACCAGAAAGGACAAAAAATTTAGTGGTTAGGAGAGCTATCATCTGTCCTTTATAAGTTTCTTGGTTGATATATACTCAGCTCCCTCAGGTTGAACAGCAATAGTGTAACAGCAGTCGACTTTGGTTTTATTTCTTATCCCATTCATTTTTGATGGGGCATGAACAACCCAATATGTTCAAAGGCCCATATAGTAGTTTTGCCATTGAAAAAGAAAATTTATGTGATTTCTGGGTTTTTATTGTTGCCCCTGGCCTGAACAAGGACAAGAAGAATGATTAATATTAAATTGACTGTTGGTTCATTCTGAGATTACTATTAATGAAAAAATACTTAACATTGGAGAAATAGAAGCTGTGGAACATAAAATGTATAAAAGCATATCTACCAAGGACCATATCAGCCATGAAATAATAATATAATGTTAGCTTATTTCAATTGCTATGTAGACTACAATACATAGTTAAATAAGTGAATGAGACATTTCTCATAGTTGGTTTAAATATGGTTTGTATTTTATTCTAGCTAGGGCCATAAAAAGTCAACTTCCAAGATACTGTCTCACTTAAGATAAACTTGAGCTCTTAGCAATGATATTGTATTATTTTTCAGAAAGGCTTTTTACTATACATAATTAAGTATTAATTAAATATATGCATATGTATATACTTTGAATTGTGTCTTCTAAATTGATACATATGTGCAACTGGTAAAAGTTTAGGGCATTTTGATGTAATTTTTTTAAAAGTAAATATAGCCAGGTATGGTGGTGCCTATAATCCCAGTGGCTCAAGAGGTTGAGGCAGGATGGTCACAAGTTCAAAAGCCAGCCTCAACAACTCAGTGGGGACCTCAGCAAGTTATCAAGCCCTGTTTCAAAATTAAAAAAATAAAAAAGGGCTGGGGATGTGACTCAGGCATTAAGCACCCCTGGGTTCAATCCCTGGTACCAAAACAAAATTCATATAACACTGAAAGATAATTTACTATATTCTTAGTTATATCATAGTTATGAAGAAAGTACCTGTTTTAGATTTGGTTCTATTAGTGAAATTAAATTTAAAGCTAGTTAAAATACAGAGACAAAATGATGTAATGGAAAAATATTTTCTTTGTAGATAACCAAACCTTGAGCTCAGTCATTTAAGACATAACCCATGTAGGCAAAGTACTTAACTTCTTTGAAGTGACCTATAAATTCAGAAAATACTTACCTTGCCCGCTGGTTGAGTTAAAAAAGAACTGCATAAATACTTGATAAAGTATTCAAAAACAGATTTTTCCTTTCTCTTATTCACATAGTAGAAATAAGATCCTAGAGTTCTGGCTGTTTTTATTTATATTATACTATAAAGAATATTTTTTATTTTTTAATTATTTTTAAAATTTTAAAATTTGTTCTAATAAGTTATACATGACAGTAGAATGCATTTTGACACATCATACACAAATAGAGCATAATTTCTCCTTCCTCTGGCTGAACATGGGGCCATTACATTACACCTATAATGTAAGCATGCATGTATGTAGGGTAATAATGTCTGTTTCATTTCATCTCCTTCCCATCCCCACACCTCCTCCTCTCCCTTCACTCCCCTCTGCACAATCCAAAGTTCCTTCAGTCTCCCACCCTCCACTATGGATCAGCATTCGCTTATCAGAGAAAACATTTGACCTTTGTTTTTTTTTGGGGGGGGTTGGCTTATTTCACTTAGCATGATATTCTCAAGCTCCATCCATTTACTGGCAAATGTTATAATTTCATTTTTCTTTAAGGCTGAGTAATATTCCATTGTGTATCTGTACCACATTTTCTTCATCCCTTCATCTGTTGAAGGGCATCTAGATTGGTTCCATAGTTTCACTATTGTGAATTGAGCTGCTATAAACATTGATGTGGTTGTGTCACCATAGTATGCTGATTTTAAGTCCTTTAGATATAAACCAAGAAGTGGGATAACTAGGTCAAATGGTGGACTAAGAATCAATAAATGGGATGGATTCAAACTAAAAAGCTTCTTTTGTTTCCAGAAAAGGAAACAATCAATAACGTGAAGAAGAGAGTCTACAGAATGGGAGAAAATCTTTATCACATGCACCTCAGGTAAAGCATTAATCTCTAGGATATATAAAGAACTCAAAAAACTCAACAACAACAAAAACCAAAAACCAAAAACCCAATCAATAAATGGGTTAAGGAACTGAACGGACAATTCACAGAAGAAATACAAATGATCAACAAACATGAAAAAGTGTTCATCATCTCTAGTGATAAGAGAAATGCAAATCAAAACTAAGTTTTCATCTCACTCTAGTCAGAATGGCAATTATCAAGAATACAAGCAACAATAAGTGTTGGCGAGGATGTGGGGGGAAAGGCACACTTACACATTGCTGGCGGGACTGCAAATTGGTACAACCATTTTGGAAAGCAGTATGTAGATTCCTCAGAACACTTGGAATGAAACCACCATTTTTAATTTTTTTGATGGTGTCTTTTTTGTTAACAGCTGTATCAAGATTTAATTCACATGCCATGTGTTATAGTTTGAATCTGGAAAGTCCTCCACAAAGTGTATGTATTAGAAAGTTCAGCAATGCTCAGAGGTGAAATGATTGACTCGTGAGGACTGTGACCTCATTAGTGAATTAACAATTGGAATGAATTTACTGAGAGGTGATGAAAACTATAGGCAGGTGAGGCATGGTTGGAGAAATCAGGTCATTGGCAGCGTGGCCTTGATATAATCAGTCAAACATGAAATGTGAGACATTTGAGAGGCAAACAACTTACTTTCCTCAATAGATTCATCCATCTATTGTCAAAGAAGTAGAAGCAGGAAGATAAACTGGTGTAGATTAAAAGACTTGAAAAATTATATCAACCAAATGCAATAGGTGGATTTTACTTGGATCTTGATTAAAACAAACAAAACAAATAGCAATTCACTGAAGAATTTTGAATATTAACTAGCCATTAGATGTTATTAAGGAATTGTAAAAAATTTAAGGGCTGTAATAGAATTCTGTTTTATGTTTTATAAAGAATCTTAGTCTCTTCAGACCCATACTAAAGTACTTAACAATGTCTAGAAGCTGCTTTACAATAAGACAATGAGGGTAAATCCTGAAAGTTAGTCAACTTCTCATCATGGTAACATGGTAACATCTTGAGAGAACCACCTTACAAGGAGGAAAGATTTATTTTGGCTCAAAGTTTCAGAGCCTTCAGTCCATGGTCACTTGGACCTGTTGCTTTGGGCCTGGAGGCAGCATCATGGTGAGAGTACATGGTAGAAGAGGCTGCTCATCTCATGGCAGCTGGGAAACGGGAGGAGGGGAAGGGCCAGGATTCTATATCTCCTTCAAAGGCATGCTCCTATACAACTGCAAGACTTACAATGAGCCCCTACCTCTTGAAAGTTCCACCACTTTCCAATAGCACCATGGACTGGGGAATCAAGCTTTTAGTGCAAGGACCTTTGGGGGACACTTATCCAAACCAGCCCAGTCTATAACAAAGTCCATTGCCAATATTCCTGTATGGTATCTTCTTTGCCCTACTTGAGCTCCAAACTCCTTGTCATGGCACCCCTACCCATGTACACCTTCCCCACACTCCTCAGCTCTGACTCCCCAGGCCTAGTTAGCTCCTCTCCACCCCTGCATAGGTGCCCTTCTCATGACTGTTGGGCTTCAATATCCTGTGCCAGGCCATCCTCCCCCCAATATGTGGATACACCCCTCATACCAGTTTGACTCTAAAGCTCTGCATGGATGCTCTCCTTCCTTGCTTAGCTCTGACACCCCCAGCAGGACCATTCTTGCATGGATGCTTTCTTCACCCCATAAAGATTGTGATGCCCTCCAGCACCCGCTCTCCTACTTAGAAGTCCTCTTACCTGTGTGGGTCATAGTGGTTCCCGCAGCCCTCTCCTGCTACAGCTGGCAAGGACCTTGCTTTACCCTATCAGATGGCTTTAAGACTAGCTCAAAGTATGTGGCAATTGCCCTCCCTTTCACCATCAAAACTGTCCTTGTAAGTAATAAACCATATGGTCAACCTATGCATAAACCAACACTGGAAAGCTTTGTCAGAAACTGTTTTTAAAAAGGTATGTACTGAGAACAAAATTCTGTCTTTTCTGCCTCCTGTAGTTATGGAGAACACTGAGTTTCCTCAATATTGCTGCTGCAGACATTATTTATAGTAATGAAAAGAATCAGACAAATTTGTTTCTCTTAG
Organism: Sciurus carolinensis; assembly: GCF_902686445.1. Classification (NCBI taxonomy): domain Eukaryota; kingdom Metazoa; phylum Chordata; class Mammalia; order Rodentia; family Sciuridae; genus Sciurus; species Sciurus carolinensis. The sequence goes on from NC_062218.1 coordinate 158,246,229, forward strand.
CCAAGGATCAATTAAATAAATTTTAAGTCAGGCTATACAGTGGAATATGATGGAATTAAAAATAAATGAGGCAGATCTATAATACTGATGTTAAAAGTTACTGAAAATATATTGTCAAGCAGAAAAAGAAAGGTGCGAAATAATATTGTAGTATGATATTTTTGTATAAAAGAAAAATTTTCCCACAGATACATGTGTGGAGAAGAAATTTGGAAGGATAGATGCCTATTAAGATTGATTATTTTTGAGCCTGGTGAGACGGTGCGTGTTCATAGTTCCAGCATCAGGAGGGGTGAGGCCGGCAGGAAGACCCCCTGAGCTCAGGAGTTTGGGACAGTCTGGACAATGTAGAGAAACTCTGTCTTGAAAAAAATAAAAAAGTTGGTTATTTTTGAGGGACTACCAATCTTGGTAACTTTGTTTGATTTTATAAAATTCTATAGTCTATTTTATGCAACAATTGTGAATTTCTCCTGAAATCAGGAAAAAAAAAATGCTAGAAATATTCTTTTAAAATGTGTCACTACAATGGAAAAGGAGTCAATGTGGGCATTGGCATTGATTTGTCTCCCCTGGCTCCTTGGTATGACGTAAGTTGTTCCTGGAGAATCAGGAGTGAGTGTTGGGGTGGAGAGTTGGGAGGCAGAAGAAGGAGAAGAGAGGAACTCAGGATTCCATTCTCCGTGAAGTCTTATTAGGCCCTTTATTTTTCCTTATCATAGGAGATTTGCCTTGATAGGGGGGCATCCTCACAGTAGGCATGAAACATGACACTTAGCAGAAGGAAAATGTGAACCCTTAAGGAAAAAACTTGACTTCTAAGAAATGGCATGCTTTCCCTGATTAAATAAAATTACTATGTGAAGGACCTAATTTTACTTTTTTGTTTTTTGGTGATGGGGATTGAACCAAGGGCCTTGTGCTTACAAGGCAAGCACTCTACCAACTGAGCTATAGCCCCAGCCCCCTAATTATACATTTTAACAAAAAAAAATTTTACTTAAAAAAAAACTAACCAGCATTGTTCTTATTGGTAAGTCCTAAAATAATTTTCTAGCAATCCTTCAAAATAAAGCACTTGAAATATTGACATGTCTATTTCTAGGAAATAGCTATGTATATTAAATGGGTTTTGATTTGTAATACCTCTTGTTCTCTTCCCTGTTCTCTCCTACAGTTAACACATTTTACGTACTCCACTTCAATTTTTAAAAATTATATATATATATGTATATATATATATATATATGTATATATATATATATATATTTAGTTGTTGATGGACCTTTATTTTATTCATTTACTTACATGTGATGCTGAGAATCAAACTCAATGCCTCACACATGCCAAGCAAGTGCTCCAACCATTGAGTCACAACCCCAGCACACGCCATTTCACTGTAGAGTCACATTGGTTTTTAAACTTGTGTATGTGTGTGCATGCATATGTACTTTGTGGCAATAGCAGTTACTTGGTTAAGTTCACCTTCTGTGACTGGCTTCTTCTTCACTTCTAGAACCTCCCCTCAGGGGTTCTTTAATAAGCACCTGAAGGAGATCTAGTTAGACCTGTTTGAATCTGATTTCTTGTTACACCAAAGTTTTTCTATGATTATATCCAGAGAATGACATAAACATATTTGATAATTAATCTTTACAAGACACTTAGTATTTGCCAGGTATTTTCTAAATATGTCATATATATGAGCTCATTTAATCCTTACAGAAAATTATAAGAAAGCCATCCTTTTGTATCCATTTCACATATGAGGAAATAAAGACAGAGAGGTGAAATAACTTACCAAGTTTAGTAAGTTATCCAAATTATTTGGCTTCAGTCTGATAATCACTATTCCGCTGCCTCATTTCATGTTACTATTTATAAAATTCTTTGCATTATAGATTTGTGGTCATCTTAATCTTAGAAATAACGAATGAAAACAGAGGCATTAGGTGTTACTATTCCTAAAGCACCAGAATTACAAATGCTAATTCAATCTCCCAAAAAAGCACAAAGATCAAACATCTATCTGTCTTTTTTAGAAGGCTAGTTGCCGTAAAGGAAGATAATTCTGTAATTCCTAAGGGCCCTAAATGTCCTTCCTTTAATTGAGTTTTGTGATAGAAATGAATTATTTGACATCCTGGAGCATTTCTGTGCTGATTTTAATAGCTGTAATGACATAATTCTATCTTAAATTTTATTAACTGACAAAAGATGATGTTAAATGCACACTTTGTTGATAGACAATCGTGGAAAGGAGGGTTAATTGAAACAGAAATCTTTGGTGGTCACTTAAAGGGGAAAAACAATTGGCTTTTCATTTCCAGAACTATCTTGTGAATTCATAGGATATTTGGCCTCCTCTGCTGTTCTTATTACAATTCTACCTGTGTGCCAAGGATATTCTGGAGTGGAAAAAATCCAGACGTCCAAAACTAAAGTAATTGTTCCTTCCCTAGGACCTTAAAACAATACCTTAAAGGCATTTGGGGTTTAGAAGTTAGAAAAAAGGAGTGGTTGGTTATAATAATGAGTTACTGTACAGCAGGTGTGACAGGGAGGTCAGAAAACATTATTGGTGTTTGGGGTGGGAGTCAGAAATGTTAGAATGTGGAACAAAGTTGAGATTGGGTATCAAAAGCCTTGGGACCTAGGAATGAAAATTAGAATATAAGAATCAGGAACTTTGGGATATAGGGGTGAAAAAAATGTTATACTGAAAATTTTAAGGCTTAGGAGTTGTGAAGATGAAGATTCATGGCTTGTGGATAAGTAGACAAGTTGAGGACCACAATTGGAAGTTGCCAACAGTCTGGGCACAATGGAGTAGCTTGACTGGATTAGACCTCCCATTGGTAGCAAGTATTGAAACAGGACGATTAGGCAAACAGGACAAATTGTGAGTGTATATTGTACCACAAACATTCAATATATATATGTAACTGTAAATATTCTCTATGTATATAACTCCAAGTAAATATATATTTAATAGAAATTATACATATATGAGACACTCATATCACCCCAATACTCGTATATATATGATATATACATATATAGATATATGTGTGTGTGTGTGTATATATATATATATATATATAAACTGAGGGCACTGGAGTACAACCATGAAGGCAGAACTTAATTGGCCATAACCCTTGAGAGAATTAAAGTTCAAGAGGCAAGATATACATTCACTCAGCACCCCACACCAGAACATTTTCTAAGTGGCAGCAGGGAGTAACAGGTAAATAGACAGCAGTGTCTCTACAGGACAGAAAAAGAGTTTGGAGCTTGGGAACAAATGCAGGTGGGATTTGAGGGCCAAAGTTCTGGAGAGAAAGAATGGCAGAATAAGCACCCCCAAATCTATTTATAAATTCCCTATAAATCATCAGGTAATTCCCAAGATGCACAGGCACAAGGGGAGACTTAAAGAAATCCAGCAGAACAGCAGCACCTAAAGAGTTAAACCAAGACTTATTAGCTGCATAATGCTGGTGAAACAGAGATTAGAGGGTATGCTCCATAAAATTTGAGGTTTTGGTACACACCCCTGGGTTTTAGTTAAGACCTAAGAAAGATCATGACCTAGGATTAAGGACAAAACTGAAATAAACCACCATCAAAAAGCTTAAAATCAAACCCCAATGGGATTGAGGTGATCTACCTTATCTGCATACTAACGTAAGAAAACTTAATTTTGGAGAAAGGTTCGGAAGCCTCTATAGTTTTTCTTTCACACTGGCTGAATTCAACAAGAAATGATGAGACATGGGGGAAGGAAGAGTGCCAAATACCCAAAACCTGGAGGACGCAATTGATTGTGACATTGAATTGCTGGTTAGAATTTTAACTAATATGACTAAAATTTCAAGAAAATACAGGAAAGATAAAAGAATTTTACCAGAGACTTGGAATCTATTTTTTTAAATGGAAGGGGAGGAGTTAAATGACAAATCTAAAGCTAAAATACATTGTAAGTGAAATTAATAATTCAAGAGGGGTTGTATTACAGCTCAGGCACAGCAGAGCAGTTTCTACTGTTTGGGTTAGTAGAAAACCAGATTAAAGCACAAAGATAAAAAAATACAGAGAAGAGGCTAAGAGACATAAAGAATATGGCAAAAAGTTCTAACATACATGTAATTAAAGTTACAGTATACATGTATATGGAGAGAAAGAGATAGAACAATATTTAAAGAAATACTTGCCAAGATAGAAGGCAAACAAACACTGAGTTGGTGACATCAAATTCAAACTTCTGAAGACCAAAGAGAACATTTTTCAAGCAGCTGAGGCTGGGGGCTGGGGTGGGGGTGGGGTGTGGGGGAGACAAAGGCTCAACAATCGGACTGATAGCTGACTTCCCAAAGAAGCAATGGCAACCAGAAGACAATGGAAGGACATCTTTTAAACACTGAAAGATTGAAAAACAAAAAACAAAAAAAGCCAGCGTGGAATTTTATACCCAGCAAAACTATCCTCTAAATATTAACATGAAGTAAGGATGCTTCCAGGTAAACAAAGCAGAATTTGCTAGCAGAGCTGAAATAAGAGCCCTGAGCTCAGCGGGCAGCCCTGAACGGTAAGGCCTACTTAACCTAGTTTTCCTGCTAAGTGCTGACGGACGCCGCCCCAGATGAAGGGCACCAGGAAGGAGTGCGGGCAACCTCACTGCTACTCCGACCATTCTCACTGCAGTGGAATCTGGGGTAGGTGTGAAATGCAGGTTCAGTTGGAAACAGCCCTAGACGAGGAGCGCGAGGCGAGCCAGAACGCTGCCCTGGGCCCCGGGAAGGTTCTCCGTTTAATTTTAAGTTGAAACATTTTCAAGCAGCAACCGAAGCTGCGCTCTGGGGTCAGCGGCCAAGGGCAGTCGGCGTGAGGGAGTGAGGGGTCGTGGACGTCGGTAGCCTAGCCGGCGCCGGAGCCCTGGGTGACCCGCGGCCCAGAGAGCGGCGCCCGCCGCCCCGGCAGTTGGGCGCGGAGGTTGGCCCGGGGCGGGGTCGGAGGGCACGACCCGCGGCCGCAGGGCACGACCCGCGGCCGCAGCGGTTGGGGGCGGTTGGCTGGCGGCGCCGAGGCCCCGCCCCCCGCGCGCCGCCCCGCCCGCCCGCCCGCCCGCCGCGCGCCTGGGACGCCGACGCGAGCGGCGGAGGACGCGAGCGAGCGGCGCAGGGACCCCGGGGCGGCGGGCTCCGCGCGCCCGTCTCGTCCCTGCCCTCGGGCGCTCGGGCTGCGGCCGGCGCCGCCTCCCGGGAAGATGGCGCTGCACTTCCAGGTCAGTGCGCTCCGCGCCGGGCTCGCGCCCCGCCGCCCCTGAGTCCGCGGGACGCTGCGGCTGGAGGCGCGGGGCCGAGGAAGGCGGCGGAGGCCGCAGGGCCGCACCCGGCGCCCCTCCGCGCAGCGCGCCGCGGCGGCCGTGCCGGGGCGGGCGGACGGCGGGACCTTCCCGGGCGCGGACGGCGGCTGCGGCGGCGCCGGGGCAGGTGGAGCCCGCGCCGCGCAGAGGAGCAGCCCCGCTGGCTGCGCAGCCCGGAGCCCGGGTGGTTCGCCGGAGCGGCGGCGGCCGGAGCGCGGGGCCGGGTGCGGGCAGTGGCGGAGGAGGGCTCGGCGCCGGCTGCGGGAGAGCAGCGGGCCGGGCGCGCCGGCAGCGCGGAGCTGCAGGGGTGGGACGCGCGCCGCGGGAGCAGGGCCGGGCATCCTCGGGCGCCGCCGACGCGGTCCTCCGTCCTCCCTGAGCAGCCCCATCCGGCCGCCCTGCTGCGCCTCAGCACCGGGCAGAGGGGGCATCAAGGGTGACACCTTCTCGCCATCGGTGCCTACTTTGAGCTCGCAGGTGCTCAGGTGACAGTACACGTGAAAAATATTGTGGCAGATCCGTCACGGGATAGCACCGGAGCACCGAAAAGGGGGCAGGCAATCGAGTGTGTGCGGAAGGAGAGAAGTGGGCTGCTGCGCTTCCCAAAAGAGGTGCCCGAGCCTCCCTGCCTCTTGTTCATTGGTTCTTGAGTATCTTCCATGCTAGGCGCTGAAGATACAGCCTTGAGCACCGCTTCATGATTTCTGCTCTCAGGAAACTTGCTGTCTAGTGGGCCTCAAAAAAAATGTAGATGACAGCCAGGTAAAGAAGGGAAAGCTGAGAGACAAGAATACAGTGTGAGCCAAAGCAAAGCATTGTTGGAAGACCGTGGCATATTGCAGAAATTCCTTCTGGTTGGAGCCTAAGGTTCATATGAAAGGGAAGAGACCAGGGGAGGCTGTAGAAGGCAGGAGATGACCTTGGAGAGGAGGCAGTTTCGTAATATGGTGACAGTGTATCCAAGTATTGTAGACTTCTTTGGATCCCCTGTGGTCACACTGACTTATTACTTCCTTATTTATTGATTCTTCCAAAGGGTGTTTTCTTTTCAACCAGCCACTCTGTCAGGTAATTGACAGCTCCAGGACTTTATGGACCAAGAGATAGTGAGGCCCACACATTACCTTTTGACTTCTTGCCATTTCAAAGGGTCCCCAGGTCAAAATAACATATTTATTACCACTTTAGTAAATATGGCCTCTGGGAAATTTTCACAGGAAGACTCTCACAGGGAGGATTTATGGATTGTAAATAGATAATCAGATGTTCATGGTGCAGGTGTAAATCTTGAGAGTAAATTAAAAGTATTGTGGAACTTTTTCGGACTTGGAAAGATGATGCAAAGTAAATCAAGTCCTGGAAGACTTCTTCATACTTAGATGTAAATTGGTGGAAAAATTACATGCTAATGCCAAAACTCTTCATATTGGTTTCCCAGGAATGTACTGTACAGAGCTGTGGACACCTTAAAAGTGGAATTGAACAAATAAGAGATCACACAGATTTTTTTGGGTGGAGAGGTGTTTCCCCACTTCTCAGTTTGAATTCTTTTAATACATTGTTTCATATTGTTAACCAGTTAATTTGGAGCATTTGTTAGTAGTGATAACCAGTACTCAGCATTTTGATTTCTACATGTCCTTTATAGAGTTGAATCTTAACCATTAAGAGATTATGCAAGAACAAATTTAAAAAATTAAAAAATTTAAAGAAGTATGTAATACACTTTATTCCTTAATATATGTGCACATATATTTTTATTCCTGGAGAAAGTTTTGGAACAATTGTGACTTGCCCAAGGTTGTAGAACTAGAGTAGGCCCCGAAACTTACAAGTTCCGTATTCTTTACCCTACTCGTATCTTACTGTCTCCTGCCAGTGGGGTACTACTTAAATGTTATGCCATCAAGATGATGGGTAAAGAAGCAGATTTCTCTAGAGCAAAGTTAGGGCGTTGCTCCACAGTCTTTTTCACATCATGGTAATTGTGTAACTGATTAACATAAACTGCTCACAGCCAAAGGCTGGCTGTGTGGAGTTTCCCCACTGTCCCAAACCCTGCCCTGGCTTCCTGGGGAGCAGGGGCATATTAGTTCTATAACCCATTCAGTGCACATGCATTTTGGTTAGGAAGCTGTGGATTACAGTACTGTGTCCCCAAAGAAGTGAAGGATTTGGATCATCTTTGAGGAAGCAGTTCAGATAGAGGAGCAGAGTGAGAAAGGAGAACTGGACACAAGTAAGCTGTAGGCACTCTAGAGAGGATTGCAAGACATTGATGAAAGTCAAGAGATCCGTGAGAAAAGATTTAGGTACCACCAGCCCCTGCCCTAAACAAAAATACTCCTGTCATGGAAGACAGATTACCTCTAGGAGCTGAGGGCAAAATCTTAAGAAGAGGGAAAAGCAAAAGAGAACATCAAACATACAAATCTAGATCCTGGTCTAGACCTCTGAAACCAAAGGGACACTTGGAATGGAAATCTGTGGGAAACATGCTCAGTTCAGTTTCTGATATCTGAGGGTTATTTTTAACATCTTTCTGGATTTCCAAGAGTAAGGGATTTGTAGACATATATTAATGGGGCTACCGGTAGGATTAGGACATCATCTGGAGGTAGATGATGACTGAAGTAAAGGTTGGCCAGGTGGCAGATTGAGGAGACAGCAGTGCTCAGAGCCGGCAGACTTGCATTTCACTCAGAATTGACCATTTACTGTGATCTCTCAGCTTCAGTTTTTTATCTGTAAAATGAGCATACTGAAAATATGTACTTTGCAGGAGTTTTTTTCAGGATTGGTTTGGAAAAAAGATGGGTAATCTATAAAGCACTTGAGCGAATATTATCTAATTCATCATGGAAGAGCTCCAATAGGCTCGGATTAAGCCTTCAGAGATGCTTAGGAGTAGGTAGTAAGGGGCAAAGAGTGTGGAATGAATAAGTTTTAAAATGAAGGCAGTTTCTCTAAGTGATAGCCAAGAAGCTTAATTTCAGAAGGTGGGAAAGATATTGGGAAGTAATTGAAAAGAGCCTTAAATTAAATTCAAGTGCAATTTTTGTGGTTTAATTTTGTTCTTAGGGAATTTTTTCCTAGAAAAAATTGTTTTCTATTTTAGCTTTGTTGCAAGAGAACTGACAGTCTTGACATTCATGTATGTAAAGTGTGCAATTGAATGAGTTTGGGCATATGCATGCTTCTGTGAAACTGTTATTGATATCAAGAAACTGAAAATATCACCCCCAAAAGTTTCCTTGTGCTCTTATGCTTGTTTGTCATCCCTCCTGACTTCCTCCCTCTTCTGTACTGTTCTGCCATTCTCCCTACCTTGCTTGGGAAACTGTGAGCTACTTTCTGTTACTGAAGAGCTATACAATATATACTTTTTTGCCTGGCTTTTACTCAACATTCATCTGTTGATAGATGTGTGTCTGAGAACTGCTATCTAGAAAGAGGTCACATTTGGGGGCCAATTGTATGTCAAGTAGGTCCAGAATAATTAGGAAGATCTTTTTTTAAATTGGCGGTAGGGTTTTATCATTGTCTACTAGGGAGTGAAAGTTGTTGTTGTAGTGGATTGATTCTTTATGGGAGGAATGTGAGGCCCATTTCTCCTTGTGAGACTTATTATTTAGATGGACTTCTAATGTTGATTTAAGCCTTGTAGCAGCTTTAATAACCCGGACCTAATTTGTCTACACAATGAGAAGGGACCCATTTTCTGAGGCATTCTTGTATTCTATATAATCTCAGACATCAATACATAATAAAACTAAGTGCAGATTTATTTACTCTGAAAAATAAGATTTCCTTATAGATAGATTCTCTGGAAAATCAAATGCTAATGAGATGATTATCTGATCAGTTGGTAGTGGAACAATGCCTTTCCACCAGGGTAAGGGGCCTTCCATATGCATCTTTCATTCTTTTCTTTAAAAAGGTTTAATCTGCCAAGTATGTGTTTGTTACCATTTTAACAAAAAAGACATTTGATTTTTCGCACTTGATTTGTGTTAATATTTGTATTAGTTTTTTTTTTCTTTTCTCTCATTTGTTCCTTCTTTAGGGTTCTTGTGACAAATTATCATTGACTGGGTGGCATAAAACAACACAAATTTATTCTCTGATAGTTCTGAAAGGTGGAAGGCAAAAACCAGTGTATACATAGGGTCAGTTCTTTCTGGAGGTCCCAAAGAAGAAACGCTTTTATGCCCCTCTCCATCTTCTTGGCAGTCTTCGGCAGTCCTTAATGGCCCTCTCCTCTCTGTCACGCTACATCTCAAATCGGCTTCTCCTTTTTCTTATAAGGATGCCAATAATTGGATTTAGGGCCTACTCTAAATCCAGGATGATCACTTCCTGAGATCCTTAACTTAAGTAAAGCTTTGTGAAGGCCCTGTTTGAAAATAAGTTCACATTTCTAGGTGACCTTGTGGGGAGGTGGGGGTGGTTTAGGGCTTGGACCTGTCTTGGGGGGATGTAATTCAACCCATTACAGTATTATTTTGAGGCAATAAAAAACAATTAGCCTTTATAATATATTCTATGTGCCAGAAGGTATGTGGCACTAATTCATTTAATTCGCCAAACAAATCTTATAAGGTAGGTACTATTATTTTTAGGATTGTTTGTTTGTTGTGTTGGGGATTGAACCTAGGGGTACTCTTATCACTGAGCTACACCTCCAGCACTTTTTTTTATTTTGAGACAAGGTCTTGCTAAGTTGCCAGACTGGCTTTGACTTTAGGATCCTTCTGACTTGGTCTCCCAAGTAGCTGGGATTACAGGCATGTGCCACCCTGCCAGCTGCTGCTGCTGCTTTTCTGCCTTTTGTTTTGTTAAACAGGTCCTGTAATTTTTTCTGACCTAGTTCTTTTTGTAGTTAAAGTCTACTTGTTTAAAACATCTTAGGTCTAGATGAATGCATGACAGCAGGTTCAATTTAGTGTTAAGTTATTCTGGGTATTATTAGTTCTAAAATTTTTGTCCTTCAATTTGGTAGGTTAAGAAAAAGATTTCTGAGGTTGATTCTGACAGGGGATGTATTTTGTATTTCTTCCTGGAGAAGATGAGAATTCATATGTATTCGTGAACTATATTCTTTCTGTGCATTTTAATATTGTGAACAATATGTAGTAGTAATCTGAGTTCATTGGGTTGATGGAGGTGGGGAAGTTCACTGAGGTCCTTTCTGTGAATGTTTCCTTTGAAACATTACTTTTGGACTTCCCTTTTCTCTCTAGCAGAAAAGTCCCATGTCTGGGATGCAGGGCTGTGGCCTGAATAGAGAAGCAGAGAATGCTGTGAAGGAGCCCAGCAGAAGAGAGGAGTGGGAGGGGCATTGAGCTCCAGGGGATCCCTTTCAGTGACAACTGTGTATTCATAAGAAGGTGTCACATTTGAGGGACTGTATGGACTGATGTAGGTCTAATGCTGCCTCAAATATTCAGACTGGACCAAAATTGTCATTTTTTAGGAATATCCCATTCTCATTTGCCTACCCAATATTGAAATCTGTCAGTATTTTTGTCCTTCAAGGACAATTCTCTGATTCAAGTTCCTAGTGAAGTAATTTGTTTTATTAGTAAGATGACTTTTGCAAAAATCTTTTAAGCTGAGAGGAATGGCAAACTCATTTTTTCATTCTTTTTTCAGATTGTTTATGTGTGTCTTCTATCTTCAGAAGAGATTATATTTGTAAACAGAATGAATTAGTCTTTGTGCTTTATAAAATACATTAGTTATTAAATTGCTAAGAAATGCCAAGGGGTCAAAAAAATTATGTCATAGTTCACTTGCAGCTTACAAGTCAGTTCAGAAGCCCCAAATCAGCGTATATTTACAGTTACTATCCTTTCTTTTTATAGGTGGAACCATTAAAATTTTTACAATATGAAAAGAAAATATAAATTGAATTATCTTCAGTTTGTACATGTACATGCTCATTCCCCCACCCACCTCTGACCTCATCTGGCAAATGCTATTTACCGGCCACTGTGACCTGTTGAGGCCTAGAAATGACACTGTTTCATGCTCCTACAGGCCCTAGTACTATCTTTGCCTCAAGTAGCTTCTAGTTCTTTTTTTTTTTTTTTTGTCATCAAACTCACCCTTTTTGGTGTCAGCATACGTTACTTCTTCAGGTATACCTTTTCTAATTCCTTGATCAGGCAAGCCTTCCCTGTGCTACACTCTTACATTTCCATTGCATAATTATCAATTTATAAATAATTTGGGAAGTAGGAAATGTGCCTGTTTTGTTTGCTATTGTATCCCCCAGAAAGTAGTTGTAGCTCAGCACATATGTATTGGATTAATGTACACAGACAGGATATTTGTATTTCTTGGCATCTGTGTTTAATGTGTTTACCTTCTTTTTTTCATTCAAGTAAAATGTTAATTTGTTTTCCTTCTCAAGAGTTTGACCGAATTGGAAGCTTTATGTACTCACCTCTACATAGGAACTGATCTTACACAAAGAATAGAGGCTGAGAAAGCACTTTTGGAACTTATTGACAGCCCAGAATGTCTCAGCAAGTGTCAACTTTTATTAGAACAAGGAACCGTAAGTATTTGATAACAGCAATTAATTATGAGAGATCACTGAATGTATGTCATTGTTAATCAATTTGTGTGTATTAGCAATGACAGATGTTGCTACATCTTTTATTATAGTTTATTTCACTATCAAAGAGATTAATCAGGGAAAGAATTGGAAAGCCAGGGAAGCAAATTTAGGGAATAGTCAGGAGGTAGAATAGGAATGAATTGAAATAATTTCTTAATTCTCCTTGGACCCTTTTTATGTCTCATTTCAGTGGGCAAAAATTACATTTTAGATACAACTTTTTTGCCATTTTTAAATCTAGGTGATTGAGAAGCAGGTTATAGTTAACTTTGAAACATGAAAGGATTGTTCAAAAGAATTCTGGCTACCTCGTTTGCCTCCTTTCCAGATATTCATAGCTGTTGTTTCAGAAATCCTTTAGCAAGTTCTTACATATAACACCAGGCTCTCTACTGCCTACATGGTTTATGTATATGATTTAAAGTAGCTCATTGTTTAGTTGGTAAGGCACAGATATACAAATAAAGAGCTATGAAATGATACAGTAAGCACTGGAGTAAGAGACCTCGATTTAGAACAGAAAGAACAGAATTGGAAAACTCTTTCTGTAAAGAGCCATCAAGTAAATATTTTAGGCTTTGTGAGCCAAAAGGCAAAATGGAGGATATTTTATAAGTATATCTATAACAAGAGAGAAAATAAATGTCCTCAAAGGTTTATTGGTAAAATTCAAAATAATTGAATATGGTTTTAGTAATAGAGATCTATTAATAAAAAAAATAGAACATTTCTTTTGGGACTATTAATTGAATTTCAAAGTTAGTGTTTCCTATCATCAGCATTGATTATAAGTGTTCATGTGTTAATGCTGATCTGTAATAAAATTTTACATTTTTCATCTTTGAAAATATCCTTTCACATAGATAGATACTACCAAATACTAAAATCATTCCATGAGCTTATGATTTTAATTAAGCATATTCATCACTTAGAAAGCATTTATAGAATTCTATTAAATCTTCTCTTGATATTTGCCTTTTAGCATGTCATTACATTGCAGATTAATCACTTCCAATTGAAGATTAGGTGGAAGCTCCTCAATTGCACAGCTAAATGGATTTTGAAATATGGAAATTTTTTTACTTGCATCAGGGTCTGAACGGTGATGCTGGAACTGCAGTTGGTGCTCAGAAAATAAATCTGAAAGTAGAGATCTCACTACTTGTTTTAACTTTCAGAAGTGTAGGAAATGTGTAGAGCAGCTTGACGTTTCTTGTGTGTCGGTGTTGTTACTGAATTGATTTTATTTCATCATTAGTCATTGTAGTCATTCTGAATATATGTACTAAGCACTGTCTTTTTGGCAGTTTTAGAATTTTAGGTTTGAATTCATTAAGAGATTTTCAAGTTTGCAAAAAAAAAGTAATTTCCAAAGCCATTTAATGTTGAACAATAGAGGCTTGGTCTTCTTATCCAGAAAAATTTCATTCTCAGCCCTGAGTTTAAAAAAATTGCAGTGCAACTTTACCACTGATAAGTGACCAGACTACTGTGAAGTGGGACGAGATATTCAGAGCTTCTGATTCTAACACAATTTCCCAGAACTGAAGATAATTTCACAAAAGTGAATAAAGTTCATTGTTTTCACCTCCAATTCATACGAATGAATGACTCAAATGTTTATCATGGTGTATTTGCTAATGAATAATTAAATGAATAACCATAGACTTGAAACATCTTACCCACCCCCGCAACTCTCCTAGTGGGATTGAATCCAGGAGCTTATACCACTGATCTCCACCCCCAGCCTTTTTATCCTGAGTCAGGGTCTTGCTAAGCTCCTGGTGATCCTCCTGCCTCAGCCTCCCAGGTTGCTGGATTACAGACATGCACCACCATGTCTGGCTTAAACATTTTACATTTCTTACAAGCTTTAAAAATTTGCCCTAAGCCCTTTTCTGCTCCATATTTTTAGCACCAGTGTCTAGCAGATTCTACTTCAAGTTATATTGAATTAATGTTTCCTCAACTGTTTTGAAAATATTCTGATCTGTATTTCCACACAGACTCTTAGGAGAGGCTAATTCTTTACTGTTTCACACTTAGCATTGATTTCTAGAATAAACAGGGAGTAAGTATTGCTAACATTAACAATATGAGCAGTATTGGTAACATCTCTACTCATTGAGAGCTTGGAGTAATCTTTCTAAATCATTTATCTAGCGTTTAAATTGACTTGACCTTGCTTCACTGTCTTCAATTTTTTGAACACTTGTTCTCACCAAAAGGCTAGTAAAGTTTATTTTCCCTGCACATATAACTTTAGCTGCTACAGTAAAACCATGGTGATTTAATTAAGTCCTCATCGTAAAGTGGCTTTCCTGCCTGGCTAACAAGTGAACCACTTGGAAACTTCACTTTGGTTGTGACCTCATTTTATTTTTCATTTTTGTAAGGACAATCTGTGATGAGATAGTTGATTTAATTTTTCTGGTGATTTGGGAATTTTGTGATTAGTGTTTAGTTGGATATTGTTAACATATATTCTTTTAGAAAAGCCGTAGTAGCATGATTGCAAAAAAAGCACTTCAGTTCTGTGCCTTGAAAGTTAGACATTTGAAGTAGTTTTGTTTTATCTTATTCTGACATGATGGATATACACAGGTAATAACAAAAGATATGCATCTGTGTATATGTATCTCAAGTTGATATAGTTTACATATTGTAAATCTGTCAGTTCGAAAAAAACAGAAAAATTCTCATTTTTGCTTAGAAAAACTACCTATAATATTTTGATTATTGTAGTTTTATTTGTGATGATACTAAATAAAAATTATTCTTTACAGACATCCTATGCTCAACTCCTTGCTGCAACTTGTCTTTCAAAACTTGTCAGCCGAATCAGTCCTTTACCTGTTGAGCAGAGGATTGATATCAGTAAGTGGTTTATTATGATTTTTAACAATTTTACTTTAGAAGTAAACTTTGGCTTTTAAAATGCTGAACAGTTTTTGGGCTTGCAAATTATTTGTCACTTTTTTTTTAAGGTTAGTGATTAATTCTGGTTTACTTATCCATGTAATAATATGGTGCAATATGTAATAAAAAGCATGCTAGTTTAATAATAAGTAAATAATTTGCACTTTGGTGTTGGTAGTATTTGCTAAGATTTGCACTAATTTTATCCTCCAAGCAAATTTATGAGTTATCCTTATTTTACAAGTTGAAGAAATTAGATTTGATAGGCTTTGTGATCTAAGATCACACAGCTAGGAAGTGATAGAGTTGCCGTTCACATCCATTCAGTCTTTGTGGAATCCATGCTCTTAGTTTTTAAGTTGATATGCAACTGAATGACAGGAAAAGCAAAACCTCCAGTATTTCTCAGAATGCTATGTCAGAATGAATTGGGATGCATTGAAAATCAAAAGCAGACTCCTTAATAATTTGTATGTGGGTAAACTGCTTAGAACCTATTGTAGTTGGAACATTGGTTCTATAAAATAACAGTATATTTTTCAGAAGTAATGTACTTTTAAGTTTTTGTACATATGCATATGTAAGTTTGTATTTCATATGAATAAAGCTTTAATAATTCAGATGTAGGATTTTTTTTTTTTTGTCTTCCTTGCTCATGATAGAGATAGATTGGTGATTCATTTCTTTAGCTTCAAGGTTAACATGATTTTTATTTTTGTATCACAAAAATTAATATGTGTTATGTGTTATGGATCTTTAAGCTCAAATTTGAATGATCAGAATCACAGAGTAATGTCATTTTCCTCATATATTTGACTGCTAGTTCTCTTAGCATTTGAGTCTTTGCATGTTTAAGAGAGCAAGAGAAATTTACAAAAATTAAAAATAAGTGTTCAAACACTATAAACTTAAGTCTCAGAATTTGGGTTTTGTTTATTTGACATTTGCACACACAGAGACACATTTTAAATACACTTGATTTTTGTAGGACAGTTTTGGGTTTACAGCAAAATTGAACAGAAAGTACAAAGTTCCAATATAGTCCCTGCCCCCATACATGCAGCCTTCCCTTCTGTCAGCATCCTGCTCCAGAGTGGTGCATTTGTTACAGTCAATTAACCTACATTGATAAGTTATTGTGAGTCTACAATTTATGTTAAGTTTCACTCTTGATATATATTCTGTGGACTTTGATAATGTGCAGTATTATACAGAATAGTTTTACTGCCCCCCACATCCTCTGTGCTCTGCCTGTTCATTCCTCTTTCCCCCAGCCGCTGATCTTATTTCAGTTTCCGTAGTTTTGCCTTTTCCAGAAAGTCGTATTGTTGGAGATTGGTTTCTTTCAATCAGTAATTTGCATTTAAGATTATTCCATGTCTTTTCATGACTTGATAACTTAATTTCTTTTTGGTTCTCTGTAATAATAATAACAACAGCAACATTTCATTGTCTGGATGTGCCACAGTTTATCCATTCATCTTTTGAAGGTTGCTTCCAAGTTTTGACAATTGTGAGTAAAACTGCCATAAACATCCATATGCAGATTTTGTATGGCCGTAAGTTTCCAACTTTGGGTAAATACCAAAGTGCACACTTGCTAGATCATATGGTAAGAGTGTGTCTTCCAAATTGGCCATGGCATTTTGCATTCTCTGAGTGAGTTCCTATGACTTTCAGTTCGAGCAGATATGTGGTGATGATAGTATTCTGGATTTAAGCCATTTATTTATGTAGATCTTTGGTTTCATTTTATTAGTTTTATAATTTTTGTTACATAGGTTTGTTTTATACTTAGGTCAGTTTTTAAACCTACATATTTCATTTTTGGAGAAATTTTCTATATATGATACATTGTTTTATTTAAGGTGCCACTTGTTTATTGTTGATGATGGAACGCATTTGGTTTTGGTATATTAACCTTGTATCCTACAACCTTGCTCTATAATCCTTTGTTCAGGGTGTGTTGTTGTTGATGTTTCAGATTTTTTACATAGATGATTGTGTCATCAATAAGCAAAGATAGTTTTATTTCTTCTTTCCTAATTTTTATACTTTCTATTTTCTTTTTCTGTTACTTGAGCTAGGATTTCTAGTATGTGTTGAAAAATAGTGGCAGGTGTAGACATCTCATCTTATTCCTGGTTTTAGTAAGAAAACTTCAAGTTTCTCACTGTTAAATATGGTGTTATCTGTAAGTTCTTCATAGATGTTCTTTATCAAGTTGAGGAAGTACCCATATATTCTTAGTTGGCTGAGAGTTTTTCTCATGAGTGATTATTGCGTTTTGTTAAATGCTTTTCCTGCATCTCTTGATATCATTCTGTGATTTTTATTCCTTAGCCTGTTGATGAGGTAATGCTAATTGATTTTTGAATGTTGAATCAGCCTTGTATACCTGGAATAAATCTCACTTTGTCATGTGTTTAACTCTTCTTATATATTGTTGGGTTCAGTTTTCTAATATTTTGTTGAGAATTTGTTTAGAGAGATTGGCCTGTAGTTTTTCGGAATGTCTTTGGTTTGGGTATTAAGGTAATGTTGGACTCATAAAAATAAACTAGGTAAATTTCCTCTACTTCTGTATTTTGGAAGATATGGAGAATTAGTATAATTTCTTACTTAAATAGTTGGCATAGTTCTCTAGTAAACATGTCTGGACCTCAATGATTTCTGTTTTGGAAGGTTTTTAACTATATTGATCTAATATCTTTAATAGATACAGGTATTCAGGTTATCTATTTGACCTGTATTCATTTTTAAAATGGAATCTTTGTTTTAGAAATGAGAATACAGATGTTCCCTGACTTACAGTGATTCAACTTACGATTTTTTAAAAAATTTTAGTAGGATGCCAAAGCAATAAACATTCAGTGGAAACCATTCTTCAGATTTTGAATTTTGATCTCTCTCTGGTTGGATGATAAGTGTTACAGTATTCTTGTGACACTGGGCAACAGCAGGAAGCTGCAGCTTGCAGTCAGCCGTAGGATCACCAGGGCAACAACTAATATTCTGCATTGTTTGTGTTGCTAATCTATGATATTTAGTAGGTTATGTGTATATGATGAATTTTCAACTTACCATATACTTTCAACTTACGATGGGTTATTGGCATGTTTCTTCATCATAAATTTAAGAGTATCTGTGAACTTGTAAAAAAGTAGGAATGAAATTTGGAAAAAAACAAACAGGACAATTTCAACACAAGAAGAAATGATGGGTTTCCTTTATTAATTTCTTTATTTTGATTTGTCACTCTTATTTCTACAAGTAGATTAGAAGATTGATCATGATATGATATGATAATAAACATGTGTCAGTATAATAATTGACATGTGAGTTAAAGTAGAAAATGTGAAGAAGCCTGAGCAGTCAAATTACTTTTATCATGCCAGCTTCAAAATCTTTAGTCCTTCATTATACAGTACCTCTTTATATATCTCATAGTTTCCAACCAAGAAGAACTCAATTGCCGTATCCTCTGTGTCTCTTACACTATTTTTGACCTTTATTAGTATAATTAACAATGGCTTATGGTTATCAGTGAAGCACCATCTGAAGGTTCCTGATTTTGTTATTGAAGACCCATTCTTGTTGAGGCAGCCTTGTAGCCTCTTTGGTGACCTGTTAATTTTTCTGGAGGTCTTCCCCCTGGCCAGCTTATTTCTGCCTTGGTGCCCTTTTTTTAATGTTCTTTCCCTAGACTGGAACGCTGTCCTTTCTACCTTCTGTTCAAATGAAAGCAACCAATCCTTCCTTCCTCCTTTCTCCCTTCCTTTCATATAGCTTTATTTAGGTATAATGTACCACAAAGTTGCCTTATTTTAAGTGTACAGTTAGTGACTTTTAGTCAGTTTACAGTTGTCTGAACATTATCACAATTTGGTTAGACTATTTCATCACCCTCATACTCATTTTCAGTCACTTGCTTTGTACCACGAACTCGTGATGTGCTTTCTTCCTCCATAGATTAACTTTTTGTGGACATTGTCTATGAATAAAATCATACATTATATCCTCTTTTGCATTTGGCGTTTTCATCCAGCAGAATGTTTTGAGTTTTAGTCATGTTGTAGCATGTATCAATGTTTCATTCCAATTTCCTTTGTAGAGTAATATTCTCATGTAGCCCACATTTTGTTACTTCACTAGTTGATGAACATTTGTTGTTGTTCCTTTTTGGCCATCATAAATAATTCCTTGAACAAGTACATACAAGTCTTTGTATGGACCTGTGTTTTAAAGTGATTCATGATACAGTGTTACATAATAACCTCAAGGATCATGAGAAAAATGAGATTATGGCAACACAATTCAAAAACTTTGTTAAGGACACATAGAGAAAAGAAATCTAATAACAGTGTTGTAGAATTTTACATTTTAAATGGTTGAGAAATACCTGACCAGTACAGACAGTGTGGAACTTTGACTTGAAAAGATTAGAGTTTGTGCAACGCTTTCTGAGATTTGCAGCTCGCTCATGACTGTGAAGTGACGGAAGGGAGATTATCCGATGTAGGATGGAAAATCATACCACCAGGTGAGGCAGGGTGTGGCTGCTCTGAGGTGGGTAGTAGATACATCAGGCATGTGCATTTTGCGGAGATTTTGGTCCATTTGACCTGGTTATAGTTTTCTGCATTTACTTAGCATTTTTTTTTTTTGTAGATGAAATCATTTGGAAACAAAACTCATGTTCGTTTGTGCTCCGATTATCCCCTGATAAGCCTTAGCAGTTTAACATGCAGTGGAACAGATTTGCTTCTTTGAAATAAGCTTTATGGAAGATAAATGAGGATGCATTTTGAGGGAAGGAAAGAGCTCTCTGTGGAAAAGCGTGTCTTTGCCTCTTTCTCTTCATGCGATTCCCATTTTGTTTCTCAAAAAGTCCAAATGATCATAGAATATTTTCTTTGTAGGAAACTACATTCTGAATTATGTGGCATCACAACCTAAGCTGGCTCCCTTTGTCATCCAAGCTCTTATTCAAGTCATTGCTAAAATCACTAAGTTGGGGTGGTTTGAGGTTCAGAAAGACCAGTTTGTCTTCAGAGAAATTATTGCTGATGTGAAGAAGTTTCTTCAGGTAAGAAGGCATTATTACCTTATTCCAACATCATTACTTACCTTTTTTGGTTTAGAATACTTCTTTTCTTAGAGCTGTATGGTTTGATTTGGCTACCAGCCCTACACCATATTAACTAATATATATTACTTATACTTGCATTCTTTGTTGTTTTTTGTCAATTCAGTTCATACTTACATAACTTCCAGAGCAGAAGAACACAAATAAACATGTTTTCTAATTTCAAAAATGTATGTTCTTTCATTTATGACATGAATATGTACTGCATATATACAAACCATGTATATAATGGTTTTCATGTAGGATCTAATATATGGTCTAATCTTAATTCTCATTCTAACGGTGGGAAATGGGTTTCATTTTCTAAATGAGAAAACTAGGGCTTAGAAAGGTTAAATGCTTTTATAAGGTCACAGTGACTTAGTAAAGCGTATAGCTAGCACTTCAACAAGTTTTCTGACCATTTTTTTTTAATTTTATACTGTACCACATTGACTCATCATTTTCTGAAGACTATTTTAAACCTAAGTTATTAAAGTCATAGCATACATTCATGCTTAACTTACATAAATTCAGATTTTTGGATTGGGAAAAGGAAAAACAGCAAGAGAACCTGCAGTGATTACATGTCCCAGGATACTGTGGGAGTCCTGAATCTGCTCTTGGTTCCCTATGCCTCTTTCTTAAGATGATTCAGATATTTTTTTAAAAAATGCTTTTTTCATACAAACATATTCTCAGCTGAAGGACAATTACCTTAGCTGGTGCCCATCGAAGAGACAGTGAGTGATGTTACAGTTCTCGAGGAATATTCGGCAATTTTAATGGAGGGATGGTTCACCACTGGTGTTTTAGTGATTAGGGTAGTTTTGACTTTCTGAGATTTTCCTTTTCATGCAGTAAACTTTAAAAGTCAGCCCTTGCTAAGTTGTAACCCCATCATAGTGCAGTACTGCAAACTCAGACTGTGAAATACTGACCTGCGTAGCTCCTCTTTCATTCATGTTGTTAAGACCCCGTGAACAAGTGTTTGATCATCTGAAATGTGACAGGAGTTAAGTACATTCTTAGCCCTGTGGAGAGCAGCAAGCACTGCACAGGAGGAGGTTTTATTCCGAGAGAGATGAGCTTCTCACTTCAGACTTGGGTTTGTAATTTTAGCTAGTAGAGTAGTATCCTCTTGTCATTTACTAAGACTGGTAAGAATCATTACAGTAGACAAAAATATACCTGGAGTTCTTTTACAATAAAACCTAAGTTGAAAACTACATGAAATGAAGTCATTTTTGTTGACTAGCATTTCTCAGACTCCCTCTTCAGTGGCTGGTAAGTTCAACTTTAAGTTGGGCTTTAGCATATACCTTTGTCAGTTTGGGGAGACAAGAAGAAACAAAGTGTTTTATCTTGAAAGTTTATTATAATACCATAAAAGAATATTTAGCACTTGTTTTCTGGGTATATGACTTGATCTAGCCTTGAGTCATGAGAAAGACAATTTATTGGTTTAGTGCTCTAAAATAGTACCACAAGGTTCATTTGGGTATTAGCATCTTGTGTGAATTTTGTTCTGAAAATAATAGGTCTGTTAGAACTTTGATGTCCTGACCATCTGGGGCACCCTCTTTCTCCTGTGTAGCAGCCCTGTTGCTACCATGCTCTGCTCCCAGCATATATATGTGCCTCCTTTCTACATACAGATCCAAGAGATTGTCATCTAGGGCAGAGCTGTTTGAATTGCTGCTCTGCAATAGGAGTTTACGTCAGGTTGTAAATGAATTTTGTGCTTCCTTCATCAAGAAAAACTCATCAAAATAAATAAATTAAGCCAGCTTAACTGAACAGTATCCTTATTAACTTAGCTGAGTTCTGTTCTGGTACATGCTCTTTATTTTGTTTTAGATCAGTGCCAAGCCATTTTCACATTAGAGTTGAATTTGCCAGTGGCCAGTGGGTTCATGGACCAGCAGTTGGCAAGGACGCCACGTTTTGAGAAACACTTATTGACTCTACATAGAGAGGGATGCCTTAGGGAATAGGAAATCAGGGACTCAATCAGGCACCCTGACTCTGCTGAGTGCCTGGAAGAACTCAGGGATGTTTCTTTTGCTCATTTTGTTGTTGTTCTGAGGTAATTTGAATTTAATTACATCTAGTGAGCATTATTAATGGAATTCTGTGAGTGTTAGAAGAGATGACCAACTGTAACAATAATATTTGAAAAGTGTATCATCTGTTAATGTTTTTGTATGATTGCACTGTAATTCAAAGTTACACTTATTTTCATATTTCCACTGTGATTTTGCAGTAGGGTAATTTGTTAATATTCATATAAAATCTGAGTTTTGATATGAAGGAAGTTTTGAGATGATTTGGAACTCAATTATATTAGTAACAGTATAGAGGCTATGAAACTGTATACCATATTGATATTCATACATTTACCCTTTATATTGGGTGCTTTATATATATGCCTTTGTTGTAGACATAATGAATCCATACATGTATACTACTAAATAATATTAAAAGTGTCTGATTTTATCTGATATTGTATTAAGTGATTTGAATGAATTCCTAAGCTTTTTATTATTTATTGAATACAGCTGTCATAGTACATGTCAAGTAAATTTATAGAGCTAAAAATCATTTTTTTGTCAGTGTTATTTGTAGACTTATAAGAAATTCTAGACTAAACTCATATTTTGAAACTCTTAGTTCATGATAAGTCCCAGGTGCCAGAAACATTTTGTAAACTATAATGTAGTTCTAAGGTTGGTGAGCATTTTCCCTTTAAATTCTGTGTACTCAAATTTATCTTTCAAAAAATGAGCTTGAAATCCTTATATTTCTAGAAGTCAGCGACTTTTCTACATATTTTTATATATATTATTAAGTAAGTGTGATGTTTTGATATTTAATATTTTGTAACTATTACCTGGTTTACACAGTAAGAACCAATCACATGTCTCCACGTAGGCTAAACTTGGTTATTTTTTCCAAAGGGTACTGTGGAGCACTGCATAATAGGAGTAATAATCCTTTCTGAATTGACTCAGGAAATGAACCTGGTAAGCCTTTCCATCTAACGGGAACATAGTTTGCTTAAGTACTGCTCTTTCTTTGCTGCCTTTATTTGTGGCAAAATATAGAGTCATCTTTTTGTGGCATAAAACTCTGACTAAGCAAAATCTTTTTCTGTATGTCCATTGTTTTTGGTGGGATAATTAAGTAGCAGAATACTTGTTATTGAAAATGTCAGCAATAGTAGAATGTACTACAGAGAGCAAAGAGTTAGACATGGTCCTTGCTCTGTGAGCACTTGGAGAATTAGCCTTTTATCCTCTGCATCTATAGTAATGCATAACTGTAAGAAATCGATTATATGCATAAGAGAAATAAACCTTTACTCATTTACAAATACCAGACAAGTGGTTTGGTGAATGATTTTCAGCAGTGAACACACAGCAGAACACATTCCCAAACAGACCTCTTGGTAGTTTGCCACTTTCTACCTGGAATTTTCACCCTTACAAGGAAGCTCCACCTCCCCTCAACAGTGATTTTTGTGAGCTCAGCAGCTGAGTACATCGTCACCTGTTCCCATTCATTTTTGTGCTTAAGTGTGCTTCAAAACAGGACAAAAGCAGAAATTGAATTCTTCATGGGATAATTTTATAATAAAGGGGGTTATGGAGTTTAAATTTAGAAACTGTCTTCCTCTTTTGGTCTGTGTGTATGTGTGGTATGTGTATGTGTGCAAGGAGAACTTGCATCTGCAGGGCCACTTGCCAACTCCCTTTGGAGTCGCTATAGCCATATGTATTTTGAAAAATGTAAAATCTTTATTTTTATAATTGAGTTAAATCAGAATTGGAATATTTTTTCTAGACTTAAAGGAAGAATTTCTAAAATTTAAAATGATTTCTCAGTTTACCATGGCTATCATCTTCCTGACTTCTCCACCCCAGAAATGTGAAGATATCTTTGCTGTATGTCTGTCTGTATCTCTCTTCCCTTCTCCCTCCCCTTCTTTGCTCTCTTCCTTCATCACTAGTAATAATATCACGTTGGCAGGGATGTTTCATAGTTTTAATATGAAAGTTTAACCTCATAGAAGTGAAAAGAAAAATATAATAACACTGTGTACCTAGTCATCCAGTTTTATACATTTTGCTAATCATAAAACTTGCAATTTCATTGATTACCTACTCCAGCAAAGGTAGGAATATAGGCTGCTCTGGAAATGAGGGTTGTGTTTAGTGTTACTGGAGTAAGACTAGATAATGTGGAGTTCTAATAAAAGTATAGTTCAGAGATCAACCAAGTATCTTTCTTTAAAAAAAAAAAAAAAAAAAAAACTTAGAGAAAAGTTCTTAGTTCAAAGAAGTTTTCTTGACCTTTTGATGCTGAGTTTCGGACATGATCCCCCACCCCCAGGGAATACTTCAGTGTATTTTCTGGATTATCATGATACCACCATTAAAATTTAAACAGGTCAACACTGACATGTTACTGTTTTCTAATTCTCGTAGCCTATTCAAGTTTCACCAGTTATCCCCAAAATGTACTTTATCATGCATCGTATTTCTTTCTCATGTTCTGTTAGTCACCTTCAATCTGGAAAAAGTCTCAGCCATTCTTTAATTTTTATGACCTTGACCTTTCTGTAAAAGGTCTCATTTTGAGATGGTTTGATGTTTCCTCATCATTAGATTCAAATCATGTCTTTGTCAGGAGTGTTACAGAACTGATCCTGTGGCCTTCTCATTCCTCCTGCCAGGAAGTGCATGACTTGATCTGTCACATTACTAAGGAGGTTTACTTTGATCTCTCTCTCTCATATAAGGTGCTGGGTATTGAACCCAGGGTCTTGCACATTAGGGAAGCACTCCACCACTGAACTGTATATCCCAATCTCAGTTTTGGTTCTTGCTAAGTTGCTCATACCTCAGACTGCAATCCTCCTGTCTCAGCCCCCCAAGTAGCTGGGATTATAGGCATCGGCCCCTGGACCCCACTCACATTGATCTCTTAATATGGTCTCTGCCATGCTCTTGTATTGTAGATTTATTATTTCCCCAATTGGAATTAAAAAATTTTTTTTATGGAGAGGTACTTTAAGACATCAAAAATATCCTGTTACTCATCAGACTGAACATTTTTACTGATTTGTTTTCAGCAATAAAGATACCTGGTTTCTAATTTTATTTAATAGGATATATGCATATTATTTTGATGTTCAAGTTTCCCCAAAATTTGGCCATAAGAGACCTTTCAGGCTGAATTTTGTGTCCAGTGGGCATTTCTTCATCATTCTTTGAATGCTTTTATTCCTTCTGGCACAGGATGTCCCAGGCTTATCTTGCATAGAACCAAGTACCTTTGAAGGAAAACTCCAAGGTCTGAAGTGTGATTTTGGCTTCATATTATGGAAGAATATGGCTTCTGTGGAGATATTTTAGTTGGCCTAATTTTATGTAATTTTGAGTTTCAAGTAACATTTATTAAGCATCTCTAGAGGACATTCTGGGGGTGATTCGCATTACATAAGAAAAATCCAGTGTTAATAGTTGTCAGATGTGTGCCTTGTAAATTCATTCAGTGTCAGTAACAGGGTGTATTTTTTAAAAAAGGACCCAGACTCAAGTTTTCCTAAACGTTAAAAAGGATATAAGTTATCCTACTTCGTTGAGAAGTCAAGGCCGTGGCTTCTCTAGTGTATTTAGTAAAAAAAAAAAACCTCAGGAAGTAAGTGTCCTGCACCTGCCTGGTGGAGGCAGAGGTGCGCAGTGGGAAGTGGATGTGCATGCCACACCTCAGGCTTTCAGTACCTCAGTGAGTAAGTAGCCCAGATAAAACAAGCACCACGCCTTGAAGAAGATGCTGGATAAGGCATGGATTTGTAGTTTAGCTCCATTGCCAACTCCTTTGTACAAACGTCTTCACTTCTTTAAATTTGCATATCATTCTCTTGAATTGAAAGTGGAGAATGGCAACTCCTTACGTGGATCTTGTGAAGAACAGATAACCTGTTAACGTGGCTTCCAGTGTACAGAGGCCCCGAGCAAACCTTTGTTTCCTCTCTGCATGCTGTGGGCGTGGGGTGATCATTGAGAGATTAGGCTAAGAGAGTATGCTACAAACTCTTAATTTTCTCATGTGGTAAGAAAAAGAATAATATGTATCCCAGAGGTTAGTTTTGAAGATAAAGTATGTGAAGAGTAGTTTGTAAATTGAAATTATAATGCCACACGCTCTTATTTGTATTAAAGAGATTTTTAAAAAAATCTATTGAGAGAAGCATTGTAGGCGGGATTTTGAGGTTCAAGGGAGGAACACTGAAAATGTAATTCAAATCTTACATATTGGATATGGATTCCAGTAACTACTTTCTGTAATCACTTCAGATGTTTCATGTTTTATAAGTAAATGTTGCATTTAAGTCTAGGCTAAAACATATGTAGGAGCTTAGGAAGTATCAGATAATCAATTTTTAGCTGCTTTTTCTAAATCTGTAAACATTAGCAAGAAAAATGGATTATGTACTTTATCCACATAGCAAAAGGAATAAATAATAATGCTATAGCAACTCTAGACCTTGATGCTAATAATCATTTGGGCATTAGACCTCAACTTAGTTTGCTTTTCCCTGCAAATAAATGGAAATATTTCTAGTATCAGTAATATAGTTTGGACATACTATATTTTAGGTCGGAAACTCAAGACCTAATCCTAGTAAATTTAGTCCTAAAAATTATATGCCACCAGCTAACAAAGTATTCAGAGGGACTGTTATTGCTTACATTATAAGTTAGATTTCTTGTTTATAGTATCTGCTTTTAGTAGTTTTCAGAATACCAGTGACATGCTATTCAAAACACCAGTAACATGAACCAATGACAAATATGATATATACAAAGATACCACTTTCATACAAAAGAATGTTTCTGTTCTCATTCAGTGACTGATCTACAAAGTGCTAGGGTTTGACGATGAGTTCAGAGACTTCTCTTGTTGCAGATGGCATCTGGGAGACTGGGAAGTTGTTTGTGTGATGTGAAATGCAGTGCCTGGTTCAGGAACTGATGGTCTTGGCGTCTGGTGTTTTGCAGTCAGTATTTTTGTTGCCTCTGACAGTGTGATCAGCTCTGCCTTTTAATTTCTAGATCAGTGTGATTTGTCAGAAGAGCACTGAATGAAAACAGTCCAGAAACCAACTTCTTAGTAAAACAAATCATTTATCCTGGTAGATTTTTAAAAAATATTTTTATTAGTTGTTGATTAGCCTTTTTATTATTATTATTATTTATTTGTATGCAGTGCTGAAACTAGAACCCAGTGCCTCACACCTCCTAGACATTGCACTCTACCACTGAACCACAATCTCAGTCCCTATCGTGGTAGATTCTGAAAAGTTCTTTTAGTTCTCTACTTTATGATTCTTTAGTCACGATTTTCATACTTTTACTCACTGAGTACATTTTTGCTGTTTTTTGGTTTTGAGATGAATAGGTCTGGTTAAACTAACTTTTCTTCATTTTTTTAGGTTGATTATTCTAGACCTTCAGCAAAACACAGGAAAATAGCTACCTCGTTTCGTGACACTTCTCTCAAAGACATATTAGTACTAGCATGTTCTCTTCTAAAAGAGGTAAGTTATTTAGTAATTCAATTTCCTAGTGAGAGTACTTAGGAAATTTTAACAGTTTCAAAAGAATTTCAAGTGGATTCCCTCTTCCCCTAGTTCTGCCTTTAAAAGAAGGAAGTAAATTTGTACAAATCTCTAAGAGGTTCCAAAAAATTGGCTTTTACTCCCTGGGTATATGAAATAAAATCTAAAGGGAATTTAGTAACTTGTCTTTAGGTAGTAGTTTGTCTTTCTCCTGTATATTCTTAACTGAAGAAACTAAATTGAGTCTTAATTTCTCTCTCTACCTGCCCATGTTTTGATGGGATGTAGATGAAAAATGAAATGACAGTGCAGTTTTCCTGATTCATTAAGTACCAAAATTTATTCCTAGGTTAGCTAAGATAACTGACTCTAACAATTTCCTAGGGAAATAGGAATTCCCCATTTGTTACTTAGTGCCCTACTGAACATTAGTGATAGCATGATTCATAACTGCCTTAAGTTCTCTTTATTAACACGGTGAATCTGTCGTGCCACTCAACCTGTTAGTTAGGGTAGTACAGCACTTCCTAAAGTATGTTCCACTTAGAACTAGTTCTCTTTATGTCAGTTCTGTGGTACCAGTTAAGTACTCCTTACCCTAAAAACTTAGAATCAGAAATGTTTCAGATTTGGAATTTTTGCATAGACTTTATTGATTAAGCAACACCAATCCAAAAATCCAAAATCTGAAATTCACAAAAATGCAAATATTTTTGAGTGTCATGTAGGTGCTTCAAAAGTTTCATATTACAGGACCTTTTGGATTTCAGATTTTTGGATTAGGGAATGTTCATCCTAACAATAACATGATAACTGCCCTACTAGATCAGACTAAAAGACCTTTTCTTTAATAAGAAGAAATATATGCAAAAGTAGGTAGATGCAAAATGTAGCTTATATAAAAGTAGACATAATTGCTGCTCAGGAACACATGGATCAGTTAAATAGTAACAACTTGTGCCTAATCTTGTTTCATCTCTATCTACCTGCTCACTTTACTTTTTTTTTTTGTATTATTCTTGGAGAATTTCAAACTTCGCTTCATTTCTTCTGCAGATATTTCATGAGGTGTCTCTAGAAGGTGTAGTCTATATTGGTGTGTCAGAGTGGATGTTGTTTTGGGGTCAGAATGGCTCTCCAGAAGCTTGTGTCCTCCCACGCTCAGAGTTCTGACAGCCCTTGTTAAATTGGTGTGTCTCTGTTATAATTGAAGTTAGTCCAGTGTTTCTTGAATAACATTTAATCTTTGGCTTGTTCAAAGCCACCTTTAAGTTAATAATTCTGTATACATTTATACAGTTGCACTATGGAGAGTATTTATCTTAGTACTGCCTTATAATTTTAGAGGACAACCTGCAGTTATAGCTTCAGGTATAAATGTCTTCATTCTTATTTCACAAAATTAAATTTGAACATAGTCTATCATTGTAGAAATTTGTGGATAGTGATTTTACTTTTTTCCCCTAATATTTGGAATAACTCTATTAACTCTTTTTTAAAAATAATTTTCATTTGGCATTGAAGAATTAAATTCATGAAGTTAAAATTTATTGATGTGTTTCATATTATGGTGGGTTTTTTTTGTTGTTGTTTGTTTGTTTGTTTGTTTGTTTTTTGATACAGGAGATTGAACCCAGGGGCTTTCAACCACTGAACCATAGCCCCAGCCCTTTTTTGCATTTATTTAGATACAGGGTCTCACTGAATTACTGAGGGCCTTGTTAAGTTACCGAGGCTGGCTTTGAATTTGGTGACCCTCCTGCCTCAGCCTCCTGAGCCACTGGGATTACAGGCATGCACCACCGTGCTTGGCTCATAGTATTTTATTTTGAAAATTTTTTTCAGGTATTGGCCAAACCTTTAAATCTTCAAGATCAATTTCAGCAGAATCTGGTGATGCAGGTCTTGAAACTGGTCCTTAACTGCCTAAACTTTGACTTCATTGGCAGTTCAGCAGATGAGTCTGCAGATGATCTTTGTACAGTCCAGATTCCAACAACATGGAGAACAAGTAAGATTAAGAGCATGAGGGGTGGTCAGTGTAATGGTGCAGAAGGAGGCAATATATTTGCCCTGGCTAGTGTCATCTTTGTTTCGTGCTTGGTGATCGGAAAAGAGTTTTGCTACTTAAAGGAATTTGCTATCCAGAATAGTTACTGATGATACCCAGTATCAAAAGGTTGTATGATAGTAATTGCCATATTTTGAATTTGGAAAAAAAGAAAAGAAAGCTCTAGGGCTAGATGGAAAGCAGGTTTGGGAGGAAAAAGAAAAAATCAAGAGCTCTGTTTGGAAACTTTCACATAAATAGAATGGAAAAGGATCTAATAATAGGTAGGAGATGTCAACATATTTTCCAGAGTAATAAAGACAATAAATTAGAGTAAGTGACTTGGTAGAGCAGAGTTGCAACTTACTTTCTTACAGAAGGTATACCAAGAATAACAAGATAATTTTTCCCCCAAATCCCAGAAAAAAGATGGTACTTAGGGTACCCCTAAAGTCAGGCAGGGAATGAGGCTTGAAGGACTTGCTTAAAAGGCTCTATTCTGAATAGTCTCTTCTCTACCACCTGTGCAGTTAGGTGACTGCCTTTCCCTCTCTCTTCCTTATCTCCACTGCCCCCTTGCTTCATAAGACCAAGCTTTTTTTCCTGAAGAAATTAAACTAGAGAATATATCAGAATATATGAGAATCAGGAATACCTAATATAGGTGAGGAACACTGTGTTAGTCAGTTTTTTGTCACTGTGACAAAAATACCTGATATAAACAATTTGGAGGGGTTTCAGTTCATGGTCACCTGGCCCCAAGGCAGAAACATCAATGGCAGAAGGGCGTGGTGGAGAAAAGCTGCTCACCTTTTAGTAGCTGAGAAGGTGGGAGGGGAAGACAGACAGACAGACACACACACACAGAAAAGAAGGAAGGGGACTGGGACTAGATAAATCCTTGTAGGGCACACCCCCAGTGACTTACTTTCTGTAACTTGGTCCCAACTTCCAGTAATCCATTCAAATTATTAGTCCATCAGTTGTATTAATGAGGTTAGAGTCTTCCGGATCCAATCATTTCTTGAAAGTCTCACCTCTAGACATCTCTGCCTTGGGGACCAAGCCTTCGAGTACATGAGCCTTTTGGGGAATGTTGCAGATCCAAGCCATAACAAGCACCATGGATTTTGTGAGAACTTGTAGTATGAAATCAGAGATCAAACAACAAAAAGGGATTTAATGTTCTCAATCTTGACTTGGCGATGGATTCATGAACCAACATACATAATAAAAAAGCACACAGACTGAATATATCCTGTGCACACACATTTGTACATGTAAAACTGGGAAATCTAGTAGATTGATTAATTAAATCAAGCTGAGTTCTCTGGTGGTGGTGTTATGAGAAACTGAGTAAAATTTGAGGTCAGTCTGTACTGATTTTTGCCATTGAATATGAATCTATGATTATCTCAAAGTTTAATTAAAAAAAAAAAGGGTGGGAGAATTATTTAGAAACAGACAAGGTGAAGAGTAAAAGTTAGCTTCTAAATAGTAGAGAGACGACAGAAGAATGCATCCCTGGAACAAGAGCAGGATATTATTTAAAAATAAAAATTCAGAGAATGTCCCCAATTTTAAAAGATAGTTGCCAAAAAAAAAAAAAAAAAAGAAAGAAATAGAAAAGAAAATAAAAGCATTTAGTAGAAGAATGGGAATAGAAAGTTAATGAAATTTAGATGGTAGAACAGAAAGCAAGATGTTTGAAAGGAGAAAATATACATAAGAAAAGTAGAGGATAAAACGAGGTCTGGTATTTATTTGATGGTTTGGAGGACCAAAAGACAGGACAGAGAAGACAGAGGAAATTTCCAAAAACATTCTCGGCACTGAGGAACATAAAGTTTTTGGACTGAACTGTCTCGCCACGTACCCAGCATCAAGAATGAAAAGGTGTATGTGCTAAGCTTCATAATCAAGACGTTTTAGAATAGAGAGGATAAGGGAAAAAAAGAGTCCTAAAATGTACAAGAAGGAAAAAAGGCAGTCACCTCCAAAGGATTGGAATCTAGAAAGGTAGTCGATTTCTCCATGGCAACATCATAGACTGGAAGGCTCAGACTTCTACAGGAATATTATTTTCAAACTAGATGGGAATTACCAAGTATAACCAAGAATAAAGACCTCTTTAGACATGTAAGTCCTCCCAAAATTTCTCCCTTCTGTACTTGCTCTCAGGAAGCTATTTGATGCACAAGCCAAGAAGGTAGAAGAAGGGGAGGCAGGAACAGGGACTCCAACCCAGGATCGAATGAAAGACATAGGGAGGAGACAGTGTGTGACAGTTAGGGAACAGAGGAGGTGGGGCTGAGAGAATGGAAATGAGGTGTTGGGTGCTCTTGACCATGTGGAAACATCATGAAAAACATCTTGCAAATCAGAGCATTTAGAGTTTGTGACAGATTTACAGCTAAGCACAGGAAAAATGCTGTGATTAATTACAGAGTGAATTTTGAATGGGATACAGTATACTTCTAGGATTAGCTGTTACTGTTCTTTATTTTCTTGCATAGTCATAATAAATGTAAACACCTCAGAATTGGTTTAGTCCCAAATCGCATGGCTAATGGGAGGAGAGGGTGGAGGTGGAGAATGGTGAGG
Source organism: Sciurus carolinensis (assembly GCF_902686445.1). NCBI lineage: Eukaryota > Metazoa > Chordata > Mammalia > Rodentia > Sciuridae > Sciurus > Sciurus carolinensis. The sequence goes on from NC_062218.1 coordinate 158,278,553, forward strand.
TGTGGCTGCAGGGTGGGGTCAGACAGCTGTGGCCTTCTGTGTTCAAGGTGAGACTTAAGCTGCCATCTGAAGTGAGACAGCCAGAAGAAGTAATAGTGCAGAACATGATTTGGAAATATAGGTAAATTTGTTGAAAGGTGGTTGGAACTGACTAGCATATAGTTGTTTTTATATTGTAGGCTTTTTTGTACTGCTTACTTTTTAATAATTTTTGATATTTTAAACAATGTTTGTATTACTTTAATATAAATGAAAGTAGTTAAGAAGATTGCCCTATTGAGAACTATAGATGTTCTATCAGCTAGTTTTTAATCTCTGTTATTTCATTTTTCCGAGGAAAGTAGCTAGGAATTTAAAATAGCTCAGCTGTGACAAGTGACTACGTGTAGAGGTCTCAGTGTCCTTGGTTTGTGTGCTAATGTTTTATTTGTTAAGATCACTGAATTGAAAGTAATGGTATCAGAAAATAATTTTTTTTCCAGTTTTCCTGGAACCAGAAACATTGGATCTTTTCTTCAATTTGTATCATTCACTTCCACCACTACTGTCTCAGTTAGTAAGTAAAAGTCATTCATTACTTGATTGAAAAGTACCTGTGATCTTTACCTAATGAAAGTAAGGGATGGAGTTTATTTATCCAAAAAACTCTGCTAATACTTTTTGGCTGAGTTGACTTGAAACAGTTGTTCTTGTGGTCATCCCAGATGTATGTTGCTCCAGCTCTTCGTTGGGTTTTGTTTATTTTGTCAGTAGTCCATTCCATTTTATGGTTGAGCCAGAACCAGGAACTGATGTTTTTGTTCCTGCCGGAACCAGAACAACACGCCAACTTGTAAATACACCTTCCTTACTGGTCAGCTCCCATAGGGCCGAAGTGCAGCTGTCAGCACCCTTACCAGGACCTTGCCTCCTCTCTAACACCCCTTTGCCCTCCAGGGCCTGGGCTTGACACAGAGCCTCTGAATGAAAGATATCACTGAATGAAAGACAAAGGGGATCTACTTTCTTGATTTTTGTTCAGGACTCCTGTTGTTTATTGAATTTTTTAAATGAAATTCTGTTTATATGTTCAAAAAATCTTGAAACTGTTGTATAGAACTTTGAGACTATAGGTTCCATCCTTGCATTGTCTATAATAGATCTGGTAATGTTAAAAAATAATTATAAGTTTAATATCCAAGCTTCTAGAAATAATGTTGAAGAATTCTAATATTGCCATTCCTGAAAAGATGTTCCTAATTTAAAGCATATACCAGTAGTATGCTTGTTTAGATGTGTTATCATTTAAAAGGGAGGAGTGGATTCACAAAATCACCGTTTAAAAAGCACGTCTGTCCTTGAACCTGGAGGTCAAGGTAGTGACTTTTAAACTGGGTTTCACTGGGCTCTGTTGTTTCCAGACAGTGCCACACTTCTCTTTCAACCAAAGCAGTTTTGCTTGTAGTTGTCTAAAAACCATGATTTCATGTAATTATGTTTTACAACAAAAAGGTACTGGCAATTAAAAAGTAGATAACATCTATTTCCTGAGATGTTTATTGGCATGCTCTGATGTGGTGCTTGTCTGATCTGGCCATCACAGCGGTCCTGCAGGTTTCCTAAGGCTGTCACCACTAGGTGGACCAGGAAAACAACACACATGCAGAATGGCTAAGCAAAATCCCCCCAGGGCAACACTGTGCACATTGTTACCGAGATCAAAACCCAGTTCTTGCTGAACATGGTGGTGCTTGTCTGTAATCCCAGTGATTTGAGAGATGAGATGGGAGGATTGCAAGTTCAAGGCCATCTTTAGCAATTTAGCAAGATTCTCAGCAATTTAGACCTTGTCTCAAATGAAAAAAACAAAAACAAAAAAATAAGAACTGGGGTTGTGACTTAGAGGCCGAGTGCCCCTAGGTTAAATCTCTAGTACAAAACAACAATAAAAACACAATGGTTGTATTTGCCCCCAAGCCCTGAGTGTTTTGCTTTTAATACATCAGGGTTTCCTGAGTCTGTACATCCCAGTTCTGAAGGAGGAGGTTTTTAGTTTATTTGGCTTTCGTATTTTTTTTAAAAAACTTGGGTTTTGTTTTTTTAACAATAGGGGCTGTGGCAAATAAGCATGCCTTTTAAAAAGACAATCTTCAAATTTTTATACCTATTCTCACCCTTGCCAAGAAAACCAGACATTTGTATGGAATTTCCAAATTATTTAAGTATTGACAACTGATTTTAGTTAAGCTCTAGATTAAGAGTCCCAGCCCGTTTTAATGTACCTGTGTCAGTTTCATTGCAATATTCACAGAATCAAAAAGTGTTAAAAAAAAAAAAAAAAAAAAAAAAAAGGGACAAGCAAATATGTGGACCAAGGGAAGCAGGCCACTTTGGCCCAAAAGTTGCCAATTTGGAGCCTTACTTATAATAAAAAAGACTTCAACAGACATCATTAGAAAGAACTAACTCTTCCAGCATTCTCCAAACTGTTTAAGATACTAATGGATGGTGTAAGATTCCATGACTAAATAAATTTGGGTTGTTCTGGATTAAGTGAAGTTACGGGATTTTTTTCCCCCCCTTTGCAGGAATACAATGAATAACCTCACAGTATTTCTTAACGTGCTGTACCATGAGATATTTTCTCTTTGTAGAATATATTTTCTCTTTGTAGAACATCTGGTTCATTGGCTTACAGTGGGTGGGCATCATAAGCAATTGAGAGTTTTCTTAAGTTAGGCATGTCTAGGCCCTACCATGGCACATTTGGTATAGAAAAACATGTTACGTGAGGATGCACACAAATAGGAATTTTAGTGGTGGGATAGAAAGGTTGTGGGTGGTAGTATGATGATGCTCAGCTTTTATTTTATATTGAATAATCCTCTTTTATCATTAAAATTAAATACATTTTAAATTAAGTACTAGTATTATTTATATGTGGTCATGGCTACTTTTAAAATTGCAATGAATTTTTTGTTTCTGTTTTTAGGCACTTGCGTGTTTAGTTCAGTTTGCTTCTACAAGAAGGTCCTTATTTAGCAGCCCAGAACGTGCCAAGTACCTTGGTAATTTAATTAAGGGAGTGAAAAGGATACTTGAAAACCCTCAGGTATTTATGAAGTAATTTAATTAATACTTAGCATATAGAAGTTTTTCTGCTCAAAGGCAGATAATAAACTCATCATGAATTTATTATGATTCTGGAAGAAAATATTTAGTATCATATTTATCTTACTTAGGTCTCATTTGTAGTAGAAATGGGCAGTTTTTAAGAATGGATGTTTTCATGAAATACTTCTGTGTTTCTCTCCATTTTTTTTCTTTTAGTTGAATATGAAAAGAGATCATATATCTTATTATGCTTCTTTTACCATTGTGCTACATTTCCTTGCCCATATTAAACTACTGAAGTGATTAAGTCAGGGATATATCCACCTTTTGAACTAGAGGACTTAATATAAATCTAAGTGTTAATATTGGGATAAGTGGCTTTAAATTATGAAATAATGTCTTTTTGCCCTCTTGTGGACAAATGTGAGTTCATCGATTTTAAAACTACTCCACATTAATTTCAGAGATCCAGTGGCAATATCCATTTCAGAGAATTGCAAAGCCATAACTAATGAGTGATTTCAGATATCTAGATAAATAATTTGTTTCACTATTTATTTTGTTTCTGGTTTAAAATATCTGTAATTAAACTACAGATTTTTAAAAGATTAAGTGATAATTTCAATAGGTTTACCTAAACCTCTTGATTATTAATCACTTTTGGGGGGGGGCACAGATAATACCTTTCTACAGAAGTAAAATGTGATTGTTCTCCAAAAAGTGATGTTTTGCAGGTTATTCTCAGGAATATTTATGAATTATGCATTTATTTTATCTTTTCATTGTTAGTGTAACTGTGAATTTTATTTGTTTAGCTGGTGAATGGCATTTTTATCAACATACTTGAAAGTTTTTAGTTGTTTAATTCTCTGTCATCAACCAAAATTGTGGAAATTTTATCAATGTTAGATGATTCGATTAGGTGATTTTCCAGCATTCTCATGTCAATGTTTCAGTATAAAAACTAGTCCAAGTATTATATGGTATTAGAATTACAAGCGTGTATTCAGAAAAACTGATTATAAAATGTCTTTTTGGAATTTGTCCTTAATAATTAGATACTTTTTAATTCTTTATTTCTTTTGTTTGTTTTTTGTTTTTTGTACTGGGGATTGAATCCAGGGGGTGCTTAGCCACTACGCCACTTCCCCAACCTTTTTAAAAAAAAAAACATTTTTTATTTAGAGAAAGGGTCTCACTGAGTTTTTTAAGGCCTCACTAAGATGCTGAGGGTGGCTTTGAACTTGAGATACCCCTCCTCAGTCTCTTTAGATGCTAGGATTACAGGTGTCACTGTGCCCAGCAGAACTCCCCCCCACAACTCCCCGCAGTGCGGGGGATTGAACCCAGGGCCTCACACATGCTGTGGAAGGCTCTGGACCACTGAGCTACATCCCCAGCCTTTTTATATTCTTTCTTGGAGCTCCTATGAATGAAATTTCTTAGACTCATTGAGTATAAACACACACTTTATAGAATTCTCTTTCAGGCCAGCTACAAATTCTGCAGAATGGTAACTGTGGAGGTGTTGACAAATGTGTCTTGTTTTCATGCAGCTCATAGGCAACTGGGAAGAGGTCTAGGTCTTTTCCTTTTAACCTGTCCTCTCTCAGAAGTTACCTTTGTGTCTTTTCTTGTTGTTAAACTTGGTTCCCTACATGGCAGTAATTTGTTTGAATGACTAACACTTAAAGACAGGGAGTTAACTCAAGGGCACAATGCCTGTACTCGGAAAGTGTTCCATGAAAAGAAATTGGTTATTTGTGTGTACACACACCATTTAACTTAAGTCTGGTCTTATTGCTCCTTTCTAGGGTACCAAGAACCCGTTCTTATTTTTCACCTTAAATATTTTAAAGACCTTTGCTGACTTCTATTTAGGTTATAACACACACTCTTGCTTTTGTGTAATAGAGGTTCCCAAACCTTTGTTGTGCAAGTCTTTGTTGTGCAATTAAGTCTTCTTCCAAAAATTCTACTTTGGATTCCTTATTATGAATACTTGACAACAACATTAAATTTAACATTAAATCACTTGTTTTCTTACGTTGTTCTCTACCCAGTTGATGTAAAATACCATAGGTACCTCTGAAAACTAATTAGAAGACTTAGTAAAATTCTTTGGAATTTTAGTAGCTTTATTATCAATAGGTTGGTGTGTTTTAAAAGACTTACTTTTTGTCTCATAATTTAGGGTTTGTCTGATCCAGGTAATTATCATGAATTTTGTCGATTTTTGGCTCGTTTAAAGACAAATTATCAACTGGGAGAGTTAGTTATGGTCAAGGAGTATCCTGAAGTTATCAGATTGATTGCTAATTTTACTATTACTAGCCTACAGGTACGTAAAAAAAATAATTGATGTTAAGCTGTACTTAGTTTTAGAACAATTTCTTGATAAAGGTTAGTGGGGGTGTTTTTTGTTTGTTTTTTAATACCTGTTACTTTGAGTACTTTGCTGAAAATGTTCTTTGCAAAGTTTTAGGGGAAAAAATTGCAACATTTTTAATAAGAAAAATTGAAAAATCACTTAAAGTGTCTAATAATTGAAGAATAACTTGAAACTGTAATAATGTCTATGTGAGTGAATAAAAGAATTTTTTACAGACTGTATCGTGGTTGAATTCTTTTCATAAATTTGGGATAGGAATTACCAAACCATAATTTCTACATGATGAAAAATATGTTCATGGAATGATTCAAAGAAAATACTTTAATATTTTAACATACTATAACATTTTAATAGTGATCATCTCTGAACAGTATAATATTATGAGGTGTTGATTTCTTTAACATTTTTGCATTTATGAAATTTGCTGTATTAAGTGTTCATTAGTGATATAATCAGAATAAAAGTTAATTTAAAAAATATCTTGAGGAATTTTGCTTTGTATTTGTTATTCTAGAAAGTTATTAAGTTATTTTAAATTATGTTTGCTTTGTTTCTTTGTAGCATTGGGAGTTTGCTCCAAACAGTGTTCATTATTTATTAACTCTGTGGCAGAGGATGGTAGCATCAGTTCCTTTTGTGAAATCAACTGAACCTCACTTACTAGACACTTATGCACCTGAAATCACAAAGGCCTTTATCACTTCTCGGTTGGAATCTGTCGCCATAGTTGTGAGGTATTAAAAACTAAATGTTTCTGTTGTATTTTCATCTTTTGCATCTTGGAGTCTTTTAAGATTAAGTTTAAAGTTTACCCTCTTTAGTGTAAAATCCTATGAATTTTGATGAGACTGTGCATTTTTATAAATACCATCATAATTGAGATACTGAATAGTTCCATTGACTCTTAAAAGGTTTTTTTTGGACACTTTGTAGTTCTCTCTAGCAGTAACTGATCTGTTTTGTTTGCCTGTTTGCATTTCTTCAGTGTGAGATTCCTTGGTGGCATCATTAAGTGTATATTTTACTTTATTAAAGCTGCTAAATTGCTTTCCAAAGTTGCTTTAACATTCTGAAAGTTTTTAAAAATATATTTTCTTAGTTGTAGATGGACACAATACATTTATTTATTTTTATGTGGTGCCGAAGATCAAACCCAATGCCTCACATGTGCTAGGCAAGTGCTCTACCCCTGAATCACAACCCCAGCCCCCAAATTTTGAATTCTTAACCTGCAATGTATGAAAGATCCGGTTGCTCTGCATTCTTACCAGACTTGATGATATTGTCAGTTTTTAAAATTTTTAGTCATTCTAGAAGATGTGTAGTAGTGACTCATTGTGGATCTAGTTTGCATTCCCTTAATGAGTAATAATGTTGAGCATCTTTTCATGTGCGTGTTTACCTCTGTATATATTCTTTGGCAAAGTGTCTGTCAAATCTCAAATCTGTTGCTCTTTTTTTTAAGTGGGTAATTTATTTCTAACTGAAATTTGAGAGGTCCTTATTATAATCTGTTCAGAAGTCTTTTTATCATATATGTGTTTTGTAAAATATTTTTTCTCAGTCCATCATTTGCATTTTTATTTTAAGTCTTTAAGAGAGCAGAAGTTTTACACTTTATGAAGTTCAGTTTATCCTTTCTTTTCTTATCTGTATCATGTGTTTAGTGTTGCAACTAAGAAATCTTTATCTTACTCAAGATCACAAAGGTTTTCTTTTTTATTCTAGAAGTTATAGTTTTAGAATTTACATTTAAGTCTATGTTCCATTGAAAGTTAATTTTTGTATATTACAGGAGGTAAGGTTTAAGTTCTTCTTCCCCTTCCCTCTCTCCCTTCCCCTTCCCCACTCCCTTTGCCTCCTCATTCTTCTTATTCTGTATTTGCATCCGGATCACCATTTGCGGAAAACACTGTCCTTTCTCCATTGAATTTCTTTACACTATTGTCAAAGATTCATTCATCACATTTATGTGGTTCTGTTTCTGGACTCCATTCTTATTAATCTCGTGTCTTTTCTTCCAACAGTGCCCTGTCTTGTTTATGATAAATTTATAACAAACTTTGAAACCAGATAGTTTGAGTTTTCCAACTTAGTTTTCCCTTTGCAAAGTTGTTTTGGCTATTCTACCTTTGCTTTTCCATATACATTTTAGAATAAGTTTGTCAGTTTCTGCAAAGAGATTTTGCTGGGATATTGACAAATTCCCTGAGTATACAGATTAATTTGGGAAAAGAATTGAGATCACAGCAATATCGAGTCTTTCAGCCAATGAGCGTGTCTTTTATTTAGCTTTTTTTCTGATCTCTGTCACCAGTGTTATATAGGTTCAGCCTTCATATCTTACATAGGTTTATTTAGATGTAATAGTATTTTGTTTTCCTATAACTTTGTATGATACTGTTTTTTTTTTTAAATTAAATTTCCAATTGTTGATTGTCAGCATATTGTAACACAGTTGATTGTGCATTGACCTTTTATGCTCTGACCTTAGTAGACTCACCTATCCTGGTAGCATTTTGTGGTTTCTTTGACATTTTCTGTGTACATAATCAAGTCATCTTGATATGTAGACAAGTTTATTTCTTGCTTTCAAATCCATTTGTCTTATTTCTTTATCCATCATAGAGTCTTTATTTAACGTAAAGTTTGTGGTGAATAAAAATACATTCTTGGCCGAGCGTGGTGGTGCAGGCCTGAAATCCCAGTGGCTTTGGAGGCTGAGGCAGGAGGATGGTGAGTTCAAAGCCAGCCTCAGCAAAAGCGAGGTGCTAAGCAACTCAGTGACACCCTATCTCTAAGAAAATACAAAATAGGACTGGGGATGTGGCTCAGTGGTAGAGTGCCCCTGAGTTCAATCTCTGGTACCCAAAAGTAAAGTAAAATAAAATAAAATAAAAATACATTCTGATGTAATCTGCATGCTTGTATTTTCGCAGAGATCATTTAGATGACCCACTGGATGATACTGCTACTGTGTTTCAGCAGCTGGAGCAGTTGTGCACTGTCAGCAGATGTGAATATGAAAAGACGTGCACTCTTCTTGTACAGTTATTTGACCAGAACGCACAGAATTACCAAAAACTTTTGCATTCAGCTTCTGGGATACCTGTGGACATGGCAATTCAAGAAGGTCAGTAAATTTCATGACTACTATGTAAGTAATATATTGAATATTAAGTGGTATCATTAATTATTTCATTTTATAATCTTACTGCAGATTATTTTTGTGTATTTCTCCCAATTTCTGGTTCCCTAGTAAATCATTAATTTTACTAACCTACTAGATATTTTGATGTGGTGGCTTAATAGTTGATTTTTAATTCTTTATAAGATTCATAAGAATACTTCTCTATGGAATCAATATCAAGGGAAGTTAATAATCATCCCTGAGCAGATAGTATATGATGTAACTTTTAACTAATTATGTTTCCATGTATCCTAGCGTTGGTTGCTGGTATCAGCCAGTAAAAACTTGTGTAAGCTCTCATTATGGTTTTACCTTTACATATTAGCCTTCATCATGGCTTTAAAATTTTTTTTGTATTTCTCATTTTTCTCATTGTTTTGTTTCAAATCCCCTATTTAAGGAGGAGGCTTTTATTTCTGTATATCTCTTTAGAGTCTTTCAGGAATATGGCAGGGAATAAAAGTAAAATATATTCTCACATTCTTTAATGAACTGTTTTAAGAATGGAACTGGATGCATGCAATTCTAATAGAAGGCAATTTAATTATAATTTCAAATTTTTTTCCTATATTTGTTCCTTTTATCTTGTGTTGGAAAGTGAGTTTAGTAAGGGATCATAGTCAGATTTACTTCCAGTGATTGCCTGTCTCAACTTTTAAAGAAATTCTTTAAATTATCCCTCACATTTGCATAATATTTTCTTAAGATACCTTTAATTTATTTTCTATCACATTTTAAAGTTGCGTAGTATGGCTAACGGGGTATATGAGTACTAAATATTCTTTCTTATTGGAATATCATTATTGAAATTAAATGGTCTAGAACTAATACTTAGCAGCATGACCTCTTCATTACTATTTTCTTTGGTAAAGCTTTGAAAATTATTAAATACCAAATACATAGAAGAAGACATTTATCTGTGTATATAGACATAGATAATAGCATTATTAAACATGATTATCAATTTTAAAGGGTAAGTCAAAGTCAGTATCTTTGCAGCACCCTCTATTCATCTTTCCAGCATCCTTCCTATTAGCAGAAAATACAGTATTGCATTTTGTGTCTATCAGTTGATGCCTTTTCTTCATAGTTGTGCTGACATCTTTATATTCTGAAAAGAATACATGGTTTTGCATATTTCTGAACTTGATACAAATGCGCTTATACTGTACTTCTTAGTCTATAACTTTATTATTAGTAATAATGCATTTGAGAACTTATAATTGTGTAGTTCTTTCATTTTTATTGTCTTGCACTAATTATTATGATTCTCTTGTCAATGGGTGTTTGTTGCTTTCTCTCTTTTCTCCTAATCCAATCAGTGTACTAACACTGAAAGACTGTTGGGTTTATGTATTACATATTCAGCTTTAGTAGGCAGGATCAAGCTCATTTACAAAGTGCTTTTCCTACTTTACACCCACCATCAGTATTCAGGAGTTAGCATTGATCTGTATCAGGAATTGGCAAACTCGTTCTTAAGGTGTCCAATAGTAAATGTTTCAGGATTCTGTTGCAGCTATTCACCTCTGGTTTTGCAGCTGGGAAGTAGGTACAGAGTATATTTGACTGTGGTCCCAGAAAACTTACTTTAAAACTGGAGGCTGTTACAGACTAGTTGATCAACCCTCACCTAGACTTTCACCAGCAGCTCAAATTATTGGACTTGAGTTTTTGCCAGTCTGATTGAGAGAATATATCTGATAAATGTTTTACTTTGCTTTCTCCTGATTGAGTTTTTCATTATTTTATGTTTACTTACTGTTTTGTCATCCTCAGTGAAATAGATATGAATCTCTTTTGCTCATTTCCTCTTCACTTTTGGGTTATTTATCTATTACTGACTTTAAGAGCCTGATAGATGGACCTAGATTGATTTGTGTGTGTGCAGTGCAGGGTATAAAACTCAGGGTCTCCTCATGCTAGCAAGAGCTCTATCACAGAGCTACATTTCCAGCCCCTTTTTATGTTTTTGACACAAATCCTTTTGGTTTTAGAATTGTAAATACTGTCTTTAGGTTTGTGATATTTGCATATCATTTTAAGATGTGTACTCTAAAATAGTTTTACATCAAACTTGATTTTAATTAATTCATCTAATATTTTGGAAAAGGTAATCTGTTTGCATTGTTAAAAAATTAAAATGCATTCTGTTTCTTGCTCTTATTTTTTCCTGTCATTCTTCACCCTAGCAAATAATCATTCTTACTAGTTTTATCTTCCCAGTTTCTATATGCATATATAGAAATGAATGTATCAATTCTGATTTGTATAGAATGTGCTATACACACTCACTGTTCTTCTTTTTCCTTTTTTTTTCATTTAACAATGTGTTTTATACCTGTTTTCAAATTACTGTATAAAGAGCTCTTATTTTTTGTAGATATGTAGTATTTTATTTTTTAATGTGTCATTATTTTCTCTACTATTATAGTCATTTATTTACAGTCGTCTTTTATTAAAAGCCTTACTGTGTAGATTAACTTTGTATATGTCATTCTATGTGTGTGAAAGTTCATATAAATTTATTGAAGTGGAATTGCTCTTGGTGGAATGGTTAATGTATTTGTAATTTTACAAATTTTACCAAGTTGTTTTCTATGAGGGCTGTACCACTTATTTTCCAGCAATGTGTGAGACTGTTTCCATGTACCCTTCATAGGATGGTATTACCAGACTTTTGAAATTTTGGCAGTCCTTTGGGTGAAAAATGGTATAACTTAACATTTGCATTTCTCATATCAGTTTAGATGTTAAAATTTATGTAAGAGCCAATTGCTCTTTTATTTTTGTAAATGAAGTATTCATTTCTTTTGCTCATTTTTCTGTTGGATTGTCAATTTTTTCCTCTTCATTTTGTAAGAGCTCTTTAAACTATCTAATCAAAATTGCAAATATCTTTTTCCTTTTATTTATTCATTTTCAAGTGTGCAGTTTGAATTTAGCATTTATACACAGCTGTGTAACTACCACCTCATTCAAGATAGAAGAATTCCTTCACTCTCTGATTTTCTCATGTCCTTTGGTAGCCTCCTCCAACTCTGGGTATAGGCACCACTAGTATGATTTCAGTTACTATAGTTTGTCTCTCAGATTTCTTTGTAAGTGGAATCATCAATGAGTAGTCTTTTGTATTTGACCTTGTGTGGCATAATATTTTTGAGATTCAAATATGTTATATATATTGATAATTTTTTCTTTTTTATTGCTGCACAGTATCCATAGTATGACTCTGCTATAGTTTATTCACCAGTTATGGGCTTGAATTGTATTTCCAGTTTTTAGGTGTTATGAATAGTGATATGAACATTTGTGGATAAGTCTTTTTGTGTATTTAGATTTCCATATCTCTTAGGTAAATAAGATGGATGTTGTGTCATAGGGCAAATATTCACCTCTTTTACCAATTTTTAAATTGGCCAATTGACTCCTTTCCACATGCTTTTATCATGGAATTGTAAGAATACCTTACATTCTATAGATGATCCTTCTTCCTTCATGCACATGTTTTGCAATTATTTTCTTCTGAGCTGTGGTTTGCTTTCCTGACTAACTTTTAAAGATCACAGTTTTTAGTTTTTATGGTATACTTTTCCCTTATCTGGTATCACTGTTTATCTGGTGTTACTACACCCGCTGCCCTCTTATGCTCACTGCTTGTGTCCTGTATCTTACTCTATTCATTGACTTCCAGTCTGTTGGTGTCTTCATATCTAAAGTGTCTCTTATAGATTACGTATATAGTTCTTCCCTTTTAAAAAGTCCATTGCTAGCATGTCTTGTCTTTTAATTGGAGTGTTAGTCCCTTAACTGAATGGGGAGAAGACAAAGCTTTCAACTTAATTAGCATTTAAACTGTTTTCTTAGAATGAGCTTTTTCATATCGCTGGTGGTCTGTGTTAAGGCCACCAATCATGTCAGGTCTGACTTGGGAGTTTTTTCCTCCTGTCCACAAAGCTTTGAAGTCAAGTCAGACAGCTTTCTGCATTGCTTTCTCAAGTAGTTCCCCCCCCCCCCCAAGCTTACCTTTTCACTAAGGGTGTAGCTGTTTGCATCAACTTTAAGTTTAGGGTTCTTATTGGACTTCTCAGGTAGAACTTGTCCTGAACTTTCTCCTTTGGCTTCCAGTAGAAGTTCAAGTTTTTTGGTTGTTTCTGTGCCTTTGTCTCTAAAGTGCAGCACTCAAATCATTTTTGACCATTAAGGATTTATTTTATCCTCTTTCAATCTCAGTAGTGCAGCATCTGGTGTTTTATGCAAATTAGAAAAAAAGTTAGCACTTCTTGCAGGCAGGTGCAGCAGCACCCCAGGATCAACAGTGGGTGAGTGGAGGAGAGGCTGGCCTTCCGTCCCCACCTGCCTCCAGTTGAGTATCTTTTTGTTTTATGCGCTGACCCTTTAAGCTCGTTTTGTAGTGTTTTTGTTTTGTTTTCCCCGATGGCACAGCGAAGGCATTATATAGAACCTTTTTCGATTTATATTCTGTATAAACATTAATTTGGATCATGTTATATTGTAATTTGAATCATGTGTAGGAAGCTACATGTAAAATCACATTTTCATCTTTTGTTTATGTTCCAGACAATTAATACTTGTTCCCTGAAAAGTAAAAGAGTTAGTAGTAACTTTGGTGTGGTCAGCTGAATGCTCTGAAAGGCCCTGAAGTGCAGACAGATCTGCATAATATATCTTGAATACATCATAGGGCTTGCAGTGGTTGCATGACATGTCTGAGGTTTTTTCTCTTTACTCCTCGGCTTTCCTCTGACCATTGCCCCCTCTCCCTGGTCAAAAGTGGTACTCTAATCCAAGAGTCAGCAGCAAACAAAGCAAAAGGCAGGATTGCTCTCAAAGGTAGATTATCAATATCAGTGATAAAATTGATGATAAAACCTGAGGCCAGTAACAAGATAGGTTGCCAAACCTGAGGCTCCTGCTTTAAGTTGAACCTCTGAAAGAGGATTACATGATCCCAAATTGGTAGATTCCTGAATTCCAGAAAAGTAAATTCAAATCTTCTCTGAAGAATAATAGCCATAATTTAGGACCTTGGGAATCCTGTATATTAAATCAACCAAATAATTATTTGAAATAAATAAAACATAGGGCCCCCCCAAAGACTATTCACATGTTGGAATTTGATAAGGATATAAAATAAGTATATATGAAATGTTTAAGGGAAAAATTGAATCACACATGAGCAAATAGTAGGAGTATGAAAAATGAAATTGACTAGGAAAATGTGAAAAAGTTACCAGGAAGATGTACGAAAGACTTAAATGAAACTTTATTGAAAACTTTGTGATCTAAAATTTAATGGAATTGTTTGTTAAATAGCAAGTTAGTCCCAACTTAGGAAGAAATTAGCTAACAGTTTTAAAGAAATTTTAGGAATGCTGAGGAGTAAGGAAAATGAAAATCTTAAAGGGAACTTAAAAGGTGGTATGAGAATGTTCAGTATGTCCAGTTGAATCCTAGAGGGACAGAGTAATGAGGATAGAGCAGAGGTGATGACTGAAGAGACTCAGAGTTTTTCTGAATTAAAGGAGAATGTGAATCCACCAATACAGCAAGCAGTCCAAAACAAGAAACAGCACCCCTCAGTCATACTGCGTACTCCCCAGCAGAAGGTGGCACAAGTGATGGAGAAGAAAGATCACGTAACAGAGTTGCATGGGACAGTAGCGCTCTGTTCAGCAGCAACAGTGGAAACCAGAAGATGGTGTAGTATCATTCTTAAAGAACTGGGCAAAAGCCAGGCGTGGTGTGCACGCCTATAGTCCAGCAGGGGCCGAGGCAGGAAGATCGCAGATTCAAAACCAGCCTTGGCAATTTAGTGAGACCCTGTCTCAAAATTTAAAAAAGGTCAGGGATGTGGCTTGGTGGTTAAGCATCCTTGGGTTCAATCCCTGATACAAAAAAAAAAAAAAATTGGGTAGAAATAACTTCTGCAGAATGTTTGCTACCAACAGATCTTTACTGTTTTAAAACACACTTCCAAGTAATTTAGAGATGTGAGAAGCCATCCTTAGGGCAATTTAAAACTAGAGCTACACATTAGTCTGAGTGGAGTGAGCAAACCAAGTATGTGGGTGCATCTGAGAAGCTGGTGCCTGAGCAGCTGGTGGAGGAGCAAGTGCAGAATTGAAGGAGCTTCCCACTGTGAACAAGGGTGCTGAGAACCACCACAGCACGGGGCTGGGGACTGTTAGGAGCACTCCTGGGAGCAGAGTCACGGGACACGATTAATGAACTGGATATTGATGTTAATACAACTCACTCTTCTGAATTTTTGACAGTGATGGAAAAAAAAATGAAAGAGTAAGTAAAGAAAAATTAGAGAAGCATTTGATGTTTTTGATAAAGATGGCTAGCTATGTTAGTGCAACAGAGCTTCACCATGTGCTGACTGACCTTGGGCAGAAGTTAGCAGAGGCTGAGGGTCTGACCAGGAAGCAGCTGTTGACCTTGTTGTTTCAGTAAACTACGATGAGTCTGTGCAAATAATGACAGCAGGTGAAGACATTTTACAGAATGTGTAAAATTTCTTGTACAAAATTGTTTGCCTTTTCTTCATACTTACCTGTGAAAAGTTTCCACCCTACTGTGACAGAAAAAGATGCATGTAATGAGCATTTCATTCCTCTGTATTTTCCACTTTGTCACTGTCCTCAAACCTTACTTTAGAAAATTGGTCAAATGATGTGTTTCGTGCATCTTACTCTGTATATCCAAGCCCTTTGGCACATCCAAACTTAGACTGAAGTTGTCAAATGAAGGAACACCTAGGTTATTGCCTTTTTGAAAGGAGTTTTCTTTAGGAACTGTCAGCATATTGTTGAAGCTTGGAGCTGTTCCCCACGATCTATGAACAATCAACAATATGTGCTTAAAAGTAGCACTATTGCAAAATGAGTGTTGTACTCAGGTACCTACACACTTTGTGTATGTGTGTGTTGCTGGTCCTGTACCAGAAACATTTTCTTTTATTGTCACTTGCTTTTTAAACTTTGTTTAACCACTTAAAGAAAATCTGCTTGTGGTACAGTTTGCCTCAAATCCATTTCAAGTTGTATATTTGTTTTATAATTTAAAAATTATAGTTTAAAAAATAAAAATAGAGCTACACAATAATGAAATTACAATCTTTTTTGGAATGTAGTAGGAAATTTAACTTAAAGGAAACGTACTGAACAAAAAAACTTATATTAGAAAAGAAGAAAAAGCTAAAATGATATGACCTGAGCATCCACCTGGAGAAGTTGAAACAAAAGAAACAAATTAAAATCTTTGGAAGGAGAAGAATCAAAGAGCAGAAATCAATGAACTAAAAAGCAAAGACTCAGTAGAATAAAAAAATTAGAAGTTAGATCTTTATAAAGACTAATAAGGGGCTGGGGATATAGCTCAGTTGGTAGAGTGCTTGCCTTGCAAGCACAAGGCCTGGGTTCTAAACCCCAGCACCGCAAAAAAAAAAAAAAAAAAAAAAAGACTAATAAGATTGCCTGGCATGGTGGCGCATGCCTGTAACCCCAGCAGCTTAGGAGGCTGAGGCAAGAGGATCTTGAGTTCAAAGCCAGCCTCAGTCAGTTAGTGAGGCCCTAAGCAACTTATCAACAGCCTGTCTCAAAAAAAAAAAAAAAAAAAAAAAAAAAAGCTAGGGCTATCACTTAGTGGTTAAGCCCTGGTACCAAACACACACACACACACACACACACACACACACACACACACACCACTAAAACTAAAAGAAAAGGAAATTTTTGAATAAATAAGAACAAAAAGTGATTGCAGATGCAGCAAAGATTTACAAGATTAAAATTATTCATAGTGTTTTGTGAGGTCAGTAAATTAAGGAATCTGAAATGAATAAATTAATAGAAATAACCTACTAAAATTGACTCAGGTAAACACTTTTTAAAGACCAGAACTGAGAAAAGGTGTTTGCAACACACATACACACACACACATATCAGTTCTTTAGGAAAGTGATCAATAGACCCTAATAGGCATTTTGCAAAAAAAAGAAACACAGATGGTGTGTACATTTGAGAGAATGCTCAGCTTTATTACTAAATCAGCCCCATGAAATAGTTTTACACCCAGTACTGTGGGAAAAACAATTCCTAGAATATGGTTCAAAGGGAATTTTATACACTTTTGGTAGGAATATGAAAGTAATCCATTGGCAATGGAGTAGAAATGTATTTGGTGTTCTCTTATAAAATGAAATATTCGAATGTCTATTGACATGGCACTTCTACTTTTATTTGTATCCTCTAGAACATCTCTGCACAAGATAATACACTATATGAAATAATATTCATAGCATTAATGCTTGTAATGGCAAAAAGCAGAAATAGCTCAAATTCTCATCAATCTGAAGATGGATAAATAATAGATCATAATTATTTACACAATAGAATATTATACAGTGATAAAAATAAATGAACTAGCTGGGCACTTGTCCATAATCCCAGCAACTCGGGAGGGTGAAGCAGGAGGATTGCAAGTTCAAAGCCAACTAGCCTAAGCAAAAGTGAGGAGCTAAGCAACTCAGTGAAACCCTTTCTCTAAAGAAAATACACAATAGGGGTGGGGATGTGACTCAGTGGTCCAGTGCCCCTGAGTTCAATCCCTGGTTACCCCTCACCTCCAAAAAAGAACTATAGTTGTATTTAACAAAGAAGAATGTCAAGTATTTAGTGAAGAAAAGCAATTTTCAAAAAGCTACTTACAGAATGAAACTTTTAATAAAGTCCCCAAATAAGTGAGACTAGAAATGTATATTTTTAGAAGTGTATGCATAAGTGATAAAATTAAAATGTCAAAAAAAATAGCAACCACCAAATACAGGATCCTGGTTGCCTCCAGGGTGGAAGGTAAAGGGGAAAACTCAGGGAATGGTCCGGAGACAGTGTGGCAGTATTGGTAATGCATTGGTTCTGGGGTAGGTATTTATTTTGTCTTATTTCATATGTGTTACATATATGCATTCATATACATTAATATTACAATAAAACGTAGAATAACTCAGTTGTAAAATCTAAGACCTATTTTCCTTTGAAAGGATATTGAATGAAAGTATAGATACATTCAAAGGTACATGAGTGGGCTTAACTGAAATGTAATAGTTTGACAGTATTAATAGGTCTGACTGGATAAATTGGCCGACCTGATGAAGTTTTTATAGTTGGATACCTTATTTAGTTTTCATAAAATAACTTTTCAAATATGCCTGATCCATAGAAAAATTTTAATATTTGTTTCCTTCCTTTTAGTCAAAAGGTCAGTGAGAAGAAATTTATCTGCCTTTTAAAGATTTATGCAGTTTGCTAAAAAATAATTGTTTTTGTTACAAAAAAATTGCCTAACATGGTTCTAGTTTGTACATTGTGTGTAGTAGTGTTCAGTTTCTTTTGTGCAGAGTAAACACTTCAGTTAGTGTTGAACAAAGAAAATTATATGCTCTCGTTATGTGTGCTTTAATTTAGATGCTTAATGGCTTTTAATGTTACAAAATAAGTTTATTATTATATTATGATCTCATTTGTATTATCTTGTCTTGCTTTTTCGTATTTGTGGTGATATGGTCATGGTTTACGAAAACAATAATCCCTAAGAAATAGGTCATTAACAGTAGTTAACGATTACTTGTGATCTATGGTAATGACTGATTTCTTTGGGATTATTGCAGTTATAAACCATAATTACAGATTATTACAGCAATAATTATTTTGTTAAGGAAAAAATGTTGCGTGCTTCAACAGCTGCTAAAAAAGTGCCTTGAATGTTTCAGAATAATAGAAAAATGGAAAATTAGAATAGAAATTGAGTCCTACTATACAATGAGACTTTGAAAAATTTATAGATAGGGAACTCATGTAACAGATTTTTTTTTCCCTAAATGTACCTTAGATTTATGGGTCTATGTGGTTCTTTAAATGTTATGAATACATTTCTTTTACCAAAATAGATCCCTTTTTAAAAATACATATTTAAGGTATATAGCATGACATTTTGTAATGAATATCCTATCCATTATCTTTGTTAGCCAGCTTTCTGTCATCATGACCAAAACACTCAACAAAACAACTTATGAGGAGGAAACGTTTTATTTTGGGCTTATGGTTTTACAGGTTCAGTCCATGATTGGCTGACTGCATTGCTCCATTGCCTAACATGTGCTTTGGGAGATACTTCATATCCAAACATGACATTAATTCCCTGGCCCCCAAAACTCATGTCCATCTCACAATGCAAAATGCATTCAGTTCATCTCCATGAGTTCCCATAATCTGGACAGTTCCAGCATCACCCAAGTGACCAAATCCAAATTCTGATCTGAGACTCAAGGCCAATTCTTGGCTTTGAGCCCCTGTAAAGATCACAAGCTAGTGACATGTATCCAAAATACAGTGCCTAACAGCGAACATTTTCATTTTAAGATAGAGGAATAGGGGCTTGAGAGGGATGGGACCAAAGAAGACCAGACCCACTGGGGCAAAGAAGTCTGTAGCTCCATGTCCAGCATCTAGGGTGCATGGTGGTAAGATGTGATCTTAAAAGGGCTTGTGTAACCCCCATCCCTGTGGCCTTGCTGGTTGCAGCCCACATGACCTCTCTTAGGTTCCTTCTGTCTGCTGCCAGAAGCTTTTCTTGTGTTATTGGCATCTCTTACTCCTTGGGAGCTGCGTTCCAGCTTCTGCTTCATTCTCACAGCTTCCCACATCAACTTACCAGGCCACCTGCAGTGATTCTGACCCTGCTGTACATTGCCTGGCTTCCAGTCCTTTGAAATCTTGATGAAAGTCTCCATGACCCCTTAAGATTAGCATTCTGCATTCCTGCAGATCCAGCACCATGTGTATGATGTCAAGGTCTGCTGCCACCTTGAGCAGGATCCAGGCCCCCTTGGACCTTGGCGGCAGCATCCCAAGTGCCTGGGCAATTCAGCACTATGAAATGAAACCTGCTAGGAAGTTTTTCCTTTTGTACCTTTGAGTTTGTGATGGGTGTCTTGACTCCTGAGGTGCCTTTCAGGCCTCTCTCCTGTCACGTCTTTGCAGAGTACTTAAGTTCTCCAGTAAGATCTTCAATAGCTGTACTTTCCTTAACCCCAGTTTTACATGGGCATCTTCTCTGGCCAAACTGCAAGTTTTCAAATTATCCTCTCTGCTTTCTCCTAATTTTCACGGTAAACCTGGTAAAAGCCATCAGCAGTATTGCTTTACTGCCTTGAAATTTCGTCCGATAGATTAATCAGTATATCACCTTTAAATTCAGCCTCACACAGAGTCTCAAGACATAGGCAAGATTCAGACAGGTTCTTTGCCAGGTGGTAATGCATGAAAACACCTGACAAGAAAGAACAACTTAGAAGATGAAGTTTATTTTGGGCTCACAATTTCAGACGTTTAATCCATGGTGGGAGGGGCACCATAGCAGTGTGTGTGTGGCGGGGGAGGGAGGAAGGGAGAAGAGAGCACCTAAAATCTTCCCTCGGGGATTTTTGGTGTACAGTGTTATTACCTGCAGTCCCATGCTGTGTGTTAGATCTTGAGATGCCCTCTTCCTGTATAACTGGCAAGCCTGTACCTTTCGACCTACTTTCCTTCACCTCTCTCCTCCCTGCCTCTTTCTGGTAACCACCATATTCATCCCCCTCCTTCAACTTTTATTTAAGATTCCCAATATAAATGAGACCTTGCAGAGATCTTCCAGTATTTTTCTTTCTGGATATGACTTGTTTCTCAAAATAACTTCTTAAAAATTGTTGATATTTAGGGAATGGTTTAATGTTTGTAAGTAATACCACATTATTCAGCTAAATACCAAGATTGTATTTGATAGCTTAATACTAATGCTTTTATATTTTATTGTTCATTTCTAATACTAATTCTAATTCAGCTTAAATTTCTCTTAAGAAATATCTACTTTTCAATTGCACATACAATGGAAATCATTACTTCCTAAAGCAAGGAAAGAGTACATATGCATTCTTTTTCTCCAGATAAATAAATTTTCATTCAAAACTCACCATAAATTTAGAAAAAAAATTTCTTACTACTCATCACATGTTCCTTTTACATTGACATTCTTTGATTTTGTTGTTTGTTTGTTTGTTTTGGTACCAGGGATTGAACTTAGGGGCTTGACCACTGAGCGACATCCCCAGCCCTATTTTGTATTTTCTTTAGAGACAGAGTCTCACTGAGTTGTTTAATTAGTGCCTCTCTTTTGCTGAGGCTGGATTTGAACTTGGGATCCTCCTGCCTTAGCTTCCTGAGTCACTGGGATTACAGGCATGCACCACTATGCCTGGCAGACATTTTTTGATGTTAAAGTCTTAATTTCAAGGTCATAATAAAATGAATTAAACAACAAACATTTAAATTTTGAGAAAGTCATGTCTTATGTATAATATCATTGGTTTATTACTAGACAATAGGTGCTTATTACTTGCCATTGCAAAAATTATTGATTTCCCTCTCCCTCTGTCTCACTAGGTTCAATTGCTTGAGCATGAAGTCTTTACCCCATTTTACTCTTCCCCATAGATCTTCATATAAATTATATCTACCATATAACATGACATATGATAGGTACTAGTTGAATGTTTTCCTGAATGCCTTTTACTTGGAAAAATTTCTTTCATTTTAAAGCATTGTTTGTTTTGCAAACAGCATTAAGAAAGCATATATAGCTAATTATAACTGGCTTTCATTGTAACAGACCTTCTTGAATGGAGGAAAGAACTTAAAATTTTTTAAATATTGTGTAACTTCATTTTTTTCAAGACTTCTAAAGGTGAAGAATGAACATACAAATGTTACATAGTGGTATGTTTTATGGTTTTTTTGTTGGTGTGTTACAGAACCACCATTAAAAGGGGGATAGCTATTCAGCATTGGCTGAACACTTGTCTGCATCCCTTATGCTTGGACATTGTTATGAGTACTGTTCACATAAGATGCTGTTCGTGCTCGTCAACAGCCCTGTAAGGCAGGTACTATTACCATTCTTGTATTAAAAATAAGGAAATGAGGGGCTGGGGTTGTGGCTCAGTGGTAGAGCGCTTGCCTAGTATGTGTGAGGCACTGGTTTCAATTCTCAGCACCATATATAAATAAATGAATAAAATAAAGGTCTATCAGCATCTAAAAAAATTTTTTTTAAAAAATGAGGAAGTGAAAAGCTGAGATTGAATAACTGGTATAATATGTACTAGAGGCAAACTTTGAACCTAGGCTGTGCTTTTGATAGCTAAATTGTACTGCTTTCATTTTTAAAATAAATATATATCTTCCAGTAGAGAAATATAAAAACTACATGGTGAAATTTTTTTTCTATTTTGAGGTAGGGTTGTTTTATCAAGAGCTAATTGACAAATGTATCCCCCATTGATCTCTCCCCTACTCAGGATTTAACCCAGGGGCAATTTCCCACTGAACTACATTGCCAGCCCTTTTTAAATGTTTTTATTTTGAGCCAGGGTCTCACTAAATTGCTTAGGACCTTGCTAAATTGCTGAGACTAGCCTTGAACTTATGATCCTCCTGAGTCAGTCTCCTACTTAGGAGACTGTGACTCAGGTCACAGGCATGTGCCACGGCACCCAGCTAAACCAATATTTCATATGTCACATATTCTTGGTTTTATTGTAGGTGCTTTGGGAAGCAAAAGAAATATGTAACTTCTCCATAAAAATGATCCCAAAGGCAGTTCTCAGGACATGGGAGGCAGGTAGTGATCAATTCAGAATTAGAAATCAAAATGTGTTGAACACTTAAGAGAGTGTGGGATCAAAGATACTATCTCAGGGTCTGTCAGGCTGATTGACATCAGTGTTGAGAACTCTCTTTCCCAGGCTTAGCAGGAAAGACAACTTACTGGTTAGAGAATGAACTCTTGGAAATTCATTGCCTAGATTTGAATTATGGCTGTGCACTTTTCAATGGGAATTCATGAGTAAAGATTTGGATAATAGATACAATTTTTAGAATAGTGCTTAGTGTATATAACTACTATGTAAATGCTATTATTTTTAGCAGTAATATTACTTGCTTTAAGACAAACTGGCATCTAAAAATCCGAATGGATAAAATATATAAGGGAGGTAATTATTTATATTTACATTATATTTTTCACTTGAAGAAATTATTTATAGCAGATTGTTTTTAAAATAGTGATTCCCTTAGGGCAAATAAAACATTACATTACGGGCTGGAGTTGTAGCTCAGTGGCAGAGTGTTTGCCTAGCACAAGTGAAGCACTGGGTTCGATTCTCAGCACCACATACTTAAAAAAATAAATAAAATAAAGGTCTATCAACACCTAAAAAATTAAAAAAAAAACAAAAACAAAAAAAATTACATTCACCAAAAATTATCCTTGCAGTATTTCAGACTCATCCCATTACAGAAAGCGTGTAACGCGTTCCACCCCCAGTCCATGCGCACTCTAGTACCAGGCATCCCTGGCCTTCTGTGAGGTACAGCTGATTATACGATTTGGTGGTCATAGTCATAAACTTCACTGTAAACACTGAATTAGCACACACTGCTCCTGTGGGCCTCTGGTCAGAACATTTTGAACACATACCCTTGTCTTACGTGTGTCTCTATTAAAGACACTTTTTACAAAACAGATTTTGGCTCTTTAGTATTAAACTCACAGCCAAGAGCACGGTGACTGAAGCCTGAGCAGAGTTTACTGAACATGTGCATGCTATACTTAAAGCACACGCAGGCTTTGTTCAGTTAGGAACACTACAGAGCACTTGAGTGTGACGCCTGGCCATTGCAGACAGTGAAGTCACCAACAAAAAACAAATTGTGAAAGAGTCACAATAAGTAGGCCCCCAGAAGAAGACTTATGTGTAGTGTGAGGCTGAAACAAGAAGGCAGAGTGTCACTCTGTTCACCTGAGCTTGGACTGTGCCCTGGACAACTCAGAATCTTTACTGCTCTGCACAAGTCACATCGCTGTGAATGGATTGGAGTATTGGTTTTGGGGTTACAAATAAGTTTTACCAAATAAATTCTCAACTAATGGAATCTGCACATAACAAGAACAACTGTATCACATCTTTTATTGAGTATGCTTTGAGATTAAGCATTAGAAACATAATTACCATTAACATTCATTTTTAATAATGAGTATATTTTAATAATTTCAAAATTGGTATTAACCTTTTGTCTCATGTTGTATTTTCTGTGTAATGACTTGTTAACTGAGTAACCCTTGTCCATAGACAGTTGCGTGCCAGGCACTGTGTTCTAGGCTCTGGAGATGCAATAGACAACTAAACAGACAAAAATACCTGCTCACATATGGTTTCCATTCCATTGGAGTAGACAGGTAATGATGCAAGATAAATATATAAAATATACTTTGGGTTAGAAAGCCATTAGTGCCAAGAACAAAATCCAGCAAGGAAGGATATGGATACCTGGAGGGTTATGCTCTGGGGATCTTTTGCCACTATTTAGTGACTTGTTAAACAACAATTTGTTTTATTACCTCTGAATTTCTGGACATGGATAAATCTCAGCTGCACTGTTCTTTTTTGGGGTATTTCAGATATTATAATCAGATGACAGCTTGGGCTGGAGCTACCCATATTATTCTTTACTCACCGTTTTGGTGTCAGGACTAGAATGCTTAGATTTAAATATAAGAGTTAAGACTGTATAACCCTTAGAAGAAAGCATAGGAGTAAATCATGATTTTGGGTTAGGGAATTGTTTCTTAGGACATCAAAATGGGCAGCAAAAAGCCAAATTAAATAAATTATACTACATCAAACTTTAAAAGTTTTGTGGTTCAGTGGGCACCACTTTCACACGAAAGTGAAAATATAACCCAAGAATGGAAGAAAATGTATGTCACAGCTTGGAGGGGGCTTACATCTAGAATATTATAAAGAACTTTTGTAACTCAGTAATAAATGTTCGAACTGTGGGATATTATTCAGTTACAAAAATTAATGAAGTTCTTACGCATGTTGTAACCTGGGTGAATCTTGAAAACATGCTAACTGAAAGAGCACAGTCACTAAGAACACATACTCATGTGATCCCACACATGAAAGGGATAAAGAAAGTTCACAACAGTGTCTGCTGTCTCCTGGAGATGTGTCCTCTGGAAATGTGAAGTAGCTCAGTGGTTGCTTAAGGTGTGTGTGTGGGGGGGAGAAAGCAGAGTGATGGATGATTATGGGTTTTAATTTGAGAGATGAAAATGCTTCAAATTGTATTGTGGCAATGGGTACACAATCCTGCAGATCTACTACAAAGCATTGGATTTTATTTTTTAGATGTGTTCATGGTATGGTATGTGAATGATATTCAGTAAAGTTGGTTTTTAAAAAAGTGATAGATTCATGGATTGGAGATGCTCAGTAGATCAAAGTTGTCGAAGTTGAAAAGTTCATCCTTGTAGAGATTGAAATCAGTAGCGATTATGATAGAAATGTTGGAGAGTTATAGTGAGCCAGCAACCAATACCTTCAAAAAATAAGGAGAAATAATCTGAGGAAGAGTAGATAATTGCATCCAGTGTTTGGTGACAGAGATGTAAAGCTGAGTGCTTTTGCAGTGAGGAGAGGGAGAGCATTCTCAAAGTGGAAGTGAGGAACATGAATACCCACCGGGCCTTCAGGGCCCAGGACACAGGAGGCTTGGGGGAGAAAGCAGCTGCTCCTTGACAGAGCCTCCAGAGGAGACAGGACCTCCAGAGGACACATCTCCAGGAGACAGCAGACACTGTTGTGAACTTTCATGTTATCACAAAACACTGAAATATGTAACTTTCGAATACTTTGTTTCCCACATGGGCATTTGTTCTGTTGGCTTTTTCCTTATTACACATGTAATGGAACTAGTCTGTTTTCTGATGGTTACTTTATCAATTAGTACTGTTCTTGGTCTGTTTCACAGTGCTGATAAATAGACTGCACAATTGGTTGATGGTCCTTTGTTCATTTTCTGTGATAGAAGGAATGTAGGTGCTTATCCATTTTGTCTGTCCCAAAGTAAGATCTGTGAAAACTGAAGATGTTGCCACTGTGTCACTGTATAAAGCTATTTAATCCTCTGCTGCTCTTGGCCTTGAGATCGGCTCAGTGGTTAAAGAGTGTGAATGGTACAGTGAAAATCTTGGATTTTTAAAAATTATGCATAAAAATACAAAGGGAGTGAATTTATTACCACTATTATGTTCCAAACACAAGCAGTTTCAAAGTGATGGGACTGGTGCTATGGTGACGTTAATCATTCAGAAAAGATGGTGGCCATTGGGTCCTGATAGTATTTACTGACTGAATAAAAGCCTTGGTCCGAAACATTGCATGTAGTGTTTTGTTATCAAATTTAATTTTCTCTTCAGTCTTCATGATAGCGTACAAAATCATAGCAAATTGTTAGAGCTGAGATTCAAAAGTAGTTTTACCTGGTTCTGAGATCGGTACCATGCACACAGTTGTGCTTTCTTGATAAAACCCGGCTTTCCTGTTTCTTTCCAGAGGTGAGTTCATGGGCTGGGGATGTTGCTCAGTGGTAGAGTGCTTGTCTAGCATGTGTGTTGACCCTGGGTTCAATCCCCAGTACCACCAAAAAAAAAAAAAAGAGTGAATTCATAATCGCTGATAACTTGTATGAAAGAAGAGATAATTTCGCAATTTTTGGAAAAATCTCATTTCTGTCAATACCTTCTAAACATTTTTCTTTCTTGTTTTCTATTAGGACGTCTTGCGTGGCTGGTATACTTAGTTGGGACAGTTGTAGGAGGAAGATTAACATATACGAGTACAGATGAACATGATGCTATGGACGGAGAATTATCCTGTAGGTAAGTAATGGTCATATAACCTACAGAAATTAAATAGTTAAGAAATGAGTTATTGCTTAGTATTATGAGATAAAGCATTTTTTAATGTGGCCTTTTGAGAAAGTTGTTATTTTCCTTGCTCTCGGTGAGGAAAACCAACATTTAGAGGTTAAGTGATTTTAGAAGTCAAATCTCCAGTAAGTAAAAGATTCAAATTTTTTTAGACACTTGTGCAAACAGTGTGATGAAGATTTAGGTTGCTTTTATACTTAGCACCTGATAAAGCTACAAAATTGGGGTGTATTTGGATCATGGCAAAATTAGGATGGCATACATCTGGTCAATAAGTAACAGGTAGTTAGTTTCTTTATGATTGTGGGCTAGAGATTTCACCAAATGACCACAGCCTTTATAAGAAGCAAGTGAATTATTCTCTACATGTTTCTGTTCTAAACTGAGTAACATTCCTATATGAAAATAGTATGATTGAATTTATTTTTTACATGATTTATTTTTAATAACATCTTAGAGTCATACTTGTTTTTGTTAAAGACTTATTTCAAATAAAATGAAAACTCATGTTAATTTTGAAATTACTACCTTAATTTTGGTAAAGACCCTTTGAGTTTTTTAAATTAATGCATGTGTGTATATGTACACTACATGTGTACTTTTCAACTTTTTTTAAAAGCCAAAATTGTTTTTTTAACAAAATGGATATGATAATAATCCATAATCATTTTGAGCTATTATAAGAATCAAATGAGTTAATATTTTTAAAATATTTACAACAGCACCTTATAAATAGTGATATATTACACACACACACACACACTTCTTTAAATCAAACATAATATGTGAACAGTTAACATACACATAAAATATTATATATAAACTGTATCACAATTTAAATAGACCTGACTTTTGGAACTCAATTTGTCCTTATTATAAATTGTTTTCAGGTGTATTTTCTTTCAGTTGTTTGTGTGAATTTTATTAGAGTTTATTCCTGAAAGCTGAATAACTGGTCAAAATATATGTAGCATTTTAAAGAGTTACAGTACATATTACCAGATGGCCTTCTGTACATGTTGAACAGTGTGCCACTCTGAAAATCCAAAATCCAGAGTGCTTTAAAATCTGAAACTGAGTGCCAGCATGACACAGTTTTAGATTTTGGAATGTTTTGGATTTTGAATTTTCAGGTTAGGAATGCTCATTGTAGTCCATGCAAAAATTACAAAATCCAAATAACCCTGAAATCTGAAATGCTTCTGGTTTTTTGGATAAGGGATACCCAATGTATTCCAATTCATCCTCTGAACCCAAAGGCTAGTAGGGTTACCATTTTTCAGCAGTTGGGTGCCAGATTAATAGGATTCTTATCGTTGCCAGTGTTGGATAACTAATGTGTAATATTTTTTGTTTGTTTGTTTTGGGGAGGG
Source organism: Sciurus carolinensis (assembly GCF_902686445.1). Lineage (NCBI taxonomy): Eukaryota > Metazoa > Chordata > Mammalia > Rodentia > Sciuridae > Sciurus > Sciurus carolinensis. The sequence goes on from NC_062218.1 coordinate 158,306,505, forward strand.
GCAGGAATTGAACCTGGGGATGCTTTACTACTGAGTCACAACCTTTTACATTTTATTTTAGTTTGAACTAGGGTTTCACTAAGTTTCTGAGGGGTTTGCTAAATTGCTGAGGCCAGCCTGGAACTTGCGTCCTTCTGCCTTAGTCTCCCAAACCGATGGAATTGTAGGCGTGTGTCACAGTGCCCAGCACCAATGTCTTGTTTTAATTTATATTTCTTTGGTTACTAGTTCTTTTCTACTCCTATTTTGCCATTTATAATTTGTGACTTTTTGAAATTTATGTCAACTGTATTATCTGATTTGCTTTGGTGATTATATATTCTAGTTTATTTGTAACAGTTCAGCATAAAAGATCTTAATATTCTACTATTCAAAGTGTTAACCAGTTAATACCAATCCCACCATCAAGTGGTTTGAAATGCCATTATATTTTATACAAAATTCTTATGTCTTTTCATGGGTGGTCTTCAGGAAAAGGGAGGAGCGGTGGAATGAAACCGACCAAACTGTCCTCTATACACATATTAATACACTACAGTGAATTCCACCTTTGTGTATATCTATAATGCACTAGTGTTAAAAAGTACAAATAAATAGAAAGAAGACTGGTGGAATACAGGAAAGGGGACAGGGAAAGGGAGGAGAGGAAAGAAAGGGAAAGTCCTGGATACTGAATTAGAGCAAATTAAATCTCATGCTTGTATAGTTATGTCAGAATGAACCCTAATAATATGTATAACTGTAATGCACTAGTAGATAAAAAAAAAAAAATCCTTATGTCTTTTTCCAGGCCTTTCATACTTTTCCATCAATCCTGAAATTTATTGTTGTCACCCTAGTAAAGTCCTTAAAATCATTACGCCTAATTGATATTCTTTCTCATAATTATTACTAAATATATTCCTAAGTGATAAATTATAATTTTGAATTAAAATTTTATTTTCATTCCATACCCTATCATCCTTTAAATTTTCTTTAATAACATTCGAACCCAAATAAACAAATTCTTTTAGTTTTTTAAAGATTCATTATTTCCTATATCAAATTGAGTCACTTGAAAATATGAATAATAGGTATTTGGGGCTTTCTTAAAATGCTTTAGTTAATTTTTAACCAAGTAAAAAATTTGCTTTTGTACCATCTTTTAAGATGACATTACTACACAAATGGTATGCCTTTACACCATGTACAAACAGAGAAACAACATGTATCCCATTTGTTTACAATAATAAAATAAAAAAAATGTAATAATAAAAAAAAGATGACATTACATATTAAGCAAAATGGCAATTACATATTCTTTTTGTTGTGATTAGTTTGATTTTTTTAAAAAATAATTTTGTTACTAAGTAGGGAAATATACACTGTCAGTATTTTCTGGGAAAATATGTAATAAAAAATAAAGCAGATGTACATTTGCAAATGAGAAAAAAAATCATTGTTTTCTTTAAACAGCAAATGTTTAAATAAAATTTATTTTGTGTATCAGCCTGTATTACCTAGAAAACAGCATTAGGTGAAGCTTGTGGGCTAATGCTTTATTGGAAGGGGGCATAAATGTGCATTTTTCAGAAGGAATAGTAGAACAGGGAAAATAGGTGAGACAACCAGAGAAGACAAATGCGGTCAATTCATTACTCCACATTGTGTCTGTGAATTCGCCTGTTTGATAGATGTGTTCGTCATATGCGTCTGTCAGTCCTCATGGAGTCTTTGTTGTTGTGTGCAGGCAAGACACAGAGGCAAAGAAATCTGAGTTGCCTGTTGCAGTTTTCCAACTGAGTTTGAATAAGTCAGTCCTCTGCCTTCTTTCTTCAGCTCTTATGCTCCAAACAGCTGTCCTTTTTGAAGTTCAGTTAGTGCAACGTGTCATGTTTTTGTGTTCTTTGTTGGCTCATTTACCCAACTGCAGTACTGCTCAGTGTTCTAAAGAACCCTGTCATGTACCTCACAGAGAAAATATGTGGGCTAGAGAAGCTTCATTCAGACCCAAGTTCAATGTTAACAGATCAACAATATACATTAAATACAGTGTCTTTAAGCAAAAACACACATAAAAAAAGTCATGATGTGTGACAAAAATGCAGCCAGAAGCTTGCAGGAACTTCACCCTGTGTTTCCCCTAGGAGCAGTGATTCAGTATCACTGAGCCAGTGCTCTCAGCAACTGTTCAGGACACAGCTACCATGAAAAGTGACAATCAACTGCATAAGGCAGTGCATTACTGAGAAACACAGTTGGTTGCTTGCGTTTACAGGAAGTTTCCCCAGAGGCCACATGGAACCTCTGTACCTCAAAACTGCCTGGGGTAGGAGGTACGGAGGGCAAGCACTTTATCTATTGACTTCTTTCTGCATCCTGTGTCTAATGGTTTACATTCCTCATTGGGGTCTCTAAATTTCCACACTTCTTAGTTGTGTTTCGTGGCTTCTTTGAGGAGCTGCTGGGGAAGCCAGAGCTTCCTGTTGGTCCTCTTGAATTGGAGCAACAGGCTGGAGCTATGGTGGGCCTCTTTTCTCCACTGGGTGAAGATTTATAATGGCAGTAAGTGAATTTTTACTGAGACTACAGGAAGGTGCTGGAGATAAGGAGTCGGGTGAGAGATGATGGTGGGGTTGTGGGTATGCAGGTGGGTCACACAAATTCAAGGTGGAGTGTGTGCTAGGACTCACACCTTGTCTGGAACAACATAATTGTATGTGTGTTAGAGTATTGAGATTCTGAAGTAAGAATGATCTCATGTAAAATTGTAAAATACTACTTTTTTATGAAGAAGTTTCAAGTAATTAGAACCATAATATTGTTGGCTGCTATGTGTTGTCATGATATCTGTCTTAACTCCTAGAAGAACACTACCGAATTAGAAGATCACATAGCTACTGTGGAAATTTTGTTTACTATTTTAACCTAAAAGTTTAATATTTACAAAAGTTTCTAATGTGATAATTTATCATTAAATTATATTACTTTAACACATTTAAATGTTACTTTAACTTGGCAAGTAAATATAGTTGTACTCAGGCCACACAATTCCAATTGAGTAAACATAATTTTGTAGTAATTTTAATAGAATTTGTTACAATCAAATGTGAACCTCTTGAGAGATTCCCAGGAATTTTGTCTTATTTACCATGTGTCCTCTCAGTCTGCTTCTTCCAGACATCTTCTGTGTGGCTCTGCCACCCTGTCTCCCCTTGTTGCTCTCCTCTGCTCATCTCCTTGTCACCTGTCATCATTTACTGAAGACTTTGACTACTGGCTCACACTTTTGTGCTTCTCCCAAACCCTACTTCACATGGGTGACTGAAAACTTGTTTCATGGCAGGTCACATTACTCCCCCATTCTTTTAGTCAGAAGCTCCAGTGGCTTCCTGTGACACTTTACACAGATTCCCAGGCCTGTGCGGTGGTCCACAGCATCCTCTGCTCTCTGACCTCCTCTCCTCCCTTTGCCATTCAGCTCAGCCTGCTGCCCTCCTCCCTGCCCTTTGAGCATCATCATGTGCTCTGGCTTCACAGAAAAGGAGGGAGTACGCTTTGACAGTTAAGTTCACTACTGGGGGAATCTAGGGTTTTCTCTTATTTGTTGAGTGATGGTAAGATTGCACACTTCTGTGGGTAGGTGCCACTGTCATTGGTGTTCCAGCCTCAACCGAGCCCTCGCAGGGCTCAGCATTCCTGTTCTGTTTTAGTAATTTTTGTCTTCTGACTTCCAAATACTAATTGAATTGTTCCGGTGGGATGTTCTATCCCATGTGCAGCTCCAGTTCAACTAGTGGCTGAAATGAAACTCCTCACCGACTCTTCATGTGTCTCACCACTGACCACTCTGCCCCCATCCTGAGATCGTCCTTGGCTTTTCCTTTTTCCTTTCTCCAGCATTCATGTAGGAGCTGCCTTCTGTTTATCCCAACCAGTCTACTTATCTCCCTCTCCTCTGCCAGTTTAGCTAGTGCCAACTTCTACCTGGACTGGTTTTGTAGTTCTTAATTTGATTCCTTGTTGTTTCCTTTTTGCAGCCAGAGTGAACTTTTTAAAGTACAGAGCTGTCCATGTCAGTGCTCTGCTTTGACTCTGGGGTGACATCACGCTGCTTTTCAGGGGTCCCTGGATCAAAATCAGCGTGGCTTTCCATGATCTGATTCCGGCCCTTCTCGTCATCTCGTCTCCACCACTGACTGTTTCCTAGCTATATTGAACATTTGCAGTCTTTATTTATTTATTTATTTGACTGTTTCCTAGCTATATTGAACATTTGCAGTCTTTATTTATTTATTTATTTTGGGTGCTGGGGATCGAACCCAGGGCCTTGTGCTTATAAGGCAAGCACTCTACCGACTGAGCTATCTCCCTAACCCCCATTCGCAGTCTTTAAATGAGCGGCTTCTCTCCCCTGTGTGGTTGCGCATGCTTCCTCTTTCAACACCCTTTGCCCTGCTCCATTCCAGAGCATTACTTATCTTTGCAGTTTATTTATAGCATTTATTTTAGAACTAGTCATGCTTCACTCTAATTGCTTGTTTTATTGTCTTTTCTTTGATGGATTATAGATTTCTAGAGAATTAGAGATGTATATGTCTTGCTCACCATGGTATTCTGAATATCTGATACACACTTGGCATTCGATAGACCTGCAAAAATTTGTTAACTTAATGAATACCTATTACATTGGTAATCCAAGGGAATCCAAACAAGTAATTATCCAATATCCATTTCTTTGTATTTGAAATGGTGTGCTTATAACTTGGATTAAATTCTTTAAAGATTTATCTTTTAATGCTTTGTCTTTTTATTTCTTACAAGCTTTTTTTTTTTTTCCAAAAATAATTTAAGATAAAAAATAGATGTAGGAATAATACATTGAAATTGGGAGTGAATATTATACTTACTTGTGTGTAAAATACAACACTGATCTTATGCATGTCGAAGGACACTGGCAGAGACTGCTTGTTGTCCCCCATATTTCTTCTCTTGGTGATAGTAATAAAATACCTGATTGTTTTGCTGGACAGATGTCCACTCTGAATAAGGACAAGAGTTACTGGCCTGTCTTGAAACTAGATATGGTCAAGAGATTATGTCCTGCGCATTTGGATGTTAAGTGAATGTGCTAGATGCAGCATGTGGACTGAACCGGTGGAGCTGAAGAAGCTGCCTTAGACAACAAAGTGACTGCAGGCAAGTACACCAACAAGACTGAGGGAATCGGAGTCCCCAGTGCACCACGGAGCACCAGCCAGCCTTGGACACTGTCTTGGATTTTTGCTTGAGAGAGAAATAAACATCTGTATTGCTTAAAGCCATTGTTGTTTTGGATTTCAGGCACTTACTTCTGAACCTGTAAAGCTACCAAAACTCCCTTGACAAATGGATCATAAACCCTGCTGGAAATTCTTTCCTACTTTCCTGCTAGGAGATGTAAATCACCAACTTAATATAGTTGAGGCAGGCCAACAAACCTGTCTTTTGCTTTAACATCTTCCGTGGATTTGGGAATGTGTACTATAAAAAGGAAATGAAAGTAAATATGAGAAAGTACTCAGAGGCAACAAAGACTTTGTGTAGAAGGGAGGTCCTTCAAGGCAAAGAATTTAAAAGCAAGCTATTCCTAAGTCACTTGATAAATCACCTGGATCCAGAGGTGAACTTTGCTGTATGCATCTATTTATTTTAAAATTACACCAACAATCTGCTCAGTGAGCAGTACAGAGACTCTAAAAGTCAGCCTTGTGCCTCCTCCCAAAATCAGATAAACACATCTTCATAGGAAAGAACTCAAACATGGTTACAGTAATCTAATTCTAATGCAGGTTCTCTTTTGTAAATCTTAGCGGTGCTGAAGTTATTTGGTACACACAGGGAACTTTTAAAAAGTATTTTAATATAAATATAGCAGATGATCACTATAAAATGACTTTTGAATATATTTTCTTAGCCCTTTGACAGCATGCACTGTTTTTTTGTTGAAGAAGTTGGATACCCTGTGACCTAGATGTTCTGTTTCTAGAAATTTTTGTGGGGATATATAAGAGGGCAGTTGTTATGTTTCATTTAGATGTATGAGTTTACATGCAAAATAAGATTATTAAATTTTGGTGTAGCCTCAGTATTACACAACCATAAAAAGAATGCCTTGTAAACATCTTTACTAATGAGTCCAAATGTATTATAGAGATATAAATATAAAAGGTTGGAATAGTAAAATACCTCAGGTAAGACCTTGCTGTTATGCAAAATCTATAAAATTAAAAAATATATATATTTTCTGCATGAGGAAAACAACAAAAATGTTTGTATGAGGAATTCTAAAAGCACCATAGTTAAATTTCAGACGTATGAAAATTTATTTACAGATTAATTACAGGCAGAAAGTCGAGTTCTCTTATGTAAAGAGTTATAGAACTCAGTATTAAAAAGAAAACCTGGTAGAGAAAAAAAAAATCAACAAAAGATATGCACAAACAAGTCCCAGGAAAGGACATACATATAATATAAAAATGAAAATGTTAACCTCATATAAGACAAATATATACAAAATCTATACCGAGATTCTATGCCATTTAGAAATGTGTATTATAAAAATACATGTTGGTTACCAGAAAAATTTAAATCAACTTCAGTGTTCCTCAATAGGAGAATGTCTGAAAATACCAGGGCACACTCCTGTAATGGCAAGTTAAGCAGCTGGAGAGAGAGTGAGGGAGCCCTTTGTTGACAGAGGGTCTCCAGGACACATTGTTAAGTGGAAAAAGCTAGGCATGGACCACACGTAGAGTGTGCTCCAGGAGTGTAAAAGACTTGAGGGGAGAATATATAGTCTTATTTGCCTTATTTGTTGGGAATAGTATATATAATCCTATAAGAAGAATCTATCTTTGTAAGGACACATAACTCTTCATGTGTTTATATCCAAGGAATTAGGGATTAGGTGGGTCAGGGCCAGTTGTAGCTGCTTTTGTGCCAGTTTACAAATGGGTGCTGCTTCCTCAGCAACCTCTACTTCTGTCTCTCAGAAAAGTATTCTAAAATGCTGATTTTGTTAGTGTAAGGCCCTTGGCATCCACCCAGCAGAAAATTATAAACCATTAAGTCCCAAATTTTCAATTCTGGAAATAGTTCAACAAAATTGATGTGGGTACATTAAAATGGGTTGGAAATCATAACCTATGTCTTATTGTTATAAATGTTATACACATTATTATTATGTGTATGATTTTGTTATATACTTATATAAACTATATTTTAGCTTTTTTTGTTTGTTTGTTTTGTACTAGGGATTGAATTAGGAACACTTAATCACAGAGCCACATCCCCAGCCCTTTTTGGTATTTTATTTAGACAGGGTCTCACTGAGTTGCTTAGCACCTCATAAGTTGCTGAGGTTGGTGCTGAACTCCTTATCCTCCTGCCTCAGCCTCCAGAGCCATTGGGATTACAGGTGTGCACCACCACACCTGGCTGTATTTAAGCTTTTATAGGTGTTCCACGCATGTCTGGGACAGTGGAACAAAATGGATTAATAAAAGTAGGTAATGTTGAAGAAGTTTTTTCAAAAATTCAAGACTAAACTTATTATATTATTATTACTTGTATTATATTAAACTTATTAAGTTTCTTCTGTAGGAAATTAACCTTCAGTTGATTTGTGATTTTCTAGTAATAGTTTGTAATAATAGTAATTGTTATGGGGCGCAACTTAAGACCAATCACCACTGAGAAGTCCAAATTTGAGAGTCTTTATTAGCTTGTCAGCTGACTGTTTCACACAATGCACCAAAAATGGCTATTGGGAGAACAGCCCCAACCATAGGGTTGTAGGGTTTTTTATACCTTAAGTCAGTACATCAATCATAAGCATCTTTTGCTATGATTCAGAACTACAAATTAATATCATGAGATCTCAAATCATTAGCAGAAGGGGGAAGTGGGTCAAAATGACCTTAGGTACAAATTAAAGAATGGTTACTAACATCTAGACAATCACTGTTGACATGGTACATTGTTTAGGAAAATAGGAATCAAAAAGAAAACAATTTTTCATTATACAAGAATTGCCATTTTGTGTTGCCAAACATGTCATGCTAATCAATTGATGATGGGTACAGAAGTGGGTGTTCTCATGGGAGGCGCTAAGCAACTGTTGATGGGTACAGAGGCAGGGTGTTCCCATGGGAGAAGTATTTCCTACATAACATAGAGTCTCAAGGTAAAATGGAGTTTAGTCATTGCCCATATAGCCTGGCCTATAACATTTCCATGGAGTCTAATATGTCAAACCATCACATAATGAATAGAAAATTTATGATTTTCTACTAATCATTAGTAAAATAATAGTTTAGTGTTGGAAATATTTGATTTTATTACAGCCATCTTCTGGGTTTGTTTAGGTAAAACTTATGACTCATTAGAGTGATGTAACGTGGGTATAGTTCTTGATATTTTAATTTTGAGACGTGATCATAAAATATTTAATTATTTAGAAATACAAAGTTAAGTGAAAAAGAAAAGTGTGAAACTACACATTCAATATTCTTTTGCTAAGAAAATATATGCATGTATTTACTTGTATCTGTGTATGTATTATACAGTTATATGTATATGCCATGTGTCTATATGTGGAGATTTTTAGTAAAATAATATCTATATCTACATGTTCATATATAGGTTTGTATTCATGTATATATATGTGTATGTCTTAGGAAAAACAGTCTAGAAGGAATTAGATCAAATTGTAATTTTTTTTTCCATCGGTAGGATTTCAGAACTGTTTTCTTTGTATACGTTAATATTTTCCCACTTTTTATATTGATTATATATTTATGATAAGAATTTTAATGTTCTGTAAGAATTTGTACTGAATCTATTTTTTTTTTTCTTTATGAAAAGAGTTTTTCAGCTTATATCTTTAATGGATACCGGATTGCCTCGGTGTTCTAATGAGAAAATAGAACTTGCAATTCTGTGGTTCTTGGATCAGTTTCGCAAAACATATGTTGGTGATCAACTTCAAAGAACCTCAAAGGTAGGTGTTCACTACTAGAGATTTTTAAAATGTTATTGGAGGTGAAGAAAGATGTACATGTTGAACAACTGTGAGCTGAATGATACAGTTGGTGAATTTCTGTAAAAGAAATTTAATTGGTCAGTTGAACTCATTTGATGAATTGGTATTGAAATGCAATGTGAAGTTAATTTGTTAATTTTATATTTAGATTTAACATTTTCTTTGGAGATTGTCAGAGAAGTAGTAAATATTTTTTACGTGGATAATCACTAAATAGCTAAGATTGTTTTAAACACGTTAATGGATTTTGCCTTTTGTATTTCAAGATTGGAAATAAGATTTGCTTTCCAGTAATTTGGGCTTTTTTTTGACACTTGCTTATGGTTCACTCATTCCTTTACATTTTTACATGATAAATAATGATGATTAGGAGAATTTAGATATGTACTTGAAAGGCTGCAGTTAACTCACGTTAATGTGGGGAAGACTTGTATATGATAATTGAAAGTTCAGCATCAGCGAGTGTACATGAATTGATCTTGAGGCACATGAGAGATTATTGAGGGCTTTTAGTTGAGCCCTAAGTAGATACTTAGGAATACACTTGGCTTTCTGTATTTGCAGATGTTATATCCACAGATTCAGCCAACTATAGGTGGAAAATATTTTTTTAAAAATTGAGTTTGTACCAAACTCTGATCACGTTCTTTTTCCTTGTCATTATTCCCTATACAGTACAGTGTAATAACTGTTTACCCAGCACCAACATTGTATTAGGTATTGTAAGTCATCTAGAGATGAGTCAAAGCATGTGAGGAATGTGTATAGGTCATATGCAAATACTACGCTATTTTATTTATGGGACTTAAGCATCTGAAGATTTGGGTAGCTGGAGGGGAAGGTCCTGAAACCACTGTTCCCCAGATTCTAAGAGACTACTGTTATTAGGACCCTAGTAAGATCTGTGAAGTGTTTTTGTTTTTTTCTTTAATTCCTACTTTATGGAACAGTAACTATAAGAGGTTCTAAGTTTATTCTTAAGTGATTTGAATAAGATTTTAGATAAGGTTGTAGTGATGTTGAAGAATGTTTTTCATTTGAAAATCCTGAAATAAACTTTATACACTTAATTGGGCTTTTTTGTCCTAGGTAATTTAACTTAACCTTCAGTTTACTTGGGATTTTCTGATAATTGTGTAGTAGGATAGCACAAATACTTGTCTGGTTTTAGAAGTCAAAATCATGGGAGCAGTGAATATGAAGGAGCATGGGTGCTTTTGTGAGTGGCTGGTGCTACACATCTTGATGTAGGTGGTGGGGACTTGGACATATTCCCTCTGTACATTCATTAAGCTGCTCACTGGTTTCTACCCCTTGTGGTGTGGATTTATGTATATTTTTATTTCAAAAAACTTTTGCTTAAAAAAGTTTCTGTAATTGAGGGAGACATGAAATTAAAGCTCTAAATTATTTTAAAAAATCATATTTTAGTTTATTTCAGGCATATTTGCTTTTTAAGGAAGTGATATAGCTTTATGCTTCTTAGTCAAATTTATTGTGATATTTTATTGCCATTTAGAAAGAATATCAGTAAAATTTTCTTAGAATTTAGCTACTATTGAATGAGATCATTATGAAGAAAAAGGAGTAGCTAGAAATAAATGTATTAAGTTGTCAATAAGACAAAGTAGGATCAGAAAGGAATTATGTTGTATAAATTTTATACAGGGTATCTTTTAACTCCCAGATGGGTGTTAGGTGAAGGTCGAAGATAAATCACATTATAATAGATTGTCTTATTTAATACACCCAAAGAGTTTGTTACATTGCTTTTGCAAAAGTGAATACTCCTGAAACATTTCTAATCCAGTATTTTTTGACTTGGGTCTTAAATCAGAACAGTATAATGTGGAATCAGTGAAAAAGCTTTGTAATTATTATCTTTAAAGTGCTTAGTAAATATATAAAATTAGACTAATTGTTTTAAAGCAATGAGATTTGGAATTTTCCCCCTGAATTTTTATTTGAAATAATATACACACGTGTGTATAAATGTGTAACTTTGATGTAAGGTAGTGTGAAAAAGTAAGTTATAATTAGTTTCTCTTTTGTGAAAAAGCTTATGTATTAGAAAGAGTAAACACATCATCAGACTGGTGTTGATTCCTCTAACACTTTTGGTGTGTGCATCTTGCCCTGTTAATTAGAAGAGTTTAGTCCTAAGGTGACTTTATTTCTAGGGCATTCCTATTACTTAACCCCAAAGTGAAGCTAACTTCCCACTCTTCAGTTTCTCTGACCTACTGATGATTTGTCTTGTAACAGGAACCATTTTTGTGGGTTCCTGACATTTGCCCTGCCACTTCTGGGGGCTCTGCACATTCTCTGTTCCTTAAAAAGAGGTGTCACAATTGTTGTGTCTGTTCCCATATTACTAATCACAGAAGAGACTCTTAAGACATTTAATAGGTACTGTATAGTTAGCCCTCCATTTCCATGGGTTCCACATCTGGGGATTCCACCAACTGCATATCAGAAATATTCAGAACTGAAAATTGCACTTGTACTGAATATGTACAGATTTTTTTTTCTTGTTATTATTCCCTAAATAGTACAAGAGGACTATCTACCTAACACTTGCATTGTATTAGGTATTATAAGGAACCTAGAAATGATATAAATTATGCAAGAGGATGTGCATAGGTTGTATGCAAGTACTGTGCCATTTATATAGGGGACCTGAGCATCTGTGCACTTTGGTTTCTGTGGGGAGTCCTGGAACCAGTCTCCTGTGCATACCCAGGAGAACCATCCTGTTTCTGGCAACTGACTAAGGAATACTAGGTGGAAGCTTATTTCTTAGTGTGTATATTGTCTGGTTCCAAATCATGGCCAATAAGAGGGTGGTATTGGTTACAGTGATATTTAACAATTAGACCTTTTTTTTTTTTTTTTTTTGATCAGGAACTGTGCCAAGCATTTTAAAGCATTGTCTCATTTAATTTATCACATACAATATGACTTACAAGAGACTCTTTTGTACATTTCATCAACTTCATGATTCAGTACTTAGATGCTCTATTTCTGGGATATTAGAACAGAATATTCCCTCTGCCTAGGAAATGTCTTTAAAAATCAGATTTCACCTCTCTGCCTTATTCTTTTAACTCCTACTTATCTTTCATATCAGATACCTTATCCTTTTGAATGCCCTTAACTCTCAAATTCTGAGACAGATCCTTTGGGCTTTGTTCTGTAGCACCTGTTTACCCCCTATTTTAGCATTTATTATGCTAATTTGCAAGTATTATTAGCAGAACATGTATGGACTGTGATTTTTGGTTAGCATGGCTTCTCTCGTTTATTGTTATCATCCCCAAGGGCCTGGCATACGACTTGTATGCTTTCTACTAACTTGAATGTTCGTATTTAGTAGAATTCTGTAGGAATTGGGCTTATAACTCAGGTTTAGTACTTTCAGAATATATTCTTTAGTTGGAAAATGACATACTGACTTCAGTAAAATTATTCAATTTTAAATAAGGTATGATATTATCTTGATAATTTTATTGAAAACCTCTATAAATAACAATATGTTTTACATAAGTAAATGCTTCAGGGACCGGGGTGGAATTACTGAAGATTCCTGTGACATATATGATAGAAGTACATTCTATAAGTGAGAAAGAAGTCCTGAGTTTTCACTGTAGACCTTTATTGAATGGTTAGCCTATACCAGATATTTTGCTTAGAACCTGACAAGTGTTATCTGATTTCATTTGCACAAAACACTATGAAAATAGTTATTATCACCCTCCCTTTCTGTCGACATGGAAACTGAGGCTTGGAGCCATTTAAAAATGGCTGAAACGGTCTTTGAACCTGGGCACCTAACTTGGGGACCTGTGCTATTAACCACTTTGTTATGTTGCTTCCTATTGGATCTTCTCCCAGGTACATAGAATGTGCCCTTCAAACTCAACAGGCTCCCAAGGAACTCCTTGTCTAATGACATCATTTCCTCCTGCTTTTTTATTTCAAGGAAGAATGGCAGTCAACCCAAAATTTCTTCCTTGTACTTCTTGAATATGATCTCTCACCTCATCCTGCTTATTTTATTTGCTAATTACCTCTCAGATTCACTTCTTTCTCCTCCTCCTTCCTTTTTAACATCATTGTCATTGCTTGTCATTTCTCACTGGATTTAAAAAGTTTTCTGTCTTTGTTTCCATTTTGCATCTCCCCACTTCTGTCCATTGCCCATACTGCTACCGTAGTAACCTTTTTTTTCATTAGCAAATGAGAGAATAAGAGTAATGAATGTGCATATGCTCATCATCTACCTATGTCAAATCTTAATGCTTTGCTATATTTCAGATATGTGTATTTTTGAATTAAACCTTAATGACTCTATTGCTACTCTGATTGTTTTGCTTGTGTCTTGCCCAAAAGAAATAGCGATCCTAAATTTAGTGTTATTTTCATCTATAATTTTGTTCTTTTTCCACATTTTCAGTGTTTTTATAAACAAAATAGTGTTGTTAACTTTGTGTAAAAGTATTGTGCATTTGGATCTTTAGAAACTTGCCTTTTGGAGCTCCAGTGGCGCAATCGGTTAGCGTGCGGTACTTATAAGAAACTTGCCTTTTTTGATCAATATTGGTTTTGAAATTTGTCCATAATACTGTGGTTCTAATTAATTTATTTTAATTATTGAGTGGTATCACAGTTATTATGTCATTATTTAGTAATTTTTTTGTGTGGTGATATTTGTTGGCTTAGTTACAGTTCTTTAAATTTTGCAAACTGTACCCAGTAAACCTTCTTGTACTTGGCTCTTCAGGCTTGTGTAAGCTTTGTGAAGATAACAGTGGATTGCAGGCTGCAGACCACAGGTCTAACTTTACTAGACTTCAAGTTGTCCTCCCAGGTGTTGGCCTGGGACTCTTCCCTCTCCCCAAAGCAGGCATGCTTTTCTGTTGCACTGCATTATTGGAACATCTGCTTTGGTTAGACCTACAGTTTTTCCAGACTTTAGGAATCATATTTCATCCTGGTGCTTAAAATTCTGTTAGTTTCCCATTATGTAGAGAATGAATTCCTCCTGTGATCTACCTTTGCAGGCTTTTCTTTTGACACTTCATTCCACTGTGGCATGTTTTGTGCTGCTGCCTCTTTTTCCCTGGCCTATTCCTACTCAGTGTCCAGTAGCTGTTGGTAAGAAAGTACTGGGCAGGGGGGCCAAGCATTTGACAGGAAGTCAGCGATCCACCTCCCCTTAAGTTTTTAATTAAAGAGGAATATGGGCAACTAAAGAAAAAAGTCACAGAATCTATCCATTTATGCAGTCAAATTGAATATGATGAGTAAAGAGAAAAACTGTTAAGTACATGGCGGTGGGACATTTGATTACCTTTATATGAGACTTTGGCTTATGACTTCATACAAAAGTCAATTCTGAGTTATTAGAGGACTATAAATATGAATAGCAGATTACCTTTATGATTCAGGGGTAGGGAAGAATTTTTTTTAAGACATAAAAAGCCCAAACCTCAAACCCAAAGGTTGATATAGTCTACCCACAATAAAGTAAAAGCTCCATGGATCAGAAGGTACAATAAACAGAGTAAAAGAAAAGCTGTAAGCTGGGCACAGTGGTGCATGTCTGTAATCCCAGCTACTCAAGAGACTGAGGTATGGGGTCATGAGTTCAAGCCAGCCTGGGCAACACAGGCTGTTGCAAAAAACAAACAAAAATTCATAACAATAGCAAGAAAATAGCACAAAAGCACATGTAACCTAGAAAGAATCAATATTCAGTTATGTTAAGTTCTGATCAAAGAAAATCTATGGTGTAGAGAAGTGGGCAATATATATGAATAAACAGTTCACAGAAAAAGGAACCACAGTGGCCAATAAACATCATCTTAACCCTTCAGGCTGTTATTTAAAAAATACCATAAGCAACTAACTTTCCGGAAACTTGGAAGTCCAAGGCCAAAGTATCAGCAGATTCAATAATGGATAGAATAACCAGGCAGATGATCTATAAGGAAATAGCAGGTTTCAACATTTCGTTTATTTACTTACTCAGTTTACTTACTCAATTTACTTACTCTGGAGAGTGAGGTACTGGGATTGAACCCAAGGCCTCATGCATGCCAGACAAATGCTCTACCACTGAGCCACATCTCTAGCTCTTGAACAACATTTTAACCAGCTAACCCAGCAGATATCTGTAGATCACTCCAGCCCTAAACACCAGAGCACACATTCTACTCAAGTGCACACACAGCCTTCTCCAGAGCAGACGTTATGCTGTACCATAAAACAAAACTCAGCAAATTTAGGAGGACTGAAGTAATGCAGATTGTGTGTTCCATAAAAGACTTGCATCTAGAATATAAAGAACTCTTAACAACTCAATGACAAAAATGATAAATAACTCAAAAATAAACAAAATGGGCTGGAGATAAGACTCAGTTGTAGAACCTTTGCCTAGTGTGCATGAGACCCTGGGTTTAATTCCCAGCACTAAAAAAAATTTTTTTAATGAGCAGAGGATTTGAATAGTTATTTCTTCACAGAAGATATATGAATGGCCAGTAAGCACATGGAAAGATGTTGAGCATTACTAGTTGTCAAGGAAGTTAATGTCAATACAATAGTGAGATCCTACTTATTAGGATGCATATTAAAAAAAATAAGTATTGGTGAGAATATGGAGAAACAAACCCTCATGCTGCTGAAGGGAAGGTAAAATTGATGCAGCCAATGTGGAAAACAGTATGTCAGTTCTTCAGAAGGTTAAATAGAAACATAGGCTCCAGTAATTCAACTCCTGTGTATATACCCAAGGAAAATGAAACCACACAACCACATGGAGACTACACAGATGTTCACAGAAGCATCATTTCTAGTAGCAACAAAGTGGAAAAAATCTGAATGTCTGTTACCTGATGAATGGATAGACAAAATTTAGTATATCCTCAAATGGAATGTTATTAAGTCATAAAAAGAAATGAAGTAATCATACATGCTCTTATGGTTTGGATGTGAGGTGTCCCCCAAAAACTCACATGTGAGACAATGCAGGAAGGTTCAGAGGAGAAATAATTGGGTTGTAAGAGTCCTAGCCCAATCCGTGAATAATCCTGATGGGATTAATTGAAGTGGTAGGATGTGACTGGAGGAGGTGGGAATTGGGGTGTGGCTATGGGGTATATATTTTGTATCTGGAGAGTGAGGTCTCTCTACTTCATGATGATGTGAGCTGCTTCCTTCTGCCATGCTCTTCCGCCATGATATTCTGCCTCACCTTGAACCCTGAGGAATGGAGCTAGCTTTCTATGGACTAAGACCTCTGAAACTGTGAGCCCTCAAATAAACCTTTTCTCCTCTACAGTTGTGCTGGTCAGATCCTTTTAGTCACAGCAGTGAAAAAGCTGACTAAAACACTTGCTATAATATAAATGATCATTGAAAACATTATGCTAAGTGAAATAAGCCTGTCATAAAAAAACACATGATTCCATTTTTATGAAATCTCTGAAAGAAGCAAATTTATAGGTACTGGAAGTAGGTTATTGAGTCCTGAATCTGGGGTTTTGGAGATTGGGCACTCACAGCTAAAACATGTGAGTTTCTTTTGGTGGTATTGAAATATTTAAAATTGATTTTGGTGTTGGTTGCAGGTATCTGTGGATATACTAAAAACCATTGGATTGTACATGTATGGATTATATAGTAGGCAGACGGCTCAAAGCTGTTACAAAAAAAATCATAACTCACATTTAAAAAGGTTACAATATGTAAATAAGCACACTGGAAGAAGGTACCCAAATGACTGATAGGCACATACAAAACATTCAGTGTTGTTAGTCATCATCAGAGAAATACTAATTAAAACCCAAGTGAGATATCTTGCACTGGCAAAATGGCTAAATATTAAAAAGACCAATAAAACCAAGCCCTGAGAATGATGTGGAAGATATCATACTGTCATTTGTTTCTGGTCAGAATATAAATTGTTATAACTATTTTGGAAAATTATTTGATTGTTAATCTCTTAAAGCTGAACATAGCCTATCAAAAAAGATCATTTATATAAGTCTATTGTGTAATTGTGGAGGATAAGTGGAAACTTGGCTCTCAGCTGGAGAATGGATGAATTGTGACACAGTCATCAAGGGGATTCTGTATACAGAACAGTGAAATTCATTTTTTGGATAAATCCAAAAAGTCTTCATAATATCATATGAAAAAGTGACAAAAGGATACATGTGATATTCCCTTATGTCAGATATGTTAAAAATAGTGTATGTTCATGAGCTCTGTAGTGAAAATTTAAAGATGTGCACAGGATTGGTAGACAATAAATTCAGGATAATGGTTGTCTTTGCTTGAGAAGAGGAATGGGATTAGGGGAAAGGCACATTTCAGCTATATCTATAATTTCTTTTTTTTTTTTTTTAATATCAGAATTAGGGCTGATCTGCATCCCCAACCTTTTGTTTTTGTTTTGAGAAAGGGTCTCCCTAAATTACTTAGGCTGGCCCTAACTTTGAACTTGGTATTCTCCTGCCTCAGCTTCCTGAGTTGCTGGGATTACAGGCATACACCACCATGCCCAGGTTATATATGTAATTTTTTTTAGTCTGCATGTGAAGTGTGTGTGGGTGTTTATTATATTTTGTGCTTTTTCTCAAATTTGAAACATTTAATAATCTACAAAAGAAATAATTATAGGAACTTGAGTTAAACATAACAAATTAAATATTCATATTTAATCTTGAATACTCTTGAAACTCTAATGACACTATAGGAATAAAGAGAAATAAATTTGCAAGGGATAAAGGTAGGAGGAATGTTAAGTTTAAAGACTCGAAGCTAGCAACTGGGTTTATAAGTGCTAACTGTCTTAATGCGCCTGAGAAAACTGAACCTGAAATTTTTGCAGTGAAGAAAGCCAGTGGTTGACCAAATAATTTATAGTAAGAATGCTGAAAAAGCTCAGAACTGGGGCACACTATATACCTTTGAATGCTAGGGTTCAGGGTATAGCTGGAAATAGGAGAATGGATTTAAAATGTGCATTAGGAGTAATTGGATTCCCAGCACCCCTACCTACCTCAGTATAGATAGAGACTCCCTCTTCCAAGTTCTTGCAAGAACAGTTATAAGTTTTGTTTTATTTTTAAATGAAAATTCAGACAGTTGGGGAATAAGAGTGAGATTCTGGGCTTAAAAATACTTAGAACTTACACAACTCTTGGTTATTGTAAAACTGTTAGCTAGGCTTGAAATCCCAAAGCAGGAGTTTGGCGAAATGCTTTTGTGTCAGAGAAACTTATT
Organism: Sciurus carolinensis; assembly: GCF_902686445.1. Classification (NCBI taxonomy): domain Eukaryota; kingdom Metazoa; phylum Chordata; class Mammalia; order Rodentia; family Sciuridae; genus Sciurus; species Sciurus carolinensis. The sequence goes on from NC_062218.1 coordinate 158,324,863, forward strand.
TAAGAGAGAGAACTACAGATACAGATAGATAGTTTAAGCCTTTTGAGAGTGACAGATCTAGGAAAGGAGCCATGTGGTGGTTTTGTGCATCCAGTGTGGTGGGTTCTTCCTGAGAGACATGAGACTCAGGAGTTTAGAATATAATTATAGTTATCCAGCATGATCATAAAACAAAATGTAAGATGTAGCTAATGTATATATGTGTGTGTGTTCCATTCAAAGTATTAAGATATAATCTAAGACATTAAAACTCTTCTAAATATAATAATTTCTTAGAATGTAGCAGAATCTTGCATTATTTATTTCCTCTATATTTTTGTATCCATCAGTTATTCTCTGGCAAATGTTAATAGTACACTCCTTTATTTCATTATTTGCTGTTGCTTACTGCATTTACAAATTTTCTCAATTTATTCACTTAGTAGGAAAAGTTTAATTTTAATCCATTTAAAATTGGATTTAAAATTTTAAAAGTGATAAGAGTACTTTTAACATACACAGCTTGGCTTACAAATATCTACCAAAAGTTGGAAGTTTTGAACTTTGTTTTTTTTAATCTCTTTATTTATTCAAGCCATCCCTACCATAACTATCAGTTTTGCCTTGGTTGGTGTTAAGGTTTAGATGTGGTGTCCCCCTAAAGCTCATGTGCAAGACAGTGCAAGGTTTGGAGGAGAAATGATTGGGTTCTAGCCTTAACCTAATCAGTGAATTAATCCCTAATGGGGTTAATGGGTGGTAACTGGAGGCAGCTGGTGGCAGTGGTTCATTGGGGTGTGGTTATGGGGTATGTATTTGTATCTGGAGAGTGGAGTCTCTCTGCTTTCTGATCTTCTGTGAGCTGCCTCCTCCTTCCACACACTCCACCATGATGTTCAGCCTCACCTCAAGCCCCAAGGATTGGAGCCGGCCTTCTGTGGACTAAGATATCTGAAACTGTGAGCCCTCAAATAAACCTTTTTCCTCCTCTACAATTGTTCTGGTTGGGTCCTTTAGTTATAGCAGTGAAAAATCTGACTAAAATAGTTGATTACAAAACTCACCAGTAAGTGAAATTCCAAAAGTTAGTAAAAATGGGGTTGTTTAGGTACTGGAATCTATTTTTCACCAAAAAATAGATCCACAAGGAGCTATTTAATCAGTGACACTTATAAAGCATAGTATTAATAGAATGCCTGAATTCTAGCCTCCCAGTATAGGAAATCAGAAATTGAGAGGGAAGCAAGTTCCCCTTTCCCTCTCTGAATTTAAATTTTAAAATAAACAAGTTAGTCTTAGAGTTTGTCTTTCTCTTCATGACCTGTTTTCATCCTCTGAGAACAGGGCATGAAGAGTTCCATCCTCTGAAATGATCTGTTTTCCTTTGACCACCTCAGCACACACGAACACCTACACACACCTCAGCACACACAAACACCTGCATACACCTCAGCGCACACGAACACCTGCACACACCCATATATCTCAAGTTTGCTTTCTTTCCAAGTGCCTGGCGTCTGCCAGATGTCAGCTGGACGGCCTTCCAAGTAGAGGTTGTCGTGCTGTTACAGGAATGTGTTCTCCTGTAGAGGATTTACCCTTTCAAAAGAAGGGTATTTGTTAGTGCCAGAGAGCCCAAGTAGAACACTGAAGTGAAGTGAAATTAAATGGGGCTCTGTGGAGGGGCGGCATCTTGTCTGGGAGTACGTGCCCAGGTTCTTCCCGCTTTCTGTTGCCTCCTTCTTCTGAATCTCGGTATTTCCTAGAACTTTCCCAGTTGCTTTTCAGAAAAGTTCTAAAGGCACCGAGAAGGTCATGATGCCAGCGGGAGTGGAACAGAATGATAATGGATAAATAGGGTGACCTGGTGACCAGATTTGCCAAAGGTTTATCAACTCAAACTTGTCTAGACAGAATTGTTAGTTAATTGCTTCACCTTAGATTCTTCAAAGTGTCCCTGTTTGGAGGGTAAGTTACATGGTCAGATGTTTAAAATAGTAGATTGTAGTAAGCCATAAATAGGAAACGACTTTGTTAGGATCAAGTAAGGGTCTTTCCTTTCCACCGTCTCTCAGTATGTGAGTGAAAGCCCTGTTGCTGCGCGTTGTGAACTCGCGAGATGGAAGCGTGTTGCAATTCTGTGTGATAACTTGATGTTTGCCTTAAGGTGGTTCGTGTTCACTGATAAAATTTCTGATTGTCTGAAATAAAAGTGGGAGTGAGCTCAGTTTTCTTTTTCCATATGTGGGATTCTTAATTGCTTTCTGTAGTTACTGCACTTGTTATCTAGTGATTCTCCGCCGTGGAGGACACACATGAAGCAGCAGATGGCATTGTCTCCCTACGATTGCTAGGGCCTCCCGTGTGCTATAGTACTAACAGTTCCTGTTGAATTGAGTAGGAAAGCACTGAATGATGAAGCAGAGACATAACAGCAACGTGAATGGACTGCTGCAACTGTAAGTGCCATCCAGCCTTGAGATAATGTACTACCGCTTTCCCTGTGCTTGGAAGTATTTTGATTGTTGCTAAATGTATCTTTGTATTTGATACACAGTTTTTGGGGGAAAATGTTTAGGAAGCTCAATCATAAGAAAACTGTTTCACACATAGAGTTTTCACTTTGGTGAAAAATAAGTAGCAGCTTTAGAACATTTAAAACCGTAAACATATTAACATTTTAAATATTACAGCGTGCCAAATATATCATGCAAATTACAGGGGGAAAAGTACCTGTGACTATTAAGATTATTTTGAAGCTTAACTATTTGGGAATAATGCCCAATGACTTTTGGGGTTTTCTCTGTTAAGTGTTTTACAACATTTTAAACCTTATTTCTGGGCTGCTTTCAGATTGCCCTATACTGTATTAATGTATCAATTGTTTTGTGGTAGTATTACTTGAACTAGTTAGGGTTTCCATCTTGGTGCTTATTATCCAAGTTAATGTGTATTTTGCTAGATTGTTTTATTGATCAGGGATTTGTTCTTTCAGTAGTCATATATCTTATGCATATATTATACATCAATATTCAGATAAGCCCTTTTTAAAAAGGGATTTCTCTACACTTCTTCACACTTAATTCACCTACATAATATGTATTATTAAAAAACGTGTTCTATAACCTTAACAGAATGTTGAGCAGATAACAAATGTCTATGAATTTGCCAAGTTACGTTTTTAAGTCTGAACTCCCTAAGTGTATTTCAGTGTTGATTCAAAAACATTAAGCATGAAATGAGGAAGTTTGGGGCAAACATGCCTAAAGTTAAAATCTTAGCAGCACTGGTTAATGAAATCATGATGTAAGTTGGCGAATTTAGGATGTAAATTGAAAAGAATGGGCTTAGATTCTTTTAAAAAGCTGACTTATTATTTATCATGCCAAATTAAGTCTACCATAATTTGGCATCAAATCTTAATGTGAGTTGTATGTAATTATGTTATTCTTTATGCATACATTCATTACACACTTATTTTCTCCCTACGCCAAGTACTACACTAGACCCTGGAAGAATACAGGGGTGATTATTCTATGATTACCTGAGAAATGTGTGCTTTCCCACTGCATTTTTAATCAATATTTATTTTCATTTTCCCCTGTACTAGGGTTTGTAACTGAGGGGTGCTTTACCACTGAGCTACATCCCCAGCACCCCACCCCCCCACACACCTATTTTTGAGACAGCCTCTTGCTAAATTGCTGAGCCTAGCTGTGAGATCTTTCTGCCTCAGCCTCCCGAGTCACTGGGATTACAAGCTTGTGCTACTATACTTGGCTTTCCATTTTTTTGAGATGACTGTAAATTCTAAAGCATTTATAAAACCTGAGGTCTGTGGATAAATGCACAAAATAAAACTTCACGTAAGACTATACTTATGAGTGACATTTGTTAGATTGTTCTCTTGAGTAAGAACAATTGTTCTTTTTTTTTTTTTTAAAATAAGGTGGAAAGTGACAATTTCTTCTGGTGAAGATTCATTAGTTTTGTTTCATGTATATTTATTCCAGCTTCTGATGTTTGAAAAATTTGAAGTGGTTCTTAGAAGTTGAAATGATAAAAATAATAAATGAAATGTGTAGTATATAGTTGACTCTTAAAGAGTTTTTTAGCACTTTCATTTTTGAAGTCTTGGGGTGGAATCTACTGTCTTAAAAATAGTCAAATTGCTTGAAAAAAAGTTTATGTGTGAAAGAATGTCAGTTAACTGGCATTTTAGTGATAGTCACATGCAAATCTCATGAATATCTGCTAAAAATGTATTCACCTGGATGCTGGCGCTAAAATTGGTTATTTTTGTTATTTGAGTCAAACTAGTTAATGGTGAGAATTTCATATTCATCCCATAATTGCTTTAAGTAGGTTGCTTTGAGAGAAGCAGGATGAGCATGAATCCATCCAACTTCTGTTGCAGAAATCCGGAAGCTCCTCAGTCTGTGTAGATAATCCATCCCACATCTTTGTTTCTTCTGTGAATGCTTAACTCCTGGCATATATTACAAAAACTTATGAGTAATTAACTGGAAAGATGAGAGAAGTCATATTAACTGGTAGTTTATAAATAAATGAGTTTGAAATATTTCCAAAAGGGGTTTAAGCTTCAAGATAGTAATCCCACAGTGTCCAGGGCTTTCTGTAGATCTGAGTGGGGAATATTGTGGATCATTTCAGTTTTGATCATTTATTTCATAATTCTTAAGATCTTTGTAATCACTTAACCATGTACTAATATATGTTTTCGTAGAATAAGAAGGTAATCATATAGTATTATTCGCAAGGTACATTACGTTTGAAGAATAAATATGTTTAGCCAGGTGTATTGGCACATGCCTTTTAATCCTGGCAACTCAGGAGGGCTGAGTTAAGAGGATTCCAAGTTCAAGGCCAGTTTCAGCAACTTGGCAGGCCTTAGCACCTTAATGACACACTGTCTCAAATTTAAAAAAAAAAAAAAAAATTAAAAGGTTGAATATGTAGCTCAGTGGTAAAGCACTCCTGGGTTTAACCTCTTGTACAAAAAAAAAAAAAAAAAGTATGTTTAGCCCAAGAGCCTGATAGTAAGTAAATATTTCAATAATATATTGGGGGTGCGTTTATTTCTCTTTTCCTCAAATATACATTGTTCATTGCTAATTCATGTTCTTAACTAATATCCAGGAAGAAAAATTAAGAAGTTAGACTTATTGAAAAATATTTGAGAATATTAAACCAGAATTGCAGGCTGGTAATTTACTTGTAATTTACATGAAACAAACAGTAAAACCTAAACTGTTAGCAAAAGAAAAACAAAAAATTTATCATAAAATATCAGTTTGTTGTCTAGTTTCAAAACTGTTAACTGTTATTTTCTGCCTTTTGATATTTTCACATTCTCCTCCTGGTTACGTCATATGTATTTGGAGAATTCAGCGAGGTGCAGCCTGGAGAGCTTCCCGGCTGCTGTCGGAGGCGCCACCTTTAGAGGATGCTTCTGGGCAGTGGCTCACGCAGGGTGGTCAGCGTATTGAGTGCTTCAAAGACAGGTTGTCAATACCAGTTGTCCAATTGTCCTACGTTCAGAGCCTTATCAATTTAGTTCTACTGCACATAAAAGGCTACAACATGCACCTATTAAATTCCTACTGGTTTCAGAGTAATGGTGTGTTTTTTATATTTCTTATTTTTTCAAACTAGCTGCCTGGAGGTTATGTAATGCCTCTGTCTGCCATGTGGTGATAATCAGATAAATAGAAACTTCAGTGGAATGAAATATAATAGTTAATTTTTATATTCCATCTGGTAAATTTATTTTTTTCCTTCTTGTGAAAAAGCCAAAATTTTTTTTTTCTTTTCACTTAAACAAAGGATAAATGAGTGTTCTGAATAAGGCTCTTTTACTGTCCTAATGATTAATGATCACTGAACACTTTTGAAAGATTAGCATTTTTCAGAGCTGCTAAAAAATATACTGTTTTATTTAATTACAAGAAAGTAAAGGCTCTTCACACTGACAGGTGGTGGAAATTAGCAGGCAGTTTTGAAATTGTGCTGTGCACAAGAAATTAGATCTCATTTTAATTCTGCTTTTCTCAACTAGCAAATGAGGTTAATGCCATACATATTCAGCTGATATGGATGAAGAAATTGATATAAAGTAGATCAACATAGCTACAGGGCTAGATTAATTTATAGGTAAAGAGGCAGTGATAAATGAAAGTAATGTAGTAGTGGTCACTAAACTCCTCTGCCATGAGGGATTCAATAGCGTTAGTTGCTCATTAAAGGCATTGTCGGGGTGCATCAAATAGAAATTTGAAAAGGAATAGCCAACTAACCCCTAATTATCAAAATACAGAAAATACTAATTATGCCTTAATTAGCTTTTCTTTTAATGTACTGAAATTTGTTACTTTTTGTGTGGCACAAATGGATAGTTATATCAACAATAAATAGGTTGTTTTAATAACTTTCTTTTACCTCTGGGAAAACTACACTCCAATTTTTAATATGCAATAATGCTTCTCTCTAGCCTGTAGGAGATGAAAATTATTAAGTAGCTTTATTTTTTTGAAGATTTTACAGCAGCTTTGGGAAGAATTATTTCACCATGCATCAATTACTTTTAATTGAACTGAATATTTTTCAGATTGTACCAAATGCCTCTCATTTAAGTTTAGCAGTTAGAGTTTAAGAAAGCATCATAATGAGAACTGCATATAACCTCTGTCATGTGTTACGAGATAAAGATGATTATTTATTTTGCATTTTAGAAAAAGCAACTCAAGGTAGGAATTGTGAAGGTAGTCACATTATCTCACATTATCAGTGCAGGGAGATAGAAGCTACATGTTCTAGAAACATGGCTTGTGATTCTTTTTCTTCCCCAAATAAGGTAGTTACCAACAAAATCCAGTTAAGAAAGGATTTGTCCATTTAAAGATTCTGCCCTCCACGGGGAAGCAGTGTGGCCTTTTAGTCCAGTGGACCCCAGGCAGTTCTGGCTCCCTCGTAGTTCTTAGACTCTTAGGAAATCCATTAACTTTTCTGAGTATCAGTTTCCTCACCTACATACAACAGGAGTAATACCTAGGACACAGGCATGTGATAATAAAGGAAGATGTGGCAAGTACCTAGCATAGAATTTAGATCAGTGGAGATGCTCAAAATAAAAGCTACTATTATTGGTAAGAATAAGAAGATAGTCTGTTTTTAAAAATTATCTCCCGTGGGCTGGGGATATAACTCAGTAGGTAGAGTGCTTGCCTTGCAAGCACAAGGCCCTGGGTTCAATCCCCAGCACCGGAAAAAAAAAAAAAAAAAAAAAAATCTCCCTATAAATGAAAAGTAATGGCAGAATTCTCTTTGAAAGAATTGCAGAAAATCTAATCTTTAGAACAGCTAACATAATTCTTAATTCTTATTGAAAATGAACCAAGTTATCACAGATCAATATTTTTTAAAAAATACTTTTATCAGTTGTTGATGAACAGCATTTATTTTTATGTGGTGTTGAGAATCAAACCCAGTGCCTCACACATGCTAGGCAAGTGCTCTCCCACTGAGCCACAACCCCAGCTTTTTTTATTTGGGTAGAGACTTTGGAAACATCTCATCTTTAGGGCAATTATTCAGGTGTTTACAATGCTTGCGATACTGGCGGATACCTGAGTTGGTGTTGTCTCCTGGTGCCAGGCAGTACTGGTGACTGAAGCCAGACAGTCAGGTTCTAAAGCCAGGGCTCCTTTAGAAGAGACTGAGGTGTGACTTCCGACCTGATCAAATCCATAATTAGTTCAGAGGCTCTACTTTTCATCCTCTTGCTTTTGGTGTTTGCATTTAATTTGAGTGTCCTACATCGACTTCTTTTTCTTCTCCTGTTACCCTTTGGGGGGCAGTAGTCATGAGATATACAGTGGCCATAAATACATAGCTGTGTGGTACTAACTCTCTTGAACCTTGTTTTTCTTGTCTGTAAAATAATAATACTCATTGCTCTTACTTGTAATTGTGTTGTGTTATGCTGACATGTTTCACCAGTTATATTGTGTTTCCTGTTAAACAAAAACCAAAAACCAGATAAGCAGTTTGAGTAGGAGAAAAATAGATCACCAGAAGAGGAGAGAACAGGTGGAGCATTTTATCATTTATTAAAATATGAATAATACTAGTAGTACCTTAAGAAACAAGCATTGCCCTATCTACTTGGCAGAATGATGGATGCTGAATAAATGGATACAGGTGGAAGTAAGACATAAACTCTGCAGCATCATGCCACTCTCCACCTGCCACGGAAGGCAAGGATGCTGCCTTTCACCTGTTTACAAACTAACCCAAAAGAACATTTTTAAAAGAATGATTCTAGAGAGAAGGAAGCTGGGAGGCTACTTGCCATTGTAAGTTAAACATTGTGCTGAAATACTCCAAGGGAATGGTTACATCAGTAGAATCTGTGTTTTCCTCTCCCAAGAGCTAACATGCATGTGGTTGGTAAAGATAAAAGTATTTTTAAGTCAGATTTTTCCTAAGGTATTGGCTTTTTGGATAACTACAATTTGAACTCAGGCCTTAGTTTTCCAGTGTTGTGATACTTCCCTGTTCATGGCATTTCATATATATTTCATTGGTGGCTATCTGAGTTCTCTAACTTTTTTAACTTAAGAATTTTTTTAAGAAAAGTACCTCAAACACTATAGTAAGATTTGATCAATCATCGCTTGCCAATCTTGGCTTTAGAACCAGAATTTATGGACTTAATTGCTACTTCTCTTATTAGCCCTGTGATGTTAGGCAAATGTGTAAATCTCTCACAGCCATTCTTTCTTCATCTAGAAATTGGGAATGAGCATACTTACCTTTCTGGAAAGTTTTAAGATTAAATGAGAATGTGTATAGATGGCACAGTGGCTGGCACCCAGATGCACAGTTCCCCTTCGCTGTTAGAATGGTCAGGATGATGGGCCTGCCCCCTTCTCCTTCAGTTCAGCCAGTACACACTACTTTTTAAAATGACAGAATGCTGGAACCCTGAGAAGATCACATATCTAATTTAATGACCGTTTTCCAAGTTGTTTTCTATGGATCACAAGGCCTCCACAAACAGAATTTAGTGAGGTGTTTGCTTGTTCATTTGTTTTTTACTAGGGACCAAACTCGGGGCATTTTCCCACCAAGTTACATCCTCAACCCTTTTTGTTTTTTATTTTGAGATAGGATTTGCCTGAGTGGCTGAGACTGGTCTCCAAGTTGAGATCCTCCTGCCTCTGCCTCCTGAATCACTGGGATAACAGATGTGTGCTTCCATATCTGTCAGAATTTAATAAGTTCATAGAACTTTTTCAAAACAGGATTTTTTTGTTGTTGCTAAAATAAATTTGGAATTTGGAAAAGTCAGTGTACACTATTTCTGAATTTATGGTTAAAGTTCTTAAGGCAGTTCTACGTTAAATAACCATGTCATGTAAAGCAATAAAGGGAGAATATACCTTTAACAAAAATCTGGGGGTTTCCTATGTCAGAAACCATTTAAATAATTGGAAACGTTTTATAGTTGGAATAACCGCACAGCCTTTGTAACTTGCCTATTCAAATCCTATAAAAGGCACTTAAGAGGCTGAAGAGGTTGCTCGGGGTAGAGCCCTTCCCTGGCATGCTCAAGACCTTGAGTCCAATGTCCCAGAGTAGCTTAAAAAAAATAATTCCCAGTGAAATGAGTATTAGTTTTGGTATATATTAAAATATCTGCTTTCAAAAAAATATTCAAAGTTGTCAGTCATTTGTGGAAAGTCAAGCATATTATTTGGAAGAAATAAATGAACACAAACTGTATATCATCATAAACAAAGCTTTTGATCTCATGTGAAAATTTAATGTGTTATAGTTGAAATATTTCTAAAATTCACAGTATGTATGTCTTTCTAAGATTTTAAAATATATGTCCAGTTTGCTGCCAACCTGAAAAGACACTCAGAAAGAAGCTCTCCAAAGAAGAGTTGATTGGAGAGAGAGTGATAGATTTTGATGTGGCAGACTGTAGGTGGGTTGGGGGGAAGGCGTAGGTGTATCCTGGGAGGCAAAGGAAAGCAGGGGGTTTGAAAGGTGGAAATAGGAGGATTACATAAATTGCTTGAGACAAAGAAAATTGGTCACAGGGGCATCCCCCAGGACAGAATCACCTTAGTTCTATAGTGGCGAGTGGAGGCAGTCTGTCAGGCAGTATCCTTGTCACTCATCTGCCAAACTGCAGGTTGGTGGACTCTTGCAGTAGTCTCTATGATCAGGCAAGTTATGCCCAAGAACCTTTCCCTCTCTTCATGGCCTCCTGGCAGTGTTTAATTAGGATTTGGCAAAAGTGGATCCATTTTGATTTCGACAACTTTGACGCCACACATACATTTTTGCATTTAACTTTTTATTACAAGTGGTCAATTGGAATGCATTTTACAGGCTTTAGGTTAAAGATGTATTTCTGTAGTTTTGACTTCCAAAGTTATAATGCTGTTATCTTTTATTCTCCAAATTATTTTGTAACCTCTTTTTCCTTCATATTTTAACTTCAATGAAACCAAACCAAGTAAAATGTAATTATAATAGCAGGGTCCTTAAGAATGTTTATATCTGTTGACTGGGTGTTTCATGTCTGAAAGTCTAACTTGAGAAAGTAATGTGAAATATAGACCAACGTGTGTGTGGAGTTACTCATTCCAGTGATATTTAAGGGCATAAGCGATTGATTAAGAAATGATATGACTGTATGATGAAATATTAGGCAAATGGTGATTTAGACTCAACCTAAAAACTATTTATTCTTTCCTCCTGGTACTTCTATTTTCTAGGTATAACCACTAAATCATTCCATACTGTTTTCTTCTACATATCAAATTATAAACATACAAATGTTTTTAAAAGTTACCAAAAAACTTAGAAGTAAATATATTAGAGTGCTTATCTGATGCTTACTGGGTAAATATGAAAGAAGTTGTCTCTTCTGAAGGGTTTTTTATTTTGTAGTTACAGCATGCCAAAAAGTTTTCATAGATTAAAAAAACAGTGAAGATGAATTCAGACCTAGGATTGTCATGCTCCAGAACACTATCTTTTTGTGGGCACCATGTTTAGGACTCTCTCATTTCCATCTAAGATGTGCTGTTTCAGTTACTGAAATTTTTAAAAAGCATTTCTGGTCATGCTGTCATTGTTACTACTTCCTGTTAGCAAAGGGTAATTATTTCTCTGATTTTACTAAAGAAAATAAGAGTTCTTTCTCTCTTTGTTCCTATTTGTTTTGCAATAGTTTCTAGAAAATTAGATTGCTAACCAAATGGGATAAAACACTTAAGTCCCCCAAACTGCATTATGGCTCTGGATCTTCAGTGTGATATTTCTGGACAGATGAGGTTTTTAAGTATTATAGGGTGGGGAAAGAGAGAGATTGTTAAATACAGATTCTCATGCCCCTCAGAGATTCTTTATGCAGTAGATCTGGAGTAGGACCCAGAAATCTGTATTTTACCAAGCACTCCTGGTAATTGTGACAGAGATGATCCCTGAAGGACACTCGAAGAAACCCTGGTTCCGGGTGCTAGCTCCCAGTCCTCACGGGAGAAGGCATGCTACTGGGGGAAGGGACAACTTTGCAGGTCCTCTCATGGAAGTGTTTCCAGTTGCTTGATTTAGGTTGCTGTTTGCCTATTTGGCTTAGTGAGATCTTATACATGCTTTCTTTTGCTGAATGAATACTAGTTGACTGAATGTTTAATTGATATCCATGTCTTTGGCCTTTTGATCTGAACTGTTAGAAGAGCACATACTAAACCACAATTTCTGTTAATTTATTTGTAACATAAATACAGTTGTGCATATCCTTTGATCTAGTAATGCCATGTCTAGGAATTTCTTATTAGGAAATTATCAGTCTTCACTGCATTATATTTGTAAGTAGTAAATTTACTATAAACAGGCTCACATCTGTCATTATGGGAATTCTTGAAATTGCTTGAGAAAACCATTTCAATATGTGAATAGAAAATAGTACACAATATTAAATATGTATAATATCTCAAGTATGTGAGAAAGGAGACACAAAAGCACTGTGAGGAAATGAACCAAATGTTCATTTTCTTTCTTCGTGATACAGAATTTATTTTCATCTGCTTTTTTGTATTCTTCAGTGTTATTTCTTACAAAAAGAAAAATACTAATTTAAAAATATCTTTTCACAATTTGATTATATAAATTAAAATCAAAGAATTTCTCATTTCTATCATACAATTAGTTTTGCAGAATGCTATAAACTCTGCCAAGTACATGTAAGCTTCTCATTGACTTTATAGAATTTTATGGTTGATACATACCTTTTTATGTATAAGAGTTTTGAAGATAATAGTCATGTTGGAGCAATTGCCATTTCAAAGAATTGGGAACACTCAGGCCACTTTGGGGTGCAGTTCTTTGATAGAATTCTATTTCGTAATGTATTTTATTCTTAGATATATATAGCCATGTAAAATTATCAAAATGATTGTGGTTTGACTTTACATCATCACATTATTTAAATGTACACAATATTTGAAAATGTGTATGCTTATAAATATAACATCAATTCCAGCAGTTGTAGAGGAAATCCAACCTTTCTCATTCAACAGTGTAATAGTTTTGCTGAGGTTCTTGAGGCATGTTAACTACTGCTAATTAAAAATAGACCTACTGACTCGTCTATTTTGTTGTACTTTACTTTGTGTCTTGTATGTCTAAAAACTTTTCCTGATGAGAAAGTAAATCATTTATTGCACTTTCAGTGGTTCTCTGATCATGGTTTTCTAACCATGATAGAGGGGTACAGGTCTCAGCGCTGTGGTTTAAATTCGTATGACATTTTTAGTTTGAAAAGGAAATTACAAGGTTTTTGTTAAAAATTGATCATTTGTATTTTTTTCGTGATAGAGAAAATGAACGCTGATGAATCTAGACTACCACATTTTACAATGTTTTGCTTTCTGATTTTTACATTTATATGCTTTAATAGCATTACCAAGTTTAGAACTAGAAAATGTGATGAGAAATCATCTGGTAACATGAGGCACTTAAATAATAATTGAGGTACAATGAGAGTCAGTTACCTCATTGGACCTCATAGCTCTTAAGTGATAGGAAGAAAATTAGCACGGAGACCTCTGTTTTCCTACTATAAAGATTTTACCCATTATTTATATCTTATATCATTGTAATAATATGTTTTTCACAAGTAGAACATGTATCAGTGTTCACCATAATTAAGTTTTAGGTATATTTCTATAATTGTAAATTAAATTGGATGCTTGTCATTTTTTTTTGCCTTTTTTATCATATTTTTGTAATGCAGATTAAGCAATTATAAAAATAAATAACCAAGTTTTTTGGTTGGTATAAGCTGTCTTTATTTTATACTGCTAATAAAGGCACATTATGCTCAAGCATTGCAATTATCACTGAAACGCACATCCATTAACTGAAACATTAGGCTGAGTGTATAATTACTGTCTAGGGCCAATATCTTTGTGAAGCTGCATCCACATGCTATTAGACTATAAGCAATATTTGTAAACTAATATTTAAATGATTCAGAATCAGTACTTTTTCAGACTTAAAAATGAATACTATATCATTGTTTTTTACATGCTTAGAAAAATACAGGAATTCTGAAAGATGATTGAAAAGTGAAACTTGAGATAGATGAATTTTAATATACTTGCCAAAACATAATACATATTAATCTTTCTGCAGGCTTTCCCCCCCAAATTTTTATTGTGATAAAATATACATATCATAACATCTGTTTTAACCATTTTCAATTGTACAGTTCAGTGATATGAAATAAATTCATATTGCTGTCCAGCCATTACCCCATCCAGCTCCATGATCTTTTCATCTTGGAAAACTGAAATTTCTCCTTCTTCTCTGTAGTCTATGCCAATTGCCATTCTGCTTTCTGTCTTTGTGATTTTGACTCCCGAGTTACTTCATAACAGTGTGTGTATTTTTGGTACCAGCAGCTTATTTTATTTTGTATAACGTCTTCACAGTTCGTCCATGTGGCAGTTATGTGTTCAGCATTTCCTCCTTTTCAAGACTGAATGATATCCTATGGAATGTTCTGGCACTCATTGCTTCTCTGTTCATTCTTGGGTTGGGTCCATGTTTTAGTTATCTTGAATAATTGTGGAATGGATGTGGGTCTGGGTCTGATATTCTTTGAGCTCCTGCTCTCAGTTCTTGTGAGTAATGCCAGAAGTGGCATTGTTGGATCATACAGTAATTTCACATTTAATTTTTAAATTCTTGTTACATGATAATTGTGCATATTTGTGTAGTGTGATACTGCAATGTGTACTGATCACGTCAGGGTAAATGGCACATCTAGCACCTCAAACATTTATTATTTCTTTGTGTTGGAAGCATTTGATCGTCTCTACTGGCTATTAAAATGTACAATCCCTGGTTGTCACTCATGGTTGTCCTACTGTGCTTTATGGAATGTTGGAAGTTATTCTGCTGTTCAGCTGTGCTCTGTACCCATTAGTCATCCCTTCTCCATCTCCTTTTCCTCAGCGTCTGGTAACCACTGTTCTACTCTCTACTGCTGTGAGATCAACTTTTTTTTTTTTTAAATATTTTGTTTTAGTTGTAGGTGGACACAGTAACTTTATTTTATTTTTATGTGGTGCTGAGGATTGAACCCAGGGCCTCACGCATGCTAAGCAAGCTTTCTACCACTGAGCCACAACCTCAGCCCAAGAGATCAACTTTTTTAAAAATTTATTTTTATTTTTACAGATTGCATTTTGATTCATTGTACATAAATGGGGTGCAACTTTTTGTTTCTATGGTTGTGCACGATGTAGATTAACACCATTCATGTAATCATACATCTATATAGGGGAGATCAACTTCTTTTTTATCTTGCACATATAAGTGAGAACATGAGATATTTGTCTTTCTTGCCTGACTTCTTTCACTTAACATTATATTCTCCAGGTTCATCTATATTGCCACAGTTGGCAGAATTTGTTCTTCTTTGTGGCCGAAGAATAGTCTGTCATGTTATATGCTGGATATTCTTTATCTAGTCATCCATTGACGGATATCTGGGTTGGTTTCACATCTTGGCTGTGTGAATACTACAGTCGTGTGTCTGATTTTTTGAGAAACCCCCACACTGATTTCCACAGTGTTTATACCATCTTAAATTCCCACCAACAGTGTGCAAAGACTCTGATTTGTCCACATTCTCACCTAAACTTATGGTTTGGTTTCACCAGTCTTTTATCATACAGAATACAGATGTATACATATGTGTGTGTATGTGTATATATATATGTATATGTAAATGTAAATCCTACTGACAATAATCAAAGGCCTTTTGGGACTTATCAAAGCTAAATTGTGGGGCTGGGGTTCTGGCTCAGTAGAAGGCTTGCCTAGTATGTGTGAATCACTGGGTTCATTTCTCAGCACCACATATAAATAAATGAAAAAAATAAAGGTCTATCAACATCTAAAAAAATGTTTTTAAAAAGCTAAATTACTTTTAAATCTGAATATATTGACTGTTGCAGTCTGTCTATACTTACATTTCCAGTATTGTGTACCACTCTTGTTTATAGTTACCACATCTTAAAGAGTATTTTAGTAACTCACAATTTCACTCAATAGTTCTTGTCACTCTGTGTAATTTACATGTTAATATGTGAAATTAATAGATTTATTTGGCACTGATAAATTCTTAGTGTAGTACCCTGTCATACATACCCATACTCTGTAATTAGGAAGATAGGGTCTAGAGTCTTGCTGCCTGATTTTTGTCCTTGCCACTAATAAAACATACTATAAAATAATCTTAATTTTGGATTCCAGTGAACTTGATTTTGGTGCTCGTCTTTACCACTTAGTAGCTCTGTGATCTTAGGCAATTTACCTAGCTTCTCAAGATGCTATTTTTCCTAAATAAAGTCACTTTGCTGGGTTGTTAGGAGAGTTAGAGATAATAAATGTCAGGAGTGTCACACAAGGTTGGTGTTCTCCAAATCACAGCTGTTAGCAGTATTCAGTTGTATGACCTTGGGTAAGTTAGCTTTTGCCTAAACTTTAGATTTACCTCATGTAAAATGAAAAGATTCAGTGGATTGGGAGAAATGAATTGGGCTCCTTGAGATAATATGTAGATATTTTTATTTTGTTCACTACTGTGAGATTTGTTGTGTTCATTAGATTTGTAAGGGATTTATAAATTCCCTAAAAGGGAAAAATACTAAACCAAGTGATCGCCAGAGTTCCTTTCTAAAGATGAAATTTCTTAATTATACACTGCATAGTCTACCTCTGTAGGTTGACTAAGTCTATACTTGGGGGAATTCTTTATGAAAAAAAAAACTTGTTTTTAAGACCTCAGGACATAAATACTTCTTGCTGTCAAAGGTCACATCATTATAGTACTGATGGAGTAGCGTGTTTGAGAGAATCATCTTGCTGATGAAATGATAGCTCTGGACAGAAACATAAGAACAAAAAGCAAAATGCTGTTTGAAGGCACTAGAGAGTGACCAAAAGCAGGTAGAAACTGGAGGGTTGATGCACCTTGGAAGAAAGTCACCAGACGGGTTGGGGTTCATATTTACCTGGCTTTTCCCTTGAAGAAAAATACAAGTTCATGTGATGCACAGGAATACAGCTCAAGAAGAATTCTACTGTCTTTTCGGTGAGTTAGACAGTTAGATATTTAGGGCTGAAACTGAAAGGAAGGAACCACAAAATAGAGGAACCTCAAAAATTTCTCCCAAATACTTGTAGGACAAGATTCCAAGGTACCCAGGGAGGAAAGCAATGTCAGAAAGTTCAGGAAGCTAAGCAGAAATCTCCATAGGTGCTGGAGATAGCAGTTTAAGAGTCCAAACGCCTCCATGTTCAAGGAACTTGATAAGTACCTTAGGCTTACTGTTGAAAACTTGGTATGACAGTATAGATGTTATCCTATGCTAGATCTTTGTGATAAAACCAATACAAACTAAAATAAGTGCATTATAACAGATGCATAAGCCTTTACATGGTCAGGGTGATCCTCTACTAATGCAGTAGCTGGCAAGAATAAAATTCACTTTTTTTTGGAAGAAGATAATGTGTTACAGAATTCAGTAATTAAACAGTTTATAGTCAGAAAATAGATGTGTGAATAAATAGGAAAGGGGTACCCATGGTCAGGGGAAAAAAGTCTACAGAAAGAGATTAGCAGTTAACCCAGAAGTTAAAAGTGTTAGACAAGAACTTTATGACAAACACATTGAAGAATCTACATGAAAGAAAGAAGTAATGGGTGAAGAAATGAGGAATTCAGGACAAATACGAGAATTCTATCTAAAAAATCAAGTGAAAAGCCTAAAACTGAAGACTTAAATTTCTGAAATAAAAAATTCCTCAAATGGGATTATCAGAAGTGTAAACACAACAGAAGAAAGGGCCAGTAACCTTATAAACTGATCAGTATATATAATCAAAACTAAAGCACAGAGAGAATAATATTGGAGAAAACGGATGAAGGGGTGACCAGGAGACAGGAGGGCAGGCAGCCTGACACGTGTGATTGATTCCTGAAGGGAGGTGGGAGGGCCCCAGAATGAAAGGAACATGGTCCAGACTATTCTCTGTCGCCCGTGGTCGAGAGTGGCTCTGGGCAGCAGGTGGAATGCTGCTCTCAGCCATTCAGAGAAGCGCACATAGAAGTTAGGTTTCAGCTGGACAGTGAGACACATCTCAGATTTTTGAATAAAACTAAATCAGTGTTTTTATTATTAAAGAAGCTTAAAATCAGCTAGGTATATTTCAACCTTGTGTTGCCAGAAAATATGGACAAATTAAAATAAGTGGAAGACAGGAAATCATTAAAATGCGAATAGAAATTAATGAAATACAAAAATACAGTCAAAAGAAAGCCTTGATGACATGAAAAGATGGTTATTTGAAAAAATTAATAAAATGCTTAACAAGCCTGTAAGACAGATTAAGGAAGGTAAGAGAGGAAACAACTTCCCTCCCCACAAATGACCAGTGTCAGGAATGAATGAAGGGACGTAAATATAAAGGCTCCAAGCAATAAGTGGATAATTGGGGAACCTTATGGATAACTTCATACCAGAAGGTTTGAGAGCTTAGGGGACATGACACAGTCTTTTTAAACAACATCAAAACTGAAAAGAGAAAATCTAAATGTTTTGTATTTTAATAAAAGGAATTAAATATATAAATCTTCTCATGAAGAAAATTCCAGGCCTATATGGGTTTAGTGGTAGATCTTGTCAGATGCTACTGGAAGAAATAGCACCACTGTTTGGTTTTCTGTGATGGGGTTGTTATGCCATATTGGCACATGCACAGAACGTGATGAGTGAGAACAGACAGGAGAGTCTGTGGCCTCTGCAGTGTCCCCTCACTCTTTCCTAATGAACAGTATATTCTTCATTTTCTTTTTTATATTGATTTTAACCCATTCTTTTCATAGTACAGAAAATTGTTTTTTCAGTTACATATTTTAAAAATTTTCAAAGCTAGAGAAGTTTAAAGCACAGTATAACAAATGCCTTTATGCCATACCTTCTGCACATTTGCTCTTTTTTTCTATGTCTGTTCACACATACACAATATGTGTTATATACTGTATATATATCAACCTTTTTTTTTTTGCCAGACCATTTGAAGATATATCATGAGAGTTGTCCCTGATACTTTGCACATACTCTTGAATATGGGGATACTCTCGTACACAAACAGAATACAGTTATTACACTCATGTTTTAATGATGTAAGAATATTATTTAACATATGGTTCATAATTGAGTTTCTCCATTTGTTCCAATAATGTCCTGGAAGCTTTTTTTCAAAATACAGGAACCGAAGATACACATTATTTTCAGTTATTAGTCTCTAAAACCTTTTTGGTGCCTTTTTTTTTGTTTTCATTATGTCGACATTTTTGAAAAGTCAAAACCAGTTGTTTTTACAAAATTCTACAATTTGTATTTTTCTAGTGATTGTGTCAGTATTAAAACTAAACAATATTGTCAAGAATACTGCATAGCTAAGGAAAAGTAATAGTTAATAAAGTTTTTGCAAGAGGAGCATACCCTACGAATAATGAACCATGGAGCAAATAGATCAAATGGCACAGTACCCTGGATTCCACGTGGGCATCCCATACAGGATACAGGTCAATTCTGTGTTACCTAATTATTGCCTTCTGTCATTTAGCTGGTCTCATATGTATTGAAAGTGAGCTCTTCTTTTTTAGTATTTGTTCAAGGTAAAGTGCTACAGCTCTTGTAAATTTCTGTAGTCTTTTCAGTTCACATGTACTCTTACAGAAAAATCTGCCTCAATTATAATAATATTATTTTGCAATTCTTAGGATGTTTTTAAAAAAACTCTTTTCAGTTAAACTGGCATTGGGCAAGGTGTCTGACCCTTTGATAAGTATGCTTTTCATAAGTGAAAGTGGAAATTGTGAAGTAATTAGTTGAGAAATTTCCTTTATTCAGACCCAAAGAGAATGTTGTTTGTTAATATTTTTTTGCTTGGAATTTGTATCTGTAGGTTTTAAAAGTTTCATAAAATTTGGAAAACTTTTGGCTTTTGTTTGTCCAGGTATATTTTTTTTTCCCTTCTTCTTCTTCTTCTTTTTTTTTTTTTTTTTTTTTTAATTTTGTGTGTGTGTGTGTGTGTGTGTGTGTGTGTGTGTGTGTGTGATATGCTGGGAGTTGAACCCAGGGCCTTGCACGTGCTAGGCAAATGCTCTACAACTGAGCCACATTCCCAGTGCCCTTCTCTTTTCTCTTTCTTGAGACTACTTGAAGTTGCCCAATAGCTTGTAATGTCACTTTTCCCTATGTAATTTGTCTTGGATAATTTCTTTTGATTTCTTTTGGTTTGCTAAGATATTCCTCTGCATGTCTAATTTCTTGTTGAGCATATCCAACTGCATTTTCCAAACAGACATTGTGATTTTCTTCTCTAATAGTCCACTTTGGACTGTTTTTATATCTTCCATGTATCTACTTAACTCTTTTCTCTGATTTTTTGAATATATGAAGTATGTGTTGTCATAACTTTTTAATACCTTTGTCTAGTAATTCTGTCATCTGTAGAATTTTATTCTCTGTAAGCCTAGGTGAGTTTTCTGTTAGATGACAGTCATATTGTATTCCTGTAAATACTTTTGTGTTTTGTTCTGGGAGATGGTTAAATTACTTAGAAATATTATGTTCCTTTTAGATCTTGCTTTTTAACTTTGTTATGCAGAACCAGAAGAACATGTAGTCTAGGACTAATTTTGCCGCAATGCGAAATAAAATCCAGTGCACAATGGATTTTGAGGTTTTCCATTATGGTAGATGATTCAGGCACTGTTTCTGATTCTCTATGAACCCCAGATACTGTTTTCTCTAATCCTTTTGGTAGATTTTTTTCCTGATGTTGGACAGTTCTCACATGTGCACATGATGGTGGGTAAGTTGCAGAGTGGATCCTCAACACATCTCTGGAGCTCTCTCTTTTTCCAGGACTTTTTCCTGCATACTGTTGCTGCTTTGATCTTCTGGATTCCCATTCCCCTCCCCTGACTCAGGAAGTCTGCTGGGCTCCACCAGGATTCTGCTTATCTGGGCCAATCTCATTGCTCTTCATGGTTGTTTCTGATTCTCAGAAGTCATTGGTTTTGTTGTTGGACTCAAGCATTTTGAAAATTTTTAGTTCACACATCTAAAGTGTCTAGTTTAAGAGGGTAAATACAGTCCCTGTTACTCCATTTGCAGAAGTCCAGGTTTTATTTTTTTCTCTGCTTTTTTTGTTTTATTTAGTTATACATGATAGTAGAATGCACTTTGATACATCATACATAATGGAGTATAATTTCTCATTCTTCTTGTTATACATGATGTAGAATCCCACTGGTTGTATAGTTATATATGTACATGGGGTAATGTCTGTTTTATTCTACTGCCCTTCTTACCCATGTCCCCCATCCCCTCCCTTCACTCCTCTCTACCTAATCTAAAGTAACTGTGTTATTCCCTAGCACCCCCCATTGTGAATTAGCATCTGTGTTATTTTTTCTATCCTTTTAATGTACCTATTTCTTTAAGTTTTAAATAGGTTTAACAGAGGCAGTACCAATGGTCTTGCTTTTTTATTCTCACAAATGTTTTAATTGAAGCCTTTAGACCAGATCAGCAAACTTTCTATTAAGGGCCAGATAGTAAGTATTTCAGGCCTTGTAGGCCATATGGTCTCTTTCAAAACTGCTCAACTCTGTCATGGCAGTACCAAAGCTGCAATAGATAATGCATAAATGATTAGGTCTGGTTGTGTTACAATAAAACTATATATGTAGATATTGAAATTTAATTTTTATTATAAGTTTTATGTGTCACAAAATATCATTTTTTTCCCAAAAAATAACTTTTTAAAAATTTCTGTAAATGGAAAAGCCAATCTTAGCTCATATGCCATAAAGAAATAGGTAGTAATCTGGATTTAGCCTGTGATCTGCTGTTTGCTAACCTCTTTCTCTAGACCAGTTCCTTTTACTATAATAACCAATATGGCTGCAGTCTTGCTCTTTGTTTTTTGTTCATCCCATCTGTCCTTTGTTCCTTTTAATTGAACATTTTTTATTATTCCCATTGGTCTTTAGTATTGGTTTATTAGGTATACCTGTTCAGTAGCTTCTCTTTGGTTTATAATATGTGTCTTTAACTTATATACCCCCCATTGATAGTATAGCACTACATGTATTATGTAAGAAGTTTATAACAATAAATTTTTCTTTAAATCTTTTTATCCTTTATGCAATTGTTCTCAGCTTTTACATCTGTGTTTATACACTTCTGAATATATTATGATTTTTAATTGTCTATTGTCTTTTAAAGAAATTGACGAATGGGGGAAAGTTTTTATATTTACTCACATATGTACTGTTTGACACTTTTCATTTCTTTGTATAGATCTTAAGTTTCCATGTACTATCTTTTTAATTTTACATTTGTTTAAAACAAAAAACTTCCTGTAACATATCTTATAATCAGATCTGGTGGAAATAGATTCTCTCAACAGTTTTCCTTGTGGGTGAAAGTTGTTTATTTTGCCCTTTGAAAGATATTTTTACTGGGTATAGAATTCCAGTTTTCTGTTTTCTTCAAGTGTTTAAAAATGTATTCCATTGTCTTTTGGCTTTCATAGTTTCAGACAAGAAGTCTTCAGACAGTCTGAACTCTGCCTTGAAAATTCAAGTTGCCTAAGACTCTTACCTCTGTCTTCTCTAGAACTCAGTGACATCGCTGTGTTAGGGGATTGCTGTGCTGTGCTGTACCTGGGATCCCACCTTATTCTCTGCAGTTAGGAATGGGTATTCTGTTTGTTTCCTTTTTCACATGGACTTCAGTCCTACACTGCTTGTTTGCTTTTATTTCAAAACTGTTGCTTGATTTATTCAGTCCAGTTTTCTTGTTGCATAAGACATAGGATAAATCTGAACCTGTTACTGTATTGTGACTAGAGGAACAAGTTCATTCCTTCAGAAAGTTTAAACGTGCATCCCTGTTTTAGATGCTGCAAGTATCAAAATATGAATAGTAAAGGTTTGGTCTCCATTCTCATGAAGCTTACATTCCAGAAGAGGAGAAACATTTAATAACTAAATAAATAAATCAGTAAGGCAATTTAAGTTAATAGATCAGCTGTAAGGACAGCTCCGTGGGAGGGAGTGATGGGGAAAAGTATACTCTGGATTAGAAGAGCGCTGAAGTCTTGCTGAGGTCGTGATATCTGATCTGAGACTTGATTGCTACAAATCAGCCTGGTTGTAGTCTGAGTGTTGGTTTCTGTTTTGTAAATAAAATCCTATTTGAATGCAGCCATGCTCATTCCTTGGTATACAGTCTACAGCTGCTCTGGGGCAACCCTGACAGTTGAGAGTTGGCTCACAAGTATAAAATATTTCTTATATGATCATTTTAAAAATGTTTGCCAACTCCTGACATTTAAAGGACCCACATCACGTGCTGCTTGAGCTGAGGTCCCCACTGTTTGCTCACAAAGCTCATACATACTTTCTACTCATATCTTAATGGACTTGTAGCCACCACATTCAGCTTAACTAATCTCAACCCCCTCCTTGAAATAGTTTTTTTCCCTCAGCTTCTCTGATACCATGCTGTCTTTCTCTCTGATCTCTCTGCTTCTTTTGTGAACTGATCCTCCTGAGTCTGACCTTTAATCTTGCAGTTTCCTGGGGCCAGGCCTCTGTGTCTTCTGCTTTTGCCCTAGTTTCATGTAGTTCTGTGTCTCCAGTGACCCTCTGTTTGCCGACGACTCCCAGATGTATAGCTAGCTAGGCCTCTTGTCTGATGTTTAAGTTTCCAAGTCACTGTCTGCTTGATATCCCTTTATTACCATAATTCAGTAGGTTTTATTCAAAACTCGTGATGTCCCCTCAAAAGCTGCTTTTTACCTGTGGGTTTCTCTGTTGCTCTCGTTGATGACCTAGAATTCAGCATCGTAGCCAGTCAGTCTCCAAGACCTTTCCAGTTCCCTTCTTTAGTATTTTATTGGTTATCATTCTGTGATTCCACATTCCTTATCCACGCCAGCTATCCAGGACTTTTTTGGTTGCTTTCTGATGTTCCGCATTTATCCTTTACTGCATTCCTCAGTCTGGTTCATTGGACAACATAGAATGTTTGTTTTGAAATGAAAACACATGACTTCCCATTGCTTTTAGGATAAGGATTATAATTTCATAGCCTAGACTAAAATCCTTTTCATGGTTTATAGCATCTACTGAAGACACTGTCCTCTGTCTCCCTTGCCAGCCTTACCCTATGCCATTTTCCTTTTTTCTTTTGTAGACACTCTGGTGTTTCTTTGACTTCCTAAATTCTCCAAATGTCTTATCAGGATCGTTGCACTTCCTGTTTCTTCTCCATGGAATGATTACTTTTGTCTCTTCCTGGCCTAATTCCTATTCTGTTTTCTTCAGGCAGCCTTCTTCACTCCCCATTTTAAGGCCTCCAGTTATATGATGTTGTATTACTTTGTCCTTAGTCTTTAATGCAGTTACCATAACTGTGATTAATCATAAGTATAATTAATGTAATTATTTGTCTTCCTTACAAAATTATAAATTTCGTAAGGGAAGGAATTGTGTCTATTTTGTTTACCATTGTATCCCCAGCACCAAGCACATTTTCTGGCAGTCAGCAAATATTTGTGAAATGAAATAATGAGTATATTATGTCTTTTAATTATCACAAAACCCTATAATTTATAATTTCTCTTTGGGAGGCTTTAAATTCCTTGGGAGAAATTTGGTAAAGAATAATGATAATAGCTGCCATTTGTGGAGCAACTCCCATGTGTTAGTTTGCACTGTGCTACAGGCACAATCTTAGTTTAACCCTTAAAACCACCCTGTGATATAGCCTCGTTCTCACTTTTTTAAATGGGGACACTGAGGCTCAGAGAGGTTATGTCACTTGCAGAAGGTCACATGTAAGTGGCAGAGCCATGATTCAAATCCAGCTGGTCTTTCTGAAAGGGCACTTAACATCTACCACTTTGCGTTGCTGTTTCCTAATCAGTGATTACTGGGACATCTCCTAGTTTTTTGCTTTATCATAGGTCTCCAGCTAATTTTGCCCCTTTTTACTGTATTTAAATGAATGGATTATAGTTACTCTCTACAAATACTAGTGCACATATTCATTAATAGTTAATAATCACGTAGTGATTGTAGATAAGCATGTGTTTCTTATATCAAACATCTGAAATACCAAAGAAATACTGAAATTTATTCATTTGGTTTTGATCTCTAAAGAAATGATCTGGAATAACATTGCAAAAATTACACAGGAGTTGCAAATGAATTTAGTCCATTTGACATTTAGTTTTTTCTTTAATTGTCATTAATAGCTTTGGCACTGAGATGAAAAATTATTCACATTCAGGTTAAACAAAGAATATTTCATACTTTCTTTCCTTTAGAACATGGAGTTAAACTAGAATTGATTTCTTTCTTTTTTGTTTCTTTTCTTTCTTTCTTTCTTTCTTTTTTTTTTTTTTTTTTTTGGTGATGTTGGAGATTGACTCCAGGGCCTTGTGCATGCAAGGCAAGTACCCTACCACTGAGCTACACCTCTGGCCCCTTAAATCAATTTTTAAGAGTCTATTTTTAAAATAAGTTTATCACATAAGGCAAGACACTGCTTTGAAAAAGTGCACCTTTGCTTTTTTCTGTTATTAATTCATGGTTCAGGATTCTTAAAGATTCAGCTATGTTAATCATGAAGAATTATTTTTGTCTTTTCTTTCAGCATTGGCAAATTCATTTTTGTCATGGAACTTTTTATATCTATATCATGCCCATGAAATATAAGTAGAATTACCTGTGTGACATTTTGATAGAGCTAAGTAGTTTTCCTAAGAAATTCATCTGTTTGCATATGCAAAGAGAGCCCATAAAGCATTTGAATTAACTCAGTAGCATTATATTATAGTTAATGATAATATTACTGTCCTTAGGGCTTCCTTTATAATTATTTTCTTTCACAGGTAGATTTGACTACTAAATTTTGTAGTCTGATGTAGTTAGTGATTTTCATTACAAAGATCAACTTTGCTGTCTGCCTCTTGAACTATGCAGAAGGACATAGATCAGTACACCTAGTAATATCTAGTTGTTTTATAGAATGTGAAGTGATACCTAGATTCAAGGAAGGGATTTTTGATTTCATATAAATTTTTCTGCTATTAATTAGCCTATTGAATTTTTATAGTAGCTATTGAACTTTTGTAACCATTCTTATTCCGAGTACTTTTTATTAAAGTATCATCTATTAGCTTCCCTTACCATCTCACCATATTATCTTATTCCTGTGAAATGGAATGTTTTGCTTATTGTTTTAAAAAAAATTTAAGTGGTACTCCTAAATACAGAGCCTTAAATTTCAGATTTACCTTTGAGGAGAACAGTTAAATTAAAAAAAAAAACAAAAAACAAAAAACAAAAACCTAGATATATAAGGCACTGAAAAACAACAAAAAACAAAAGAATGTAATACATCTTAATTCAAAACAAAACAAAAAGCTAGTGGTGTTGAGTGAGCAATTGTTAAATCCTGGAGCATATTGATTCTCTAAATTTGTACGTGTATGTAAGAAAGACTGGCATAATATTTTTACATTTAGATTCTAACATTAAATGAAGGAAATACAAATTTTGGAGATGAAGCACAACATTTTAGGAATCTTATTTGGAAACTTCAGTAAGGGTATTTTATATGTATGGAAAATCTGACTGAAATATGTTAAAAACATATCAAGTACTGGCCTTTGAAACGCTGGATAATTTTAAAAGATATGTCATATTCTTCTACTTTACCACTAGAGTAAATACAATATGTGATACCAGTTTAATCGTTAGGACTGAGGCTAGATCATGGACATCTTCTATATCCAACCTTAAACATTTTTAAAAAAATGTTTAGGACTCTATTTTCTCCATGAAAGCAGTATTTTGATTATTGATATTCTCAAAATTAACTTCTGAGGGGCCATGTCAATAATTAATTCAGATTATCATCTTTATTGTTGTAACCTCCATTCCAAAGTGATTTGAGACTTTTGGTCTCTTCCCAACTTTTGCAGAGACTTTTCTTTGCCTTGCGTACAGAAAAGAGCTAGTAACTAATGGAAAATATGCATACCTGATTTTTTCCCCCTCTCCTAAGAAAGGAGGATTCATCCACTGCCACTGTACCTTTTTTTCCTTTTCTTTTTTTTGTCTTGCACAGAAGACTGACATCTTCCTGTGAAGGGCTTGTGGCAAACATATCCAACTCGGGTTTCTTCCTCCTTGAGAACGATCTGATCCATCATCATCTGAACCAGGGATCACGGTGTAAGGGTCCAGGTGAGGGCAGGTCAGTCTGTATGCTAAGCCAGTTTCTTTTCGGTCAGGTAAGTCACATGCAGACATGCTCTCACTCAGCAGCAGTTAGCCTTAGGTGTTTTTTTTTTTTTTTTTTTTTTGAGTTTTTTAGTCCCTCCAAACAGACACAATTCATTTGCCCATTTGTTCTAGGATGCACCTAAGCAATTAATGGTTCATCACATCATTAAAAATTCTTCTACTGTACAGTGTAATTATTGTCAGGACACTGGCTCATCATAAATTCCAGAAATCTTAACGTATGTGGTAAGAGAAAGATATTTAAACCAGACAGGTATTTGTAGTTGTAATTTTAGTACTGATCCTTATCTCCGTTTTACTGAACTTGTAAGGATTGATAGCAAATTAAAATTAGTCTAAAATTTATAGTCTTGTACCCTTATGATGTTAATAGCTTATTAATTGTGTTTATAGATGACTTGAAACCAGAAGTAGACTCAGAATATTGGAGCTAACATTTGTACCCATGTCACACAAAAGTCTTTGTTGTTTTGCCATGGAGTCCTACATTTACTATCAGAATGATTAAGGACAGACAAGAATTTTCCTGTTCTGTATTCAGTTTCCATGTGCTCGTTACAAGAAGAAATTTATTATGCTTCTCAGACAGGTGGTCTTTGCTAGTTGACATCTGTTTTGCACTTTGATTCTATCGTGTGAGTTGGCATGTGAATTGGGACTGGGTATGAGGCTATTCTCTAGAAAACTTATTTTCTAGAAGCTGTTGTAATTGGGGGAAAAGTCTGCCTTGTATTCTGACATTCATCATCTCCTTCAGAGTGCACTTGTGCATCACGTGTCATTTGATTTATAGGTGATGGTTTATGTACCATAGCAAATTAGCTGTCAATCTTATAAAATGTTCATTTATTCTATCATGATGACCTTGTGTTTTGATTATGAGGATCACAAAAATACTGCGCTAATAAACCTTGTCTCTGCCATTCGCCAACACAGAGGTAGAAGTAGATTGGGCGTTTATTCCTTCCTGTTGGCCAGTTCTCCAAATGACTCATAAATTATAAACTAAAGTTAATATGCTTCAATGAATTTGCTAAAATAGAGTGATCCCTCACACTAGAAAGAAGAGAGATTGTCTTTCTCTGAAATTTTGCCATCCATGAAGCTGAATGGTTGTATACCACCCTTTATTTATTACTGGCTTCTTGAGACGCATTGTTTTAACTAAAATGTCTGTATTAGTTTTCATCAAGAGCACTTTTCTTGGCTGAAAGGTCAACTTTTTAAGCATTTATTTTTTGGAATTGCCTGATATTTTACCACTGGAGCCTAAATAAAATATTGTTTATTTGGTTCTATATCTATACAATTAAGTCAGTATGGACTCAGACACAGAATGTTTAGGTACAAGTCCTGTTTATGCCCCTTAATGCTCCTATTCCCTAATTTGTGCAAAAGAACAGAAAATTTTTGTTGGGTATTAGAAAATGTTTCCAGTGATATTTTGAACAGAGAAGCACTTACTTAACTGTTTCCTATTCTAATAGAAAGATATTTCCCACTAGATTATAACTGTTTTAAGACGATTAGGTTTCTATATGTGGATTGTATTGAGTGTGTAAACATACCCTAACCCAATCATGTAAATATGTAATTTAAATGTTTAGAAATCTGAATCACATTACCAAGCCAGGAGTATCATTCATGTTAAAATGTATATTAAATATAAGAATCTGCACTGTAATGAACACAGTGGGAATGTTTCAAAGGCTTAGGAAGCCACAGTGATTTCCCATGATGCTCTTGGGCTGGGCAAATCAGTTATGTTGTTGAAGGGCTGTAATTTTGAAGAAATTAGCAAACTGTGAAAGAATGAAACTTGAGGGTTACACTTGACCACTTTGGGAGCACTTGTTCATGTAAAAAGATTGTGAGTAGTAAATAACCTTTCCTATTTTGTTTTCCTATCTCTATCCTTTACATAATCTTACTTTTGTAACCAGTAGTTTTTTGGGTAGGTGCATATGTGATCTTTGCCCATTTTCAAAGTTATATTGTGAAATAATTGTGTCTATTTTAATAAACAAATTAACTAAAATTTAGAGGCGTAAACAGTCAGTTTTATGTCTTTAAAATACCAAAATGGAATCATCTTTTAATCATCTACACAAAGATTTTTGGACTTCATATAGGTTTAGATTACCTGCAATAGCATTTCTATTTTGTCCTTTGCAGAGTCAGCTGATATGTGTAATAAGGGGCATACATGATAGTTGATTTTACCTTGACGTTAGCAAAACAAAATCAGAAAGCCAAATTTGCTAAGAAAAATAATTAACGAATTCTAAAACCAAATACGTGGCTATGGGATTCTTAGGCATATTGATAGTTTTTATCTGCCTTTTCTAATACAAGGGCCTGTTGCTGACGTTCCATAAGCTTTGAACTCCTTTTTAGGTAAAACATGTTGTGTTGGAAATAAAGCATAGCCAAAAGCCAGGCATTACGGAGATGACGTGTTGAAGGGCTCCTTTCCTCATTCTTTCTTAGGATTTGATTGCATTACTGTAATAAGCATTAAGATCATGTTTTACATTTCTTCATGTGCATTTTCTGACCTAAGAGTAACAAAAATAGAAAAGAAATTTAAAGGACCAATGAATGCCATTTCTTCCAGGAACCCCCTTTTAATGATCCAGGAGTCTGGAAACAGTCTTCTCCTTCAGCATGCAGTTGTCTAGGGATGTTCCACCTAGCTTTTCTGTTGGCAGTGTCTACCGTTAATTCACAGAAGTGTGCATCTACTATTCTCTCTACCATACCTTCTTGTCACTGGTTAGATTGCCTGAGGGCAGCTAATGTCTCAAGTTAATAACCACAGAATATTTCAAAAAGGTGGTGCTTGCTTCATAAAATGCATCTGTGGTTGCTAAAATCTTACTTGGCTTGGAACAACTAAATTTAGTTGACTCTAAAATTGTATATTGTTAGGATATGCTGCTTATAACAAACAATGATTTACTTTCAGTTCTGAAAATATTCAGAAGGATTTGTTATCTCTTGCAGACCTTTCTGCAAACTACTAATGGGATGAACACCATATATCACTTTTATAATAGTGAGCTATTAAAGGCAAGCATAAAGCAGTCTGAAGCCCATAAGTGCTGCCAACAGCTCCTGCTTTAATGAATTCCCTTTTAGATGTCCATTAAATGCTCGTGGCAAATGTACTCATAATGGAAATGGCAAATCTAAATGGGTAGATATGAATAATCCATGGAGTTTAAATTCTGTTTATGATCATCTTCACATTTAGTTTTCAAGACAACGCAGTTTAGTTTTCATTACAGTTTGGAATAAAGAGGACAGGGAGTAATTGATTGCTTCAAGCAGATTAAAATCAATGGTTTTCTTTTCAAAGAACCAGTTCAATGCAGTAATTCCAACTTTAAACATTGATTTAGGGTACTCAACACAAAATGTTTTGTGCTGTGTGAACTTTTATATAGAAAGACTAATATTAATTTTATTTCCCTATATATCTATATAGTGAAATATAGAGGTTGTTAGTAGCATGTGCATGACTTAATAGTGATCTATATTAAGTCATTTTGATATTATTGCAGTCATATAATGAATCAATGAGCTTCCCGTCATCTCTGTAATACTGTTTGTAACCCATTAGCACAGAGAAATTACAGCCCATCGTACATCATTACTGTGATTGAGGCTTTATTACCATATTCTCAAATTGCTTGCTTGCTATAAAACTAAATAGACACAAGACAACTATAGGTGGAGTATAGACTGTGCATTATTGTGCTGCAGTAATGAGGGATTATTGTACTGTAATGGGGTGAAACTTACGAGGAAAATAAACTTGGCAGTAATAGAAAACGGGAGACTCTTTTTACATTTGTTTTTATTACTTTAAAGGTCAAATATATTTGTTAGGTGCAGGTTATTGTTTATGTATTACATGAATCATAGCCTCTTGGTATTTTCTAACTTTTTTTTTCTCTTTCTTTCTAATTGTATTCTTTCAAAGTTTGAGATCTAACATACTTTGAATGCTTGGCCGGGACCTGGAATTTGCATTTTTGTCACTTGTAAGATTAGACACTGTTCTGCCGAGCCTGACATTTATTCAGGTGATGAGGTCAGTGTTCTTCGGGCTCTTCAGTGGAAAGAATGGCTTGAAGGCCGCAATATTTTGAGCAAAGAAGAGAGGTAAAATGTGGAACAGCTGCCTGGGACCTGGTCACCAAGACTTCTGATGTTTCAGAGAGGAAAATACAAGGACTGTTGTGTCTGTAGTAAAGAAAAAATCCCACACCATTAAAACTCGTTAGTTAAATCATGCATATATTCACCCACTCTCTTGGCTCTTCTGTATGAATTAGAGCAAGGAGATCATAGTTTAGAACTGTAGAAAGCCCAGTAGACTGACTTTTGAGACAAGGTCATTTTAAGGAACTCAGAGTTCTGCTCAGTGCAGAATCGCTTTCTGATCTCAGCCTCATTGTGATTTGGCACCATGACAATTTAAATATTGAATAATAATACAGCTGAAAACTGGAGGCTAATAGAAAATATAGTCATGATTATAAAATAGTTCACATACACATTCTTAACCAAAGCTATAGTAACCACCTGCAGAATTAGAAATGGCAACATAATCTTCCAAATGAGGACACCTTGTTCCCAAGTCATAGTACCCTTACAGGCTACCTACTCATCACTCTTACTCTTATCACGCTGTGATCATCACCCCCTTTGTCAGGTATTGTTGATGACACTGAAGGTGGTTGCAGTGGAATAAAACTAGAATGCTTTCTAGGGAGGTCTGACTGCACAGAGAGGTGCATGAAAGGTGAGCTCAGAACTGGCTAAGGGGCGAAATCTCTCAAATGTAAGAAATGTACAGCCTTCTGCCCAACCAGCTTCATGCCACGCTTGCCAATGTCTGCAACCATTTTGCATTATATGAAGGTATTTTGGATTTTCTCTTGGATCATTTCATCACTTCTTAGGAGCCTTCCACGTGAAAAGCAAAACCAGCCGTGCAAAAGCATAATGCCGAGGACAATTGAGGGGCTCTAGGCTTAGCCAAGGATGTGTTTTCAATCTTTAAAATCATCTGTTACTTTGATCTGCTTCAAAATCTTGGGGGGAAAGGAAAAAAATACTTTCAAATGTTTTTTTAAAAATAGTTTAGTTGGATAGATAGCAAATTATAATTTAAAAATCAAAAATAAATTGAATAAGAAAACAAAAATAAAGTAGGATATGGAGTACAGTGAGTGCTGGACACATTGTTTTATGTGGCTTATCAGGGGAGGCTTTCAGCGAGATGATATTTAAACAAAAATCTGAATAAAGTGCAGGACAACCGTGATGGTTACGTGTGGCAAAAATATGCCAAGAACAGTGAATGCAAAGCTGCTGAAACGAAAGCATGTTTGGTGTGTTTACAGAATAGCAAGGCTACTTAGGCTCAGCACAATAGATTAAGGGGGGAAACATAATAAATTAAAACTAATACCTTAGTAATGTTCAAGATTCATATTGAATTTAATAACATTATAGTTTGTTGTTGTTGTTTGGTTACATTTTGCTATTAAAGGCCAAAGTCAAATGATGCTTCCAATAGCTTTTCTAAATATACTGAAAATGACTTAGTTCTTAACTATTTAATTACATTTTTTGCATATTAACCCTTTGTTATAAATTGTGAAGATCTTGAGTTTGGTTGACGACAAGTTGTGGCAAAATGTTTCAAGAGCATGAGCCACGTTCTTTCATATGTGCTTTTTAGATCTCATAACTGGCAAGTGTTTGTGTTGCTGCTGGCATGAATAGTTTTTAGTTTACTTCTAGCACTCAGTAAAAGCAAACATCATTTCATTTAGTTGCCCTTCCAAAATAGTCCATGGCTCCATCAAGCTTAAAGCCTTGTTATTCTGTTTATTTGGGTTGCTGACAAATGAAAAGAAGTGAAATGTGAAGTTTGGAGATCCATAATTTTGTAAAAGGGGTCCTTCAATTGTAAAAAACAAATGAAAACTAGTTGCTTTCTTCTAAGGTAGATGGAGAGGAACAGAGGATCCAAACGTGGTAAAACTGAAGTAGAAAGAAGGCCTCAGGGAAGCCGGAAGTGCAGAGATAAGGAAGAAGTTAAAAACATGTGAAAGTTAAGATTTAAAACAGAGAAGGGGAAGCTGCTGAAGCAGAAATTCTTCCTAGTTGCATCCTGTGTTTGTGTTGTAAATAATTCCAAAACTTAGCCGTTTTAGACAAAACCACATTTTATTCCACAGAGTTCCTGAGGAATAGTAATTTGGGAGCAGGTTTCACTGAGTGAATCCAACGTTAAGGTCTTTCATGGGGTTTTAGTCAGGATACTCAGCCAGGGCTAAAGACTGAGGAACTGACTGGGACTGGGGGGTCCGCTTGCAGGTGCCTCCCGAGGCCTCACAGTTCCCTGCTGCTTTGCCGGCTAAATGCAGGATGCTCAAGGGGCTGCTGGATGTTTCCTCATGATATGCAGCCCATGAACCCCACGAGACCAGAATGGAAGCCACTGTGCTTGTCATGACCTGGTCCTGAGAAGCAACATGTTGTCTCTGCCCCCTTATTCTGTGTGTTGGGAGTGAGTCACTAAGCGTAGCTCATACTCAGAAGGAGTGGGATTTAGCTCAGCCCTTTTTGAAAGTACAGCTCTGGCGTCCTTCTGTGCCCTGCCACCTGAGGCACAAAGTGTATTTATGCAGACTGTCCAGACTGTCCATTATGAAACATCAGACTGAGTGCTGCGACTCAAGCACTGTACTGGACTTTTCTATCATCACTTTGACCTACAAAAAATCCGAAGATGTCAGAAATTAACAGATGAAGAAACTGGCACAGTAATTTTGTTTCTTACTGATGGTTCTAATAAAAATCCCATTAGTATTGAAATCACTACATATAGTTTTGGATTCAGTATTCGATTGTTTCTATTAGCATAGTTAATACAAAGAGCCTTGATATCATCAGTGACCTTTCAATATAGTCTTATAGTTTCTTTCACCTCCATGGCTCATGACAGACAAAATAATTGTGTAGTTGAAAGAACTGCATCACTCAGCATCAGAAAGCTGTTTCAGTTGTTTGGGTTTGGCTTATTTTGCTTAGCATGATATTCTCCAGTTCCATCCATTTACCAGCAAATACCATAATTTCATTCTTTTTAAAGCTGAGTAATATTCCATCATGTGTGTGTATGTATGTGTGTGTGTGTATATATGTATATATATATATATATATGATATATTTGTGATATATATATATCACATTTTCTTTATCCATTCATCTCTTGAAGGACACCTAGGTTGGTTCTATAGTTTAGCTATTGTGATATGTGGATGCTAATTTACAATAAGCAGGGGGGGTTGTGCTAGGAAAGAATAAAGAGTTACTTTATATTAGGTAGAGGGGAGTTAAGGGGGCATGGAGGTAGGAAGGATAGTAGAATGAAACACATTATTACCTCATGTACATATATGACTGCATGACTGACGTGATTCTACAATATGTACAATCAGAAAAATGAGAAGTTATACTCCAGTTATGATTTATCAAAATGCATAAATGCATTCTACTGTTACATATAACTAATTAGAACAAATTAAAAATTTAAAAGAAAGCTGTTTTAGGTTCTAGCACATCTTTTAAAAACTTCATGTCCATAAAGGGAATGTAAATGAATGATATATAGGAATTTTTTATAATCATTTTTGTACTTATTTTTGTAAGTCTGAAATTAATTGAAGATGAAGCAGGAAATAGTAGCTTTGTTACCTCTCTGAACTTTAGGATACTTAACATTTATTTGGAAATAGAGGTACCTGAAGCTAGTTAACGACAGAGGTATATTGAAAACCTGAAGTGAGGATGTAGGTAAATCTCTCTTACACTTCCGAGGCCTATCATAGGTACTCTGATTTTTGTGCATAAATGGACACCATGTGTTCATTGAGAATGGTACATGATCTGAAAGAAAATCCTTAATCTTGGAAAGCAGTATGGAGGTTCCTCAGAAAACTTGGAATGGACCCACCATTTGATCCAGCTATCCCACTCCTCGGTTTATACCCAGAGGACTTACCATCAGCACACTACAGTGACACAGCCACTTCAATTTTTATAGCAGCTCAATTCACAATAGCTTGGTTGTGGAACCAACCTAGATGCCCTTCAATTAATGAATGGCTAAAGAAACTAGTATATATACACAATGGAATATTACTCAGCCATAAAGAATAATAAAATTGTGGCATTTGCTGGTAAGTGGATGAAGTTGGAAAATATCATGCTAAGTGAAATAGGCCAAGCCCAAAAAAGCCCAAGGCTGAATGTTTTCTCTGATAAGTGGATGACGATACATAACGGGGGGGGGGGGGGGGGGGGGGGCGTGGCAGGGAGGGAAGAGAAGAATGAAGGAACTTTGGATGATGAAGAGGAAAATGGGGTGGGAGTGGGTGGGGGACAGAAAGGTAGTAGAATGAGACAGACAGTATTACCCTATGTAGATTTATGATTACACAAATGGTGTGAATCTACATTGTGCACAACCATAGAAATGAAAAGTTGTACCCCATTTGTGTACAGTGAATCAAAATGCAGTCTGTAAAAATAAAAAAAAATTAATAAAAAAAAAAAAGAAATTCTTAATCTTGGGAAACTGGATGTCTGGATTGAAATCCTGATTTTTCCCAGTGATGACCTTGAACCATAGTCCAAGTCCTGTCATGCTTCATTTTCTCCTACAATGGTTTGAAACAGTGGTAAATATTGAATATGTAAAATTATTTGAGTTACCCCATAGAAAGCTACTGTAAAAACTTGGTGTCGAGTTATGTAATATTTAATGAATAGTGGGACATTTCAGTAATTGATGTCACCCATTTGCTTCATTTTTATCGTGATTCCTCATTTTTTATGAACTATCATCTTAGGTCAAAATGTGAAATCTCCCAGCACAAGCCCTGCTGTCACCCCCTCCTTCACAGTTTAACTTTTGATAAAGTATGAAAATGCATTTCTTATTTGTTAAAGGAAATCCTATGTTGACATCCTAGTTGAAATCATATTTAAGGGAATTGTTATAGGTAAATGCTATACTTAAGTACATTCATTGTTTTCCATGTTAATAAAATATTTGTGGTAAGAGTGTTGAGTTGATCAATCATTTCTGGTGAGTTATTTGAATCAGAGAAATTCTTCTGTTAATATCTTGAGGATGATCAGGAACATCAAGAATAATTT
Source organism: Sciurus carolinensis (assembly GCF_902686445.1). Lineage (NCBI taxonomy): Eukaryota > Metazoa > Chordata > Mammalia > Rodentia > Sciuridae > Sciurus > Sciurus carolinensis. The sequence goes on from NC_062218.1 coordinate 158,361,116, forward strand.
CACTGCAGTAACACATTTGAGTCATCTTTGGATTAAATGGTTCTAAGTAGCGTCCTTTTTGCATTACTTTTCTTAATTATAACTATAAATCAAAACATGTAAAACTACAGTGGGTGAAGTGTTTTCTAGGAACCACTTAGTGATTATAATAACCCACTATGGTGGGGGGCATCATCTTTTTGTCAGGAAAACCAAGTTTGCCCAAAGACCCCTCTTCTTCTTAAATTTGTGCTTTGTACAAGATCATAAATATTTGGAGAAATAGTTACACATAAAGTCTTTTATGTGATATTTTTAAAAGGTTATTGTATTTGGCTTAAAATGAGTAAATAATAAGAATGAATTTAATAGGCATACAAGTAGATGAATATAAAAAGACTACAGGAAAAAAGATAGAGCTGATGTTGGCTATTGACTGATGACTTCATGTTAAACAGTTTGTACTGTGCAAATATTGATCTCTGTCTAGTGACTGACTGCTTGTCAGGTAGATGTATTCCCTGTAATTACTTTGGTAATAAGTAATTCTTTTTGAGGCAAGTATATAAAATGAAACAGTAGTCTTTAAAAACTAAAACTAGAGTCTTTTAACTTATAATACTTTATTTTGGGCTGGGGAGAGTGCTTGCCTCTTAAGCACAAGGCCCTGGGTTCAATCCCCAGCACCGCAAAAACAAACAAACAAACAAAACTTTATTTTGAAAATTCCAGGAATATACATTGGATAAGATAGTGGTTGCAAACTGCTTTACAACCAGTGGAAATGAGATCTTGCAGAAGCAACTGGCTCTCACAGAAGTGAGGATGTGGGACCGGAGGGAGCCAGATGTTCCCTGGGTTCAGCCCTTCCTGTCTGTAGTGTCTATGATCCTGAGCCTCTGAGAGTGACGTCTGAAGAAGTGTAGGAGCCTGTAACTTTGGCTGACACGACTTGTGTCACAGTTAGATCGCTAGGCCAGCCCATGGGAACTGCAGGTGCTGAACAGGAGTTACTAATTACTGCTATTAATTATATCCAAGTTAATGCTAGTTTGTTTATCTGTTCAACACTGATGTGGGGGTCAGACACTTCCAGTTCCCAACCTTTTTGTATTTATATAATAAGAGGGAGTTTAGCTAGGTCAAATTAGAAACCTAGCACTGACCTGCTGCTGTTCTGAGAGGAAATATCTATTGAACCTCAATGGAAAATCTTCAACTTCCCTGTCATGAGGTAGAGAAAACATCTTACACTGTGGTTCATAACTCAGAGGGATTTAAACTCAGAATGGTGAGATAAAAACTAGCCAACATACAACTGTTAAAGACAATTTGTGGATAAATTATTAATAAAATGTTTGGGGCTCTAAAATACAAGCTTCTAAAAAGGCAAATGTATAGAGACAGGAACTATTTTTAAATCTTTGAACGAAAATGTTTTTGTTTGAAGTTTCATCCAATTTTGGTGAACTAACAAATTATACATGTGTGCATTTCCTGCGAGAACTAAAAATCAGTCTTATTGTACATGATTTTAAATGAACTTTTGAGCAGATGTAGAAAGGTGTTATTTTCTTTCTCAAGCTCTATATAAATATTAATATATGATGTTTTAGTTTAATGCCGCCTGTGAAAGCAGTGTTTTTAAAAATAGAGTTAAAAACCTGTGTTCTTAGGCTTTAACAGGCTACATGAATTCTTTTGGCATATGGCTTGAATACTAATAGTAAAGTGAGAGGTTTTTCCTTATTTTTGAGTCCAAATTAATTATTTCTTGTGTCCCTTCTTAAAATGAAGTTTCAATATAACTTTAAAGTTATACCACTCTTACTTTAGCATACTAAAGAAATATGATTTTATGCTGAAATTAGATTTTACTTTATTGACAATTTTAATTTATTAAAACTTATTTTTCCTTTTGTGATACTGTACTTCAAAACTATTACAAAATTTATAGAGAATTTTATATTTATTTGATATTTGACCACAATACCTGAATTGGTTTTGCTTTGCTCACAAAGGTAAAGAGAATTCCAAATTTACTCATAATAAAAGTATTAGAGAAACTGTCAATAAATTTAGTGTTATAATTGAATCATATGATATCTAAATTGTTGATAATATGATCTGCTCGTTAAACAATAGTGTCTTGAGAAAATGATGGATTAATTGACTGATGGCTAAAGTTTCCCTCAAATATAATGGTTTACCCAGTTTGATTTGATTTGTGTAAAATAACTTTCTCTAATAAACAATTTGCTCAGAGGCAATAGAAGAAATGAATGGTTATCAAACCAAACTTAATTAGTCTATCCTAGATTGATATTACTTGGGGAGTCTTCGTTTTAATTGTGGAGTGCTGGATACAAAGAGTTTGGTTCATTATTTTTTCCTGTATAAACACTATTGTGTAACTACCTATGGAATAATAACATGTGAATTCATTTTAATAAATGCTTGTAAAGTGAATTAGCTAATTATACCAGGCTAAAAATGATTCCTTTAATTATTTTGGATATTTAACTGGTACTTCAATTTTATTATTGTTAGTCTGTAAATGTGATTTGTATTAGCTCTGCCAAACTAATTATAATGTATAACTTAACAAACAATTTGAACAGTTTTGTAATGCTTATAATGCTTTTCTCTCTTGTGCAAGAGAACACATTATTTCTAGTTCGCTTGAAGATAGAGGTTTGACACAAATTCAGACCAAAAGAATGATAATATATCTGTAAAGAAAACCCTCTCAATATACAATTTAATGCTTCACATAATTATGTGTATGAGAAGAATGAACAGAATCTACTCAGAAGATAAAACTTTTTAGTTTATCTTAAAATATGGTATAGCATAGGAGATTTGATTCTTTACAAACTAGAAAGAAGAATTTTCTTCTCTATTCTCATTCTCAAACAGAAAGGTTTATGTTAATAACATGTTGTGGATGTCAAACATAATGTTTCTTAATCACTTTCACTTTGCAGACTAATTGTCTTTGAGTCAGAAATTAATGAACAAAGGCTTTTATAGTAAAGATTTATTCTTTCTAGAACATAATAGCCTCCGTGAGCATATGCAGCCTAGACCATTCTTCCTTTTAAATTAATGTATAGCAAAATTCACATCATCATCGTCGTCTTCACTTTGGTACACAGTTCTGAATTTTAACCCAGGTGGTATGCATTGAGGACACAGAACAATTCCTTCTCCTAAAAGTAAAAGCCCCTCTCCTACTGCTGCACCTCCCTGTCCCTGACCCCCGCAGCCCCTGATCCATGGCTGTCTCCAGTATAGTATAAATGGAATCCTTGAATCTGACCTTTTGAAACTATCTTTCACTCTGCTACCTTTGAAATTCATCTAAGTTTTAACCCTATGGTTTGTTTCCTGCCTGCCCCCCCTCCAAATTGAATTTAGCAATATTCATAACAGCTTTTGAGTTAACGTAAAATTTAAGCGGTGTACGGAACTTAGTTCTCCTTCAGAGTATCGCCATCATACCTAGAACTTGACTTCCCTGTCATTCACCCAGGCAGTTCTGCCTCTTAATGGGCACATTGTGGTTGAATGGAAGCACTGCTCCTTAACCTGTCTCCAACAGAGATGCCCAGAGTTCTGAGTCACTACATTCAGTGCTGCAGGAAATGTGTCTGTACATATCCATTCTGCAAGCATATGTGCCCCACACTTTCTAGAAATAAAATTGCTAGGTTAAAAACCAAAAAAATATATGAATTACTGTTCACCTTTCAAAAAATGGAACCAATTCAAACCTCACTCTTTGTCTTCATTATTCTTTATAATCTTTGGAAGTCTAGTAATTGAAAGTCTCTTTTAATTTGTATTTCATTAAATATTAGAACATTTGAACTCAATACTGTTAAGTCAGTTCTCTGCAACTTGATATATAATTCAACACAATCTTAATTTTTATAAATCCCAGCAAGATTTTTTATTCATTTGGTTTGGATTTTGTGGGACTTTTTTCTTTGCCATTTTAATAGGATTAGATTTCTCATAGTTTTGTGTTTTCTTAATGAGCAGTGAATAATGTTCAACATTTTTTCATGTGCTTAATTACCTTCCAAACATCCTCTGAAAAAGTGTTCATGTCTTTTCCCTGTTTTAAAATAAGGTCATATGTTTTCTTGCTGTTGAGTTGGAGAATACTTTATAGCTTTTTGGATACAAGTCCTTTGATAGGTGATTTTCAAATATTTTCTCTTGGTATGTAGCTTATCTTTTCACCTTTTAGTGTCCATTAAACAGCAAAAACATTTTTATCTTGAAGCCTAATTGACTAGTTTTTTGCTTTTCTGGATCATACTTTTGATGTCATGTCTGAATCTTTGCCTAAACCCAGGTCACAAATTCTTTCTCCCAAAGTTACACTGTTGTGCATATGTCTTTGGAATATCTATTTGCCATCCGTTTGCTTTAAGCTACATGTATCTTCATGTTTAATATGAATTTCTTGTAGATGCCATATCTTTGAGATCTGTTTTTTATACAGTCACAAAATCTCTCTTAATTGATATATTCAGACCTATTGTATGTGATTATTATTGTCTGAATTTAGGTTTACCCTTATTTAGTTTGTTCCCCCTGCATTTATTTAATTTGTTTCTTCTTTCCCACCTCCTTTTTAAATCACTGAAATATTTGTAGTTTTTTGTTTTATTTTTGTCTGTTCAGTTTTTTGTTATATATCCTTAAGTGGATATTTTCATGATTACTTTAGAAATTATAATATGCATATTTAATTTGTAGTGCTGGGATACATATTTAACCATTAACAATCTGCTTATAATTAATACTTGGCTACTTAAATAGGATATGTCTCTTTTTCTTACACTTTTTCTGTCATAGTTGCATTATGTATTATAATAGATTACAAATGTAGGTGATGTAGTACATGAATTTTCATGAATTTTTTTGTAGGTGGAAAACGCCTGAGATAATGTTACAATTTTTGCCTTGATTTTATAGACATTTCCCAATTTAAAAATAGATAAAAGTAAGGGAATCCATCACTAATAGACCTGCCCTAAAAAAATTGTTGCAGGAAGTCCCTTAAGCTGAAATGCAGGACACTATACTGTAACTCAGAGTCAAGTTTTTTTTAAATTCATTCTTCTATCTCCGTATTTTAATTGGTGAGTTCTGCCATTTTGTTCTTGGATTTCTGTATATTTTGCATCTTTTTTTGTTACTTAGTTCTTCTCATACTGCCTTCTTATTTGATTTTTTTTCCTAGTGCCAATTTTTATTCATTCTTCAATTCCTTTTCTGTAAATTTTAAGGTTTTTTCTTAATGGTTGCCATGGGGATTAACAGTTAACATCCTGAATTTATAACAATCCAATTTGAATTGATAACCAAATTAATTTAAATAGCATAGATTAACTTGATCTTGTATAGCTCTTTCCCCTCTTCTTTCATGTTATTATAACAGATTATATCTGTATACATTACCATAGACTTATATTTTAGGCATTGCCTTTTAAATCATTGAAAACAAAAATAAGAGTTACAAACAAAAAGTACAATAATACTAGCTTTTATATGTATACATGTATACCTACATAGTTACCCTTGCCAGAGTTTGCTCTCTTTATATATCTTTTGAGTTACAGTGTAGTGTCCTCTTGTTTCACTCTGAAGAACTTCCTTTAGCATTTCTTATAGGGCAGATAAACTAGCAGTGAACTTCCTTGCCTTGCTTCTCCTCCTCCTCTTCTTCTATCTGGGATGTCTTAATTTTTCTTCATGTTTGAATGAGTGCTTTACTGTATATAGAACCTCTGGTTGACATTTCTTCTCTTTCAGCACTTTTAAGTATGTGATCCTACTGCTTTCTGACCTCCGTGGTTCCGTGGTTTCTTTTTTTTTTTTTTTTTTTTTTTTTTTTTTTTTTTTTTTGGCGGTGCTGGGGATTGAACCCAGGGCTTCATGCTTGCAAGGCAAGCACTCTACCAACTGAGCTATCTCCCCAGCCCCCACCTCCGTGGTTTCTGATGAGAAATCTGTGGTTAATCTTAAGGATCTTTGTATATGATGAGTCCCTTCTCTTTTGCTACTTTCAAGATTTTATCTTTCAACAGTTTCTTTATAATACATCCCATTGTGGTTTGTTTTTTCTGTCTGTCTGTCTCTCTTCTTGTTCTGTCTCTACTGGGGCTTGAACCCAGAGCCCTCTACTCAGCCCTTTTTAGCTTTTATTTTGAGATCTCTCTGAGTTGCCCAGGCTGGCCTTAAGCATGCTGCCTCCTGCCTCAGCCTCCTGAGTAGCTGGGATGATAGGCATGCACCACTGTGCCTTGTATAGATCTCTCTTGATTCATTGTCTATCAAGTTTGTTAAGTTTCCTGGGTGTCTACTTTTTTAAAATCAATTTGGGACTTTTGAGCCATTTTTCTTCTCTCCTCCTTTAATTCCTATAAGGTGTGTGCTGGTATGTTTAATGGTTACTCCTAGGTCCCTTAGGTGATGATCTCCCCCGCTCTCCTAACCCCAGACCGAGTACTAGATTCTTTTTTCTGCTTACTTGGATCTGCGGTTGAACCCCTGTAGTGAGTTTTCATTTCAGCTCTTGTGATTTCATTTCATTGCAGCCATTGTACTTTCCAGCTTCCAGATTTCTCTTTGGTTCCTTTTTATAATTGCTACTTTTTAATTAGTTTTCCCTACTTGTCCTGTTATTGTTCCCCTGATTCTTTGAGTTCTTTGTTTTCCCTTAGCTCTTGGAGCATATTTAACAGTCAAAGGCTTTGTCTAGTTAGGCAATGTAGAGTCTTCCCTCAGGAATTATTTTTGTTGATTTATTTTTTCCTAATAATGGATCATACTTTCCTGTTTCTTTGTTGCTTTGTCATTTCTTATTTAGAAGAGGACAATGTGAATATTGTGGTGAAATAACTGCAAGTCAGTCTTATTTCTCCCCCAGGGGTTGCTGCTTTTGCCTGTTGAGGGCTGTGGTCATCTGCTAGGTGGGTTTCCAAACTGGTTTTACAAAAGTGACTTCTCATTGTGTGTGGTCACTAAAGTTTCTGTACTGCATTGTCTACAGCTAGCTGTTGACCTGACATAGGTTTACTTCAACTCCTAGATCCAGTAGAAAAGAGGGAGGAAGATAGTTTTTCTATTTCTTTAAATTTTTTGACAACAGAAGTCTCTAGAGAATCTATTCAAGATTGAAACAATGCCCAGTCACTGACTTCTCATGAACCAACAGGCAGGTCCAACACTCAACTCTGATTGTTGGTGGACAGGGTCCTTATTGCCACCCTGGCAACAGCAAAGCATAGCAGGAATTCAGGCCCCTGTCTCCTTACTGCCTGATGCAGTTCCTGAGGTTTGAGGTGGTAAATGCTGTGCAGTACACTGAAATTCGGTGAGATTTACCAGCTGCTTTCTTTATCCAACTCTCCCCTGGCTGCCAAAAGTATTCAGCCAGTCTCCAGAGTTCTGAAATGCTTGATTCTGATAGGTTTTGCAAGCTTAGTAGTTGTAGTGAAAGGATCAATTCCTGCACTTGGCACTCTTTTTTCTACTTCACACTCTGTCTTTTCCTTCTTGAAATGCAATGTCATTGGTATTTTCCTGCAAGACTCCGAGGTTCTGTTTATCCTTTCAACCCCTGTTCAAATCGGATAATTTCTGTTGATTGCTTCCATTTCACTGACTTTCCTCAATCATTTTCATTCTGCAATTGAGCCCATCAAGGAAATTTTTAATTTCAGTGTCTTTTTTTATTTGATTCTTGCTTGTATCCTCATTTGAATGAGGATTCTCATCCTTCTATTCATTTCAAGAGGGTTCTTCCTTACTTTTTGGAGCATGATTGGAATAGTTACAAGTGTTATTGTCATTGATTTTTTGTTCCTTTGAAATTTGGAAATTACCTTAATTGTTTGTGTGAAACATGAGTTTGGATTATATCCTGAACCTTTTTAAAAATTATTACATGATGAAATCGTAGAAATTATTTAAAGGTTTAGGAGAAGGTTCACTCTTTGTTTGTTTTAGCCAGTACTTGACCTGGTCGGCTTCGGGACAGTTTTTATCCACTTGTTATGGTTTGTGGTTCCACTGTCATGCAGTTTTTAAAGCTGTTGCAGTGTTATTAGGATCTGTTCAGTGTCTCCGCTGCCCAGCGGCACATTTGGGACCTAGTTACAGTGTTCTAACCCTGTAAGTCCTCAGCTTTTGGTATGCTGTTCAGTGTTAGATTTACATGGGTTTAGGTAATTGCTGAGCCTAGACTCAGATAAATCCTTCACGGGAAAGCTTTTTAACCTCCCTCTTTTTTGTTGTATCTTCAGCACTTTGCTGTTCCTGGGGCGTTTTTTAGTTCTCTGGCTATTAGGTCGGAGACTTAGTTTAACATTGTGCCACGCATTTCCTGTAATCACATTGGCATCCAGGGTCAAGGAACAGGAGGCCAGAGAGGGAGGGAACACAGTGGGCTTGTGCTCCACCCTCTTACAACCTGACTTTTCTGGTCAGAGAGGAATTCTTTTAGGTTCTTCCCAGCTTCCATGTTCCTGGGCTTCCATCAGATTGGGTACTTAGAAAGAAATAAATTAAAAAAAACAAAACAAAACAAAACAAAACAAAAACAGGATTTTTCCTGTTCAGTGAACCTCATGAATCCCAGAACCACAAAAAACCTAGGCTTCTCTTGAATTTTTTTCCTTCATATCCAGTACATGTCTGTCTATCTCTGTCCCCCCCACTGTAGTGCATTATAGTTGTAAACAATAGTGGGGTTTATTTTGCCATATTCATAATTGCATATAACAGTTTTTTCCATTTCCATCCCCAGTAGGTCCTCTTTCCTTCCCCTCCTCTGTCCCTGACTTTCTTCCTCTACTCTCTTGGTCTTCCTTGTGTCTATATTACTTACTTATTTTTAATTGGTACATTATAGTTATATACAAAATTGGAATGCATTGTGACATGTTCTTAGGTTTAAGGCTACCTTGGGCTACTACTGGACAAAAAAATAGAACTTACCACTCAGCAGTAGTTTGAATTTTGGTCTTGTCCCCAGTCTGCCCACTCTTGTTTACTTTTCATGGTCTAGAAGTCTCTTCTCTGTACTGTCTGCCCAGGATTTATACTTTCACTCAGTGGGAAAGAAAGTAGTCTCATCCAGATTTGAAACCACCCAAAAAATAATTTTTATTCTTTGGAGTTAAGTTTTATGACTCCCTGGTTTAGGAAAAAGAAAAAAAAAGCTTTTCATTTTTTAAAACTGTTTGTCACATGGTACATAGGAAACTGCAAGTATTTACTGATTGATTATCCCATTCAGTTAGTGGTATGTGATGTTAATGAAGATATATTTACATGCAGTGTCAGGTAAATATGTGTGAACAAGAGGGTATCAAGGTAGCATTCTGTATTTATGTAATGTGTATGTATGTCTTTGTAACGTTATGTACCATCTGGCATTTATTTTAACATCCTTAATGTGTACATTTCTTCTAAGAACTAAAAATCATAAAATTTTTATGAGTAATTAATGGAAATATCATTTGATGTTTACTGAATATGAATCATTTTTAAATGTTTATGTTCATAATAAACATGATTAAGATGTGCTTCCTTTGATAAAGAACTTTAAAAGTTTAATCTGAGAATTCATTTTATTAAAGAAACCATATGTACATATGTCCCAAGGAAAGAAAATATAAAAAATATTTTGTTACTATTTTAAATAAAGTGTTAATTGATTTTTTTTTTTTTTTCCTGGTAAGCATAAAGCATGTTTCCTGAGTCTTGGTGTGTGTGGTTCAGGAGGCCCTGTCCATCCCCAGCACTGGGCGGGGTGGGGGTGGGGGGCGGATTATGAGAATAGAAGTACAAGTTTTAAATTGATATAGCCAACAGTTCATTAAATTAAAAATTTAGGTACTGATAGTCTCAAGAAAAAAACACAAAGTTTAGAAACAAATATATATGTTAGTGGTTATTTACGAAATGTGACACATTTTATGCAGTGTGAGATTCTAATGGTTTTATGTAATTCAGGATTATCTCCATAATTAAAATCAGCTTGCTCTTCAGGTTGGATATCATACAGAAATGATTCACTCATAGAAACTTTAGATGGAAATTTTCTTTAAAAATCCCAGGGTCAGACAGTGCACCAGGACCTCCCTTTGTCTATAGCTTGATCAGAGTTTGATCTTAGCATTTTGGGGTTCTACACATTGACATTTCTTCAACTTCTCCAGGATACTCTTCACATATTTCAGTATGTTTTCCTAGAGCCAAGTTTCCTCTAATGAGTCAGATCTTGATTAGTTAGCCATTTTTTCCCTCCTCCTCTGGCCACAAGATTATTGTTGAGATGTTTCCGTTTCTTAGCACACCATTAAAGGGTAGTTCAAACTGCTCGAGTCCAATCCACAGTTTGGTTTAACCAGTCTTCTTCATTGAACACTAATTTTGTGCCAAGTCTTGTACTCTAGGTACCAGTGACATAGGCATAAGACTTCACACCTGAAGCTGAGGAACTCTTGCTACTAAGTGAGAAAGCATGCAAATAGTGAGGACTCTGCCACACAGCAGATGTACTGCCCCTAAAATGGGATACTGTGAAGACAGAGCATAATTTATTCTGGTTAGGTCAGGGGTGAAGGCTTTGATTTGTGACTTAAATTCTGAAAAGCCACAGTATAAAATGGAAATACAGCCACAGTACAAAATAATTTTGAAAAACTAATATGGTCATAAGGTGACAAAATCAGAAAGAAGGATAAATGTAAGTAGAGTTACCATAATACTGTTGAAGCCTAGCCTTCCAAAAAGAGCCACTCATCCTGGGATCTGCCCTTCCTAATAAAAAATACACAAAGGTAACACTATTATTATCAAGAACATAAAATTAGGACTGGGGTGTAGCTCAGTGGTAGAGCGCTTGCCTAGCATATGCGAGGCACTGGGTTCAAGCCTCAGCACCACATGAAAATAAAGAATATCCAGGTATTGTGTCTATCTACAAGTAAAACAAAAATTTTTAAAGAATATAAAATTTAAAAAGGAAGCTCTTGCCATTTAATAAACAGAATCTTAAAGATCACTTTAAAGGCTGAACATCTCAGTATTTCTCCTGTCTTTAAGGAAAAAAATCTAATCCTCCATCAGACAAACCAAGCAAATTCTCCTTACCAGAAAACTGAAGTCTGATAGGACAGACTATATGAGAATGTTCTTACTTGTAGAAGACTTTAAATAAAATTTGTTAATTCAGTCTTCTAATTTTACAGGCGAGGAAGCCTAGATAGAGCCTAAAAGATTAATTCTGTAAATAAACCAAATATCCTATTTACTGTTTGGGTTCTTTTTTTGGAATGCTGAAGCACCCTCCCTCCGGAATACCTCAAAAGAAACTTTTAGGCCAAAATAGAGTCTTTTCTTTGGAATTGCTTCAGTTGTTTGTTTCTACCTGTAGTCTGAATAGATATGTTAAAGCTGGAAAAGTTCAAAGAGATGGGCTGATCTTAAACTTTTGGAGATGAAAGATTCCATTGAGAATTGAATAAAACTTTTTCTCTCTACCCCATCCATGGACCATTGATCATTGTAAGCAAACAATTCCTGAAATTGATGAAGAGGCCCGAGACTCAGAGATAGGAAGAGTTATTTTTCCATATCTAAATGTAGGTCATTTAGAAGAAATGTAAATGTCTCTTATAGTTAACTTCTTTATAAATTGCTAAAGCAGTTTTCTTTCTTATTTGTCTGCCCCTCTCCCATACTGACATAGCAATACTAATAACCATTTACCGTGGCATCTCTTGGGTGGAGACTGAATTTCTGCCATAGACTAACCCCCATCACAGAACTTTAGTTTTACTCCATTCACAAAAATTGTTCTGTCTTTTTAATGGCTGCTTTGTATACCATTTTATGTATACACCACTTGTAGTTTAACCTGTCTCCCTGATATAGAAGCTTTGATTTTTTTTTTTTTTTAAATGCATTCAGTGCTACAGTAAATGTTCAGGTACATAGCTGTTCTGCAAGTGTATATCCTAGTAGATAAACAGTTTCATTTCTTAGAAATTTGTTAGAAATTTTTTGTATGAACTATAGTTAGCCTTCCAAGATGATTGAGCCAATTTGCACCTCACCAAGGAAGCATCTGTAGTTAAGTGTTTCTCTGTAACTTTGCCTTTTGTTACCCTCTTTGTATTTTTTTGCCAGTCTGATAACTGAAAATATCTTACTTTTATTTTAATTTGTATTTTATTAAGCATTAGTGCAGCTGAATTCAATATTAAGATGTGAGTTCACCTCAAAGTGACATATATTTAGTGCAATCATTATCAAAATTCCAGAAAGTATTTTTGTAGATATTAATAGACTAATTCTAAAATTTGTGAAAAGGCAAACTAGAAAAGGACCCCCCCCCAAGAATTTAAACTCTGAATAAAAAGAACAAGTTAAGGATTTACACTGTCCAATTTTAAGACATGCTTCAAAGCTACATATGTCAAGCCAGTGTGGTCCTGACCAGAATTTAGACATAAAATTCATGGGACAGAAGTAAGAGTGCAGAATAGAGCCACACAAAGCAACTTATTGCTGGTTCTCTACTGATTGCTGGCAGAGGTTTAAAAGAAATTCACCAGGGGAAAAAAGAACAATCTTTTCAACAAATGGTTCTGGAACAATTGAATAAGCCTGTGCAAAAAAAATGAATCTCACCACATACTGTACACGTTATATAAAAATGAACTTGTTGTTCGGTGTGGTGACACATGCCTGGAATCCCAGCAGCTCAGGAGGTTGAGGCAGGAGGATCTCAAGTGCAAAGCCAGCGTTAGCAACTTAGTCCATAAGCAACTTTACTAAGACCCTGTCTCAATTTTTTTAAAAAAGGGCTGAGACTTGAAAGCACAAGGCCCTGGGTTTGATCCCCAGCACCCAAAAAAAAAAAAAAGGACTGAGATATGACTCAGTGGTTAAGTGCCTCTGGGATTAATCCCCAGTACCAAATCAAAAACAGTTAACTCATAGTAGATCATAGACCTACCATAAATCTGCAAAACCTAGTATAACATAGAATTGTAAAACTTCTAGAAGATGATACAGGAAATCTCCACAACTTTGAATTAGATGTTTAAAATCTACACAAAAAGCATAATCCATAAAAAAGAAAAAAATGATAAATTGGACCTAATCAGAATTTTGGATTATTGCTTTGTAAAAGACACTGTTACAAGAATGAAAAGACAACCACAGAATGGGAGTAAATATTTGGGAACTTCATTTCCAACAAAAGACTCATTTCCAGAATGTGCATAGAACTATTAGAATTATAGTAATTATGATAGACAAAATAATGCCCACCCCAAAGACGTTCACTTCCTAATTTTAACCTGTGAATCTGTTACCTTATATGACAGAGGGGAAGTAAGATTACCTCTGGTCGTAATCTTAAGGTTCAGTGTCAGACTGCGAGAAGAGAGACTGTCCTGTCGTGTGGGAGAGCAGTAAATGATGAGTGGCTTAAGAATGGAGTGGCTGAAGAGGAGGTCAGAAGGCTGTGGCATGCAGAGCCCTCAGTCTGGTTTACTGGCTTTGAATGAAGAACAAGATGAACCAAGGATTACTGACTGGTCTCTCACGCCTAGAAAGGGCCTGAAAATGATTCCCCCAGAACCTCCTGGCAGGAACACAGTCTTGCTGCCATCTTGGTTTTAGTCCCGAGACCTGAGACAATCTTCTAACTTAAAGGATTGTTAAGATAAAGACAAAGATAAATTTGTATTGTTTTAGGACACCAAGTTTGTGATAATTTGCTATACCGACAGCAACAGAAAATTAACACAGTAATTAATACAGTAAGAAAACAGTCCGGTTTTTAAAAAAATAATTGTCAAAGGATCTGAATAGATAATTTCACCAAAGAAGGTATGTGTGTGGCAAATGAGAATATGAAAAGATTCATATTATTTATAATTAGAAAATGAAATTTGAAACCACAATGAGATACTACTATGTACTTGTTAGAATTATTAAAAACAAAAAACTTGATGAAGATCTGGATCAACAGGAACTCTCATTCCTTGCTAGTGGGAAGGCAAGCTAATTCTAGATATGAGACAGGGAAAATACAAGATGAACCCAGAGTACCTTTCAGGACCCGAAGAAGGAAGATACTGTGAAGAAAAGGGGGAAAAGGGAAGAGTTTGAGCCACAAAATATGGTATTATTAGATTACAACTCAAAGAACAAATATCCTTGGGTCCATATTGATGTAAACAAGTGAATTGATTTATTGGGGAAAAGGGCCAAACCCTCTTTATGAAAGAATTCCCAATATCTATATAACTATCCCCTTGGAAGATGAAACTTAGTTCCTCTCTCTGAAAGTGCGCTGGCCTTAACAATTTGCTTCTAAACAGCAGAATGTGGATAGAGTGAAAGAAGTAACTTTACAATGAGGAAGCAGCAGACTACCATTCAGATGTTCAAGGTTAAAATTACCACAGGCGACTTAGGAGCTTGTGAACCTGTGGTATTCTTCCTGGGTCCGCATCCCAGTCTTAAGTGAGGAAATATCAAGCAAACCCAAATTGAAGGAAAGTATATAGAATACCTGACCAAGCACTCTTCAAAAGCACCAAGGTGATAAAAGTCAGGGCAAGTCTGACCAGCTGTCCCAGAATGGAGAGCCCAGGGATACTTGACAGATAAATGCAAGTTAGAATCCTGACCCGGACCCTAGAATAGAGGAGGAGGACCTTAGTGGGCAGACAGGTGGAAGTCAAAAAAAGTATATTGATTATTAATAGCTTTATTGTATTAATGATTTAACTGGATAGATTGGCTTCAATTACAAGATAGTAACCTTTGGCGAAGCTGGGTGAAGGGTGTATGGGAACTTTGTGTGCTGTCTTTGCAACTTCCCTTTATATTTAAAATTATTCTAAGATCAAATGTCTGTCAAATACAGATACATTGTCAAAGTACATACTTATGTAAGTGACATTACTTTGTTTATTGAGGATCCTTTTATTAACTGCCTCTTGTGATCATCGACTTTCCCTGGTCTGACGCCCTTTTACACATTACTGCTGCCAGTGGCTTCATCACCACAGGTACTTGTTTTCAGGTCTTTATAATTTCTGTCAACAACAGAAAAAGCTGGTCTGCGTGGGTTTGCACACAGATTTTGAGACTGATTTTCTAAAGGAAAGCTGATTTTAGAGCATTTCTCTTGTTGCCATTGCTGCTTTAGAGGCTTGAAACTTTTATATACTACCTCACTTGGTCTTTGTTGAATACCTGATATTTATCAGTTTTTCAGATTAAAAAACTGATACTTGGAGGTTAATGACTTGCCAGAAATCAAATTTAGCAGGTACAGGATTTAAATCTAGGTCCTGCTTTAGTCTCCTTTCTTTCTATGGTAAATTGCCTTTCCTATAGTAGGAGAACTTCAGAGAAATTACTTTTTACTATTTTAAGTCAAAGAGTAAAATCAAAGATTGCAAGTTCTTTTCTATGTGTAAGCATGCCTACTTAATTAAAGCAGGTTTTAAGAAAAATTAAAAACCAGATTGGTCAAGTAAACTAAATAAGAAAATACTATTGAACTAGTAATCTCTAGTTGAACAAGTTGTCAGAAAATCTATCGTACTTTTTACTTTTTGTGAGAAAGCAATATAGTAATAAAATAGTATACCACTGGGTTTTGAGGAATTTGAAGTTAATAACAGCATGGGCATTGGTTGTGGTTTGTTGAATTTCAGGATAGGAAAAGAAAGACAGTATAATATCTGTTTGAACTTGTACTCTGAGACCATGGTGTTACTTATTGGTTCAAATAAAGCTACTCTGGAATTTAAGACCTTGACTTTCTGTTTGTGGTGATGGGTGGAACCCAGGGCCTTGAGCATGCAGGCAAGTGTTCACCACTGAGCTGAACCCCAGGCCTTTCTGAAGGCAGTTTACTGCAAGAATTAGAAGCAGCCATTGGCTTGAGTCCCAGCTCCGTGTCTCAGTCCGTTGTATTAATGTTTGTGTTTGTCTGCTGGCTCCTCCTTGGAAGTTGTGATAACTTATCTGTACAAGCTACCTTGTTGGAAATAGAGCAGAAATTCATGCATACACTTTACTCTCCTGTTTGAGACTCCAAAGAAAAAAGATTTTTCGTTTCATCAGATTTTAATGTTGTGAATGATCTCTAAGAATCTCATCTTCATGCCTAAGTTCTACCTCCACCTAATAAAGGACAGTCTTTATGGTTGGAAACCCGTATTCTAAGGAGGAGCTTCCTAGGAATATGCTCATATAGTACACGATTTTATCACATTTTTAAAGTTAAAGAAATAAACATCAGAGTAGCTAATGCAAAGATTACTAGGACCAAGTATTTTCTTCCTTTGGCACCAGCAAAAATTCACTTAACTGTCTTAGACAATAAATACCTTCCTGTGGGTGGGGTATGGCAGCTGCCTTCCCTAGGATTTAGTACCTTTTCTTTCCATTAATTATTAAGGACTGCTTAAGTAGTAGCTTCAAAGAATCCAGATAATCCGGTATCCTCAACACCAAAGGAAATTGAAAGAAGAGGGTTTATATATGTGGAGGATGGGGTTGTCCAGTAACCTTGATTGTCAAATAAGGTGAAGCCTGAAAAGAAGTCTATTGAATCTGCCTGTGAAGAGAGTCTTTGAGTGAAATACTGAATAACAGTGCAGAAATTAGATGATACTTTGTGGTTTGTGTTTTCTAATGAGATGGTCAGGCAGGTGCAGCCACCAGAAGGGACACAGGAAAAGCACAGGGAGAAAAGTTTGTTCTTCTCATGGACCTTGAAGGAACACAATCACCACATGCCAGGAAGGCTCCACTAGGGAGGCAGCAAGGACACCCAGGCAGGCATCTGTGTTAGGGGTCAGCGTGGAATGTACAACAAAATACACAGAAGAATTTCACTGGTGGTTTAAATATTAGCACGTCACCAGGAGGCAAGGGGGTAAAGGGAAACTGAAGTAAGACCACCTTACCACACTGGAGTACTTGGTGCCTGGGCAGCATGTCTGGACCTGGTGAGGCATGGGGAAAATACCAAGTGTTAAACTGACAGTGTGCATTGTAATGGGCTTTTCTTATTTGTGTCCCCTTCAGTCTGAGGTCCCCTAGGGGATGACTTTGTTCCTTTTAAATTTGTGTTGGTGGCACCTAATGTCAGGGTGCAGGTTAAGTGTCAGATGACTTTTGAGAGGTGAGAGGAAAGAGGGAGAAGAGGTGGCAGCGGTAGCTTGTGAGGAAACCAAAGTCATCCACAAAGATAGGTGACAGAGGGAAGTGAGAGGGGGAGGGGGAAGGGAGAGGCTAACCTAGATGTCTCAACCTAGTAAGGGCAGTCCTCCACCGGAAGTAGGCACACCAGCCTGGAATGGTGGGAAGGGAAGGGAAGGCAGGGAGAGGACAGCAGCCCTGGGGATTCAGCAGAAACCTAGGCATTAAAACCAGAAAGTTTGCAAGCAGCTCTGAGGTGGACGCACTGGTGACACACACAAGGGCATTTTATAGCCAAGAGTCTAAAAGCGTAGCATTAGAATAGTGATGGTTAGGCAGACCCTTAGGAGATGCCGGGCTCTTGAGTATGTCGTCAAAGAGTCTTTTGTTATTTTTATGCCCTGGTGTTCTCTGTCCTTGTCGTTAATCCTGTTGATGGTGATATTGCCACTTGAAGGTGTGACTGATGAGATCATATCTAAGCAACATTACCCATCAGGCCCCTAAAGCTCAACTGTGGATTATTTTCTGCTTCTCATTCATGGAGCTTCTCGTGTGATTTAGGGTTCATTTGGTATGGGGTTAGTCCTACCAGTGCCAACACCCCAAGAACAGACAGTTCAGTGAGAAAGAGACAAATGGGTTTTACAGTTGTCTTGGAAGTGATTTTTGGTTGGATTTTATTTTAAAAACATGTAGTGCTTAATTCAAGGTCTTGACTCTCTGATGCCAGATACCAAGGAATTCATGACTGCCGCTGGGTTGCTTGGAGGAGGCCGGGAAGACTTTAAGGAGTGGTACCTGGTTTGCATCTTCAGTGACCAATTTTCCACCCAAACCAGGAGGGAAGGGATATGTGTACTACTACTAACCTTTAGGAAAAAAAAAAAAAAGACCTTCTTTTAATATGAAATCTCCTGTCTTTATTTACATTATTTAGAAATTTCAACTCAAGTGAAATGTGGCAAAAAATAATCAAAACAATGGGACCAAATACTGCTTTGTTTTCAAATTAAATTCACTACCCCTCTTGTTACTTGTCCTCTACCCCTTTGCTGCTTTAGATGAGGCGTTTACTGATTGAGCTGAAATAATTTAATAAGTACACGTGGCATATTTGCAGGGCAAGCCACTACAAGGCCCTGTCAGGCAAAGTTCAACCTCTGCATTTGCAAAGGCCAGTTGTGCACATGAACTCCTTGCACAAGTACCTTCAGTAAATGATGGCCCTTTTCATTCACCTGGGACCCTTAAAGTTGATGAACTGTCAGCAGAGGTTGTGTTTTTTGTGCCACAGCACCCTTGTTCTCAGAGTAGTCATTCAGTAAATATTGAAACAGGTAATGAATGGAAAAAATCTTACCCTAGGCCACGCTCCTCTGCAGTTCATCCCCACCTTCACCCCAGCGCTCTTGATCCCTGTCTGAGGCCTTCCTCCCACCTTATATCTCTGTCTGCCTCTGGGACTGTCTCCAGGTTGCCTCGAACCCTCTGGTTGGAGGAGTATACAGATCCAACTAGCATTCCATTACCAAATAAGACTTTGTGATTGCTTCTGTAGTTTAAGTGTATTGATGCTCTTCTTGTGTTTGAAAAACATATATTCCCCTACCTTTTCTACAAAGTAACATAGTCATGTGATAGAAAATTCAGAATAGAGAAGTGTGCATTGACAGGGAATTGCCCTTTTCCCTCTGCCTGGCAGACATCACAGTCTTGCTTCCAGAAACCATAGTCAGTCAAGTTCTTGTGTATTTTTATAGAACTGTACATGTTTATGTTATGTATTTTCTAACTTGGCTTATAGTGTTTTCACTTTTGAAGGGATTTTAAACATGTGTTTAATCCTGGAACCTGGTCTGTCCTGTAGAGCTTCTCACAGTCTAGATTTTGCTGGTTATGTCTCCATGGTTTGGTTTAGTGTGTTCCTCTGTCCCTGTTTTTCCAGTTCATTAGTAGTCACACGCTGTATAATGATATTTTGGTCAAAGATGGACTGCACATACAACAGTGATCCCATGAGATTGTGTCAACTAGTTGATCGAAGTTGTCTTGCTTTATATAAGTGAACGCTGTGATGTTTGCACAAGGGCAAAATTGGCTAACTGTTTCTGAGAGGTTATCCCTGCTATTAAGCAAAGCATGAATGTAGTAGGATCTAAAGACCACACTTGACTTCTTTGCTTTTTTTTTTTTTTTTTTGCTTTTTTTTTTTTTGTCAAGGCTGCTTCATAAGTTAGTTTGTAACTTTTTTAGAAGCTGCTACATAGCAAGTGACCAACCACCCATTACTAATGTTAGCAACCACAAATGATCATAGCCTAAACCATTATTTTATAAGTATTGCAAAAACGATGTTATTCAAATTCTTGTTTATTTGCCAGGTATGTCCATAATGAGAAGTGTTCTCTGTTCAGTTCTTTGCTTACTCCAAGGTACAATTGGTACAGTCAAATTAGATATCAGTTTCCCTAATATCTTTCAGTTGAGCTTTTCTCTATTATGAACACATGATTTAAACATCCCTGAAGATAGTATGGATACTCTCAGTTGTTCCCCTTTGGCTCTTAGAAGCCTCTTCAAATCAGATCCAACTCTAGAACAACCTCTCGAATCCTTTTGTTACAGACCAGCTCTCAGATGGCTTCCTTTCTGTCTGGTTTGACAAAATTCTGTAGGCGGATATTGCCTGTTTCCCGCCACAGATCTGGAGTCTGCCATTTCATCCAGAAGCCCTTATTCCTTTGACTGCAAAATGGTTCTTATAGACCCAACCTGGGACTCTCACATTTTTCATTGTTGCCGAGGTGGTCCTTGTTTCTGGGCCTGTTCTGTGAGCTAAGCTACATGCATTTGTTTTGAAAGTAAAATCAATGTGAGATCCTACTCATAGAAACCCAATAGAAATTCAGCACTTCAGGGTACCGAGCCTCTGAATTCTTTCATTATTCCTTCCTTCTTGAGAGCCCCAAATTCCTGTAGTTATACCAACATAATTTCTCATTATTATATCACAAAGTATATCTTGTAATCTTAGAATATCAACTTTACTGTCAATGATGTGATTGAAGAAAGCAATTTTTAGTTTTTAAAGTTATTTTTGTCCTTAGGGAGTATATCCCTCTAGAGTCAAACTCTTGTTGGACCTTGGGACTGTTTTGGATATTCCGTCATTACAAGTGCTGCAGTGCATAACCTGGCATGCACATCTCTGTTTTTTGAAGTTACTCACTTTTAACAGCTTTATCAAGATACAGTTCCTATACTATACAATGCACTTAAAGTGTTCAGTCCGGTGGCTTGAAGTATATTCGGAGTTGTGTGTCCTTCACCAGTCAGCTTCTTCATCACCCCAGAAAGTAGCAGTATTCCTCCTTCCCCATCACTCTCGAAGCCTCCCATCTTCCCCACCCTGGGCACCCGATAATCTACTCTGTCTCTGTAGATTTGCCCGTTCTAGACATTTCATTTAAATGAAATCTATACATCATCCTTTGTGACTTATTTCACTTACTGTTTTTTCAGTTAATTCATGTTGTTGTCGCATATTTGAGTAAATCGTTTCTTTTTAGTATTAAGTAATATTCCCTTGAATGACTATACCACATTTTATTTATCCATTAATCAGTTGATAGAAATTAGGGTTGTTTCCACTTTAGGGGTATTAGACATAATGCTGCTGTAAACATTCATGTACAAGCTTTTAAGTGGATATCTGTTTTCATGTCTCTTGGGTCTCTGTCTAGAAGTGGAAGTGATGGAGCATATGGCAGATGGGTGAAACATGATGAACTGCCAGACTCTTCTCCAGTGTTGTGGCACATTTTCTGTTCCCACCAGCAGTGTAGGAGTGTTCCTTTTTCTTCAGATCTTTGCCAACCTGTGTCGTTATCTATTTTATTACATCTATCCTAGTAAGTGTGAAGTGGTATATTGTGGTTTTTATTTGCATTTGCCTGATGACTAACAATGTTCAGATGCCCATTGTCCATTTTTATGTCTTCTATGGAGAAGTAAGTACACTCATCCTTCAGTATCCATAGGAGATTAGTTCCAGGGCCCCCACAGACACCAAAATCCCAGGATACTCAAGTCCCTTGTGTAAAATGGCCTAGTAATTGCATCTACCCTGCATACTTCCTCCCTTATGCTTTATGTCATCTCTTGATTACCCATAATAACCTAATGCGATGTCAATGCTGTGTGAATAGTTATCGTGCTATATTGTTAGAGAACAATAACAAGGAGAAAAAGTTGATACATATTCAGTACAGGTGCACTTTTTTTTCTGAGTAATTTCAATCTGCAGGTAATTGAGTCTGCAGATGTGGAACCCACAAACATGGAGGGGACCGTATTCATTGTCCATTGCTCATTTTTAAATGGGTTATTTATCTTTTTATTACTGACTTGTAAGAATTCTTTATATATTCCATACACATATCCCTGATCAGACAGTTGACTGCTAATGTTTACTTTGATTCTGTGAGTTGTCTTTTCACTTTCATGCTGATTCCGTTGAAGCACAGTTAAGTGTGGTGAAATCCAGCTTACTTAGTTTTTTTCTTTCATTGCTTAAGCTTTCAGCACTCAATCTAAGAAGCTGCTGTTTCCTCCAAGGTGATGGAGATTGACAACTGTGCTTTCTTCTATGAGTTTTATAGTTCTAACTTTTACTTCGGGTCACTGATTCATTTTAACTTAATTTTGGTTCGTGGTATGAGGTTAAGGTCTAGCTTCATTCTTTTGCATGTGAATATCCATTTGTTGGAAAACATTCTTTCCCTCATTCAAAAAACTGGTTGACTTTTCCTCACTTGTCAAAATTGGTTGACTACAAACATGGGGATTTATTTCTGGACTCTGAGTTCTTTTCCATTGACCTGCATGTTTGTCCTTAGGCCAACGGTCTTGATGACTTGCTTTGCAGTACGCTTTGAAATTAAGAAGGCATTATTCTTTTTCAAAATCTTTCTGGCTATTCTGGATCCTTTCACTTCTCTTGCTTTTTTTAGGATCAACTTAGCAGTTGCTCTCAAGAAGTTACCTGGGATTCTGATGAGGACAGTACTGAGTCTGTTGATTAATTTAAAGACGTTGCCACCTCAGTGCTGTCTTCCAGCCTCTGAATGTGGGATGTCTTTCCATTTATTTAGGTCTTTGTTAATTTCTTTCAACAGTGTTCTAAAATTTTCACAGTTTTATACTTTGTTAAATTTATTTCCTAAGTATCTGTTCTGTTTGATGCTGTTGAAATGAAATTGTTTTCTTAATTTCAGTTTTGGTTTGTTCATTGCTATAAAATACGATTTTCATATATCAGTCTTCCTGCAACTTTTCGAATGCATTTATTAGTCTTAATAGTTTTTGCTGGATTCCTGGAGGATTTCTGTATGTCATCTGTAGGAAGCACTTTTAATCTTTGGGTTGATAGTACCTAAGCGTTGGGAACAGCCAAGGAGGTCTTCATTCCCGAAGTCCTCTTCCCTTGTGATTTCTTTTCTAGGTTTTCCCCCTCTGTACAGTGCTTTCTGCCTTCTCTTTCCTCAGCTCCCTCTCCATCCTCCTTTCCACATTTTGGTTTCTGGGATCTGTCTGAACTTGCCTCTCCTCTCCAGTGTTGTTTCTGCTGGAATCTCAGTTTCTGCAGGACTTTCCTCCTTGCTTCCCTGCCCTTCTTAATGGTCTGAAGTGGCCCAGGTGAAATATTCATTCTCTCTCTCACATGCACATGCACACACACACCTTGAATGCAGCATGGCCTACCAGTTCTAAAATAGGAAATGTCGGTGATAATGCCTGAGGACGAGTCTCGTTAGAACCTGTTGCCAAGCCTTTTTTCCACATCTGCGATGCACCTGTACTCTGTAATGGTCACTACAGCCCTTTTTTGTGAGCTGTTTACATGTCTGACTTCTTGTTTGGATTTTACTTGGTGATTTGACATGAATTTTTAATGCAAAAGCACTTAGCATTAGGAGTTTGACATTTTGTCTGACCTTAATCACCAGGAGGATCATGAGAGGTTTATTCAGTGGGAAGAGAACTGTTACAGCTCTGACAGAAATGATGGGAAATAAGTAAACAGCCTTTTAAATCTTCACCAGAAATCAATAGGGTTTAAAGATGATGGACGTTGGTGTTTTTTGCTGCTTAAGGACTTCAACCTTTTACGGGAAAATATCTTCTCAACATGTCAGCAATTTTTTCCATGTATGCAATGAATCGCTGCTGTAAATAGAACATTCTGCATAGAACACTCTTCATCATTATTATAAGGAAGAAACTGTATGTGACTGGCCATGGTAATAGAGAGCCTTTTGGGGAATTTTTGTATGAAAAAAGAGGCCCATATCTCACAATTTTGCTTTATTCTTAAGTGTAGTTTATATGCTAAACTTTTCCTCAGCAGAACAGTAATAGATGTTGTAGATTGAGAACCTGCGCTGGAGTGGACCTTGACTGTGTGGGGTGTTCAGGTGATGATGTGCTGTGACTCCATTTTCTCCATGATGAAGCTGAAGCCTGGAGGCTCTGGGCTTCCTCCTCTGGTGACTGGTGTTTAAAATCCAGACCGTCTAGTCTGAAGCTTGTGCTTTCACTACTCTCAGAAGTATATCTCTGGGGCCAGTCACTCAGCTGACATTCTCACCTTGACTCTTGACTCTTTCTTTAGCAGTGGAATCTCTTATTGTCTCTCTCCTTTTTCCCCTGGTCAGTAGGGCTAACTTTAGCGACAGACCTTCAAGTCATTTAATAAGCGGATAAGAACGGCACCGTGGTCATTGGATAAAAGGAGATGGCTGAGAACTGCTTGCCAGTATACTCCGCAGATTTGTTTTTTATGAATGATTTATGAACTATTAGATTGATACAGCATTTTGTGGTATATTCACAATCAGCTGCAATCAGATCAAAGTGTTCAAATATTAACTAAATATGTCTTACAGTGTCCTTTGTTTCAAAGTATAGAATTATGGATCTTATTGTAAAAAATACTTCTGTCCTAAATACTTTAAAACATGGTAACCTTGCCATTACAGAACAATTGACTGTCCAGCTACTCAGCTAATTCGTGCATCTCACTGCACAACTGTTACCTTTGGAGAAAGTCAGATATTTATTGTGTGATTTGGAAATATTCTTTATAATTCACACAGAATATCAACTCAGTTTTGTGATCATAAATGCCATGAAACATATACTGGTAAATAAAAATTTTCATATATAATTTGTTGTGAATCTAGATTTAAGGACACACTATTTTAGTTAGTTAATTGGAAGACTTACGTAGGAATCAGAAGACAGGTACTTACCAGTTGATTGTGACATGCGTTAACTGCCTTGAACACAAACAGGATCAGACTCGTGGCACATTCCCCGCTTTCCTTTTAGAAATGGGAAGTTACTTAACTAATCAGCCTTGCTTTCTTTATTAAAAATTGGAGTAAACTATGTGGTCTCAGAATCCTTCTCACACTTTCACTCTTCAGGTTTATAATTTTGGTTTGAAGTCATTTTTTCATTTTGTAGGGTTTATTAAAGATTTGGTTATAGTATTCCTAATTGTTGCTCTCCCTTCTCTGAAAGCTAGGTCTTCTAATATCCAGGAACTGTCTCTGAATTGGCGATGCAGTTTCCCACCTGGCCTGTACTCACCTCAAGTAGAGGGACATGATCTTTTCTCATATAAAAAAAATCAAAAATTTTTTAAACTGTTGTTAGTCCAGGCATTCTGAAGTTGCCAAAGAATAATCGATCAGTCATTTTCACATGTTCTCTGGCTGCCTGAAGTTTTCAGGTACATGATATTAATTCTGAATTTGATAAAGTAGTAAGCTGAATAGGTAATTAACTGCAGGGCCTGTAGGACACCACTCAATGTGTGGAGAGAATATGCGACTTGGGTAGTTTCAACGTGAAAAGTCTATGAGAAGTGCATACTTCAGATACAGATGCGGCTTCCTCTGCCCTTTATTCAACATTTACACTGACCAGAACCTATAAAGAGAGAGTGTAGTAGAAATCAAGAATCCTGTTTTAATCTGTTTCTTCCCCTAATTTTCTGGTCACATAAATTGGAAGATCATGTTCTCTTTCAAGACCCCACCTTTCTTGTCTGCAAAGTTAGGGTAGTAGTACCTGCTAAACAGGGTTTGCTTAGGCTTTTATGTTTTATTTTGTGAGATGGTCTTTTTAATGGTTTATTCTTTTAACATCTGTTTTGAGGACCAGATTTTCTCAAGGACATGCTTTAAATTTGTTAAAGTCATTGAGAAGTGTGATCTGAAACCTGAAAAATTGTAGAAATGCCAAAGAAAAAAATTATGCCAAAATCTCTGACTTAATGTTAAGCATTTGTAAATTATTTCCCTATCAGTCCCACCTAGTATGTTTGTTACCTCTAAAGAACCCACAGGTTTCCTCTTTCCTTGGTGAAATCTAAATTTGCATATTCTGTTTTTGAGCTAGTTAAAAGTTCTGTTCTTGAGTTCACTAAAACACTGAGTAAGATTCATCAATCTCTACCAAGATGCAAGTTACATTCCCAAAAATTGGTCTTTTTTCTCTTCTAATAGCTTATTATACATTCTTCTATTGTAGCAATTATGTTGCACATTTACATGTTTTTCCAGTATTCTTAAAAGGAATTCTTAAGTTCTGAAAATGTTTTTTTGTTTTTTTTTTTTTTTTTTACTTTTGGACTCTGGTTCTCAAGCTTAGCATTTGACTTTTATTGAACTCAATATTTCAAAGACTATTTCAAATTATGTTGAAGGCGTGAACATCCTTGGCCAAATTGCTCTTTGACTACCTGGACAAATTCTTCTGAGGTGAGTCTTAAAACAGAAATATTCCCAATTTGTTACTGATGGTTTTTGTCATATTTACTTCTATTATACATAGAAGTAAATCATCTTTCATGATGTGTCAGAATAATAAACTAAGATAAAAGGGATTTACTGAGTCTCTTCTTCCAGCCATTTGGATAAACCAGGTATGAGGCTTGGCACACAGTTAGCTGTGTGACCTTACCGTGTCAAGATCTTATTTTTTAAAATGAGAGCTGACACTGGATTATTGCTAAGGTTCTGTCTAGCTGGAGAAATTCTCAAACAGGAGAGCTTAACAGTATTTGTCACCTACATTTATTTTTTCTAAGAGCTGTTTCTCATATCATAGTGACTTGATCATTCTGAAGTTCATCGAGTGTCTAACAAAATCCAGGAAACCCAAATGTTGTTCACCCCTCATAGCAAAGGAACCTGTCCTGTGTGCTGAGAGGAGCTCCGTATATCCCAAGAATCATTACTCACTTTTGATATATAGTCCTTGAGTCCAGTACTTGGCATCTGGTGAATGCCCACTAATGTTTTGCTTGGCTTGGGTTCCATGTAATGGACAGTACTTATCTATATATAATGTCTACACTTGTGTCTAGGTAGTTGTGAAAAGACAACTTCCTGGCTCTTCTGCTTTCTACCAATGCTAAGTCCTTAAAGTGTGCTTTAGTGTCCCAAATTTGTTATGTACTTTTCTGCATGTCATAGATAATATCTGTGTATACATGACCTTGTTTCCTATGGACTATAAACCACTTGAGCTCAGACACTCTGCTTTATGCATTTTTTAAAATCTCTCTCCAGTGTTTACTTCTAAACTCATATTGGACAGTCACTTATGTTTACTAGTGGATAATTATACAACTCATACATATGGTATTGTAACTGAATTGTTGATGAAAAATGCTGCCTTCATAATGCTCCCTCTCTACAAGAAAAAAATGCCAAGTAGTCTGTGGTGAGGAACTTTGGAAAAGCACCTGCTGATTGTCATGATTTTTTCAGGGACAAAGGACATATATAGTCACAAGTGCAGCTCTAAGAACTCTAATCTGTGTTTTTAGGTGACTGGACATTTACTGGTCATTTTTAGTCTGGGCTTTATGCAGTCTCTTGTAGCAGTGATCGCCTGTCTGCATCAGTCTGATCTAGTTCTCTGGGCAGTGCTCGCCAAATCAAAGCTGCGCCTGAGCCAAGGTGGTGAGTTGGAAAGACACCTGGGTTTGTAACTGGGTGGACTTGGTTCCCAGTTAATTGAGGTAACATCTAAAACACCAACTACCATGTCTGGCTCATGGTAAGTTACTCTATAAATGATTATCAGTGTTATCTTAGCTTAAAGATGCTTTGTTAAAAAATAAACACTGTGTGGAAATACTTATGTTTTGATGGCATGTGTGAGTTCTGCAGAGGCATGCCTGCCTTAGAAGGCCCCACACAGGACAGGAATGAAAGAACCAGCTAACGCTCCAGCAAGGCTGGGTGCTTTTAATTAATTGAAGATAACAGCGGATTGGGGCAGGCTGTGATTTTTAATTGTATGTGTTGGAGACCATAGATTTAATGCCTTCGGCAGGTCACAAAGTACTGGTCACCAACTCTTAAGCTTACTTTTTCTTGAGTGAATATTTTGAAGGCCAGTGAGAGCTATGTTGCAAAGTTATCAGAGGATTGACGATTAGGTCTGGGAAGTGCCCAGTGCCTGGCATTTGGAAAATGCTTCTGTAACCTGAATCTTTTTCTTGCCCTCATCATTATCATCACCACCATCACCTTCATGTAATGATCTTTGCATCTGAAGGAGTGGATTCCCCAGTGTGTCTGTCTCTTGAAAACAGGTCCTTTGAATAACCACAGCCACTCTCATGTATCTGAGAGCAGCAAGGCCTCATGAGGTTCTGTAGGCACGGACTGTTTGCTGTTCTCTGGGCTTGTCTTCCCACACCGCCTCTTTTGGTCTTTCAGAACCATGTTCTCTTCAGGTAGAGAAGACATAGAGGACATTATTATCTTAGTGTAAATTTGCCCAACAGGAATGCATTCATTTTATGCAGCCTTTTTATGATTATCAGTTCTAATTTACTCATATTGGCAGATTTTTATTATTTTGTCTCTACTTTTTCTTTTCCTGTAATAATTTCATTTCCCCTTATTTTTTATATATATTTATATAATGTAGTACTCCATTAACTCCAGTATGGTCAGCTGTGTGAATTTCAGATCCATTCTCAACAAATAACTTATCATGCCATGGAGGTTTGTTATTTTAGGTAGCATAAGAAATCACACATTATTTTATTTCACTCTGACTTCCTGAAGTTGCAACTTACTGGGAAAGAATAATTTTAAGAAAAGAATAATACAACCAGGATGGGGCCTGAATTTTGCATCTTTAAAAGGAGTTAATTTCTTTCTTTTACATTTTTTTGTTTGTCCTAATTTGTTGTACATGACAGTAGAATGCATTTATACATTTTGATAGCTCATGCATAAATGGAGTGTGATTCTCCTTTTTTGGTTATATAGGTTGTAGGCTCACATTGGTCCTGCAGTCATGTACGAGCAGTGATAATGTCCGTTTCACTTTACTGGGTTAACTTCTTACTAGCTTTTGTAAAGATCAGCCTCTGCCTTCCAGACTAGTTCATCAACAAAGCTGTGAGTGAAGGAGGATGAGGAGGGGTGCTTAATTACTTCCCAGAGCCTAGTGGAAGTTTTAAGCACCGGGGGAACTTTGAGAAATTCTTACGTTAATGCCAAAAAAATTTCTAACAGTGTAGGTTAAAGTTGTGAGATGTTAATCTTGACCATGTAATTAAACCTTGTGATTCTCAGCTTCCTTTTTCATGAGGGAAAGGTCTTCCTTCAAGGAGGCCCTGCCAACATTTCCCTTCACAGTTTTCCAGCTTTGGTGCTGAAACTGTTCGGGCCACGAGTGAGAAGTGGAGGGAGGAAACAGAAATCTCGTTGGCTCCCTGTCAGTGTCTTTTCAGCTTTTTCCTTCCTTCAGTTGAGGCGTCTGCTAGATTTGCCGTATCTGTGTAATTTTTCATTCTAATTTCATACAGAAAGCATAGGAAGAGCAAGGCAGGAATGACAGTCACCAGGTAGAAGAAAGGGGAGATCAGCGGCCAAGGAGTGTCTCATTAGCTAAGTGCTGGATGTTAGTGTATCATTGAGTCCTCAGACCCTCCACCAGCCTGCTGAGAGCACAGCTTTCGGTCCCCATTTACATCATCTCTGCATTAACTGTGCTCACAGTTGATGGATAAATAAATGAGTTAGTGAAGGAGTCCATGGAGTATTATCCTTAGTTTGAGAGAAAAAGAAATGAAGGGTCTGAGAAGTCGTTTCTCAGTGGCCCCATAGCTACTAAATGGCAAAACTTTATCTGTTTGCACTTTTTAATTATCTTGGGTATGTAAATTTTAGCTTAATTTTTAGCATTCAGGTATGCATTCAGATAGAGAAATGGAAGTATCAGGAGTTCTGGTGTTCAGTACATTGAGCTGTACGAGTTGTTCACAGTGTTGCCTTTTTATTCATTTCTCTGTCGCATTTTGAGTAGGTGAGTCACAGCCTTGCCTGAGAGTTCTTTTCCACAGAGTAAAGACAGCCTGTCTGTGAACAGCAGTAGTCAGAGGTTGGACTCAGGGCCAGGCTGTCCCGGTGCTGCTACTCACTAGCTCCTAAGGCCAGGAGCTCAACCCCTCCAAGCTTCAGCTTGGCCAGAGCCTGAAAGCAGTAACCCCTGCCACTGGATGAGCAGAGGAGGAGGTGACTGGCACATACCTGGAACCAAGGAGTGCTGAAGGATCTGCTGCTGCTGTTGCTGCTGCTGCTGTTATTCCAGCTGTTATCATTCTCATCCTTGAACACAGTCATTTCTTTTTCCCGTTGGTCTCCTAAATCAAAGAGAAATCACTGGGAAATAATCACGGGGGATGTGTTTATGTAAGTGGTGGCCGTGTATTATATATCATACACTAATGAACCCAGCTTCTCAGAAGCAGGTATTTTCTTTAAATCAGAATTTTGGAGAGGAAAGATTGTATTTTTAAAAAAAAGAAAAAAAAAAGAAAAAAGAATTTCTTCTCTTTCATATCTTTGAGTAGCAAACACCTGTGTATGTTTTTAGAATTTGTATCTTTAAATGGTAGCCTGGTACAGAAATCAGGGTTATCTGCAGCAAACCTTTCTGAGTTTGGGGGCATTTTGGGGAGGTGATGAGGACTCAGTGTGCATTCCTGTCTTTCTTTGTGTTTTATTTAGTCACCCCTGCCTCCTTGCTTCAGGCTCTCAACTGAGGAGCAGCTCCAGGGTGTCAGTGTCCTGTGCCTTGTGAAAGCCCTTGGCCACCTGTTGAGCATACCTACAATTTTGAAACCTCATATATTGGATGACAGTTGTGGACCAGACTCATTGTCTTTAAGAATCCTGTATTTAGTGGCAAGACAGACGAGAAAACGTGCTACAGCTGTGACTAAAGAGAACACAGGGTGCAGGAGTCCCCAGAGGCAGGCTCAACCCCAGACTTGGGGAGACCTCCAGGACAAGAATATCCCTCTATGCCTCCAAGGGCAAGTAGGGGTTAGCCTGGTAGGTGGGTTGCAGAGAGCCAGTAAGTCTTTCTACTTTGAGAGAGCAGCACACTTGGGGAACTGTAAGATGGCACAGTAAGGCTAAAAATCATGAGCATGAGGGAGGAATGAGAAACTTTTTGTGGATGCGAAATCTAATTAGTTTAGAGGAGGAAAGTGACTGGGAAGTAGTATTCACTAAACCAAATGTTTCAATCTGTGAACTTGTTCATTCAGTTTAGTAAAAACTCTTGAGCCTGATAATCCATTTGGACATGGATTTGTTCTTCATTGTTGCTCCTTTGTAATTTGGAAAAACACTTGTACAATCTTCATGTGATTCTCAAACCTCGTGTACGGTGTAATCACATGGAGCGATGTGTTGTTGTTCAATCCTATTGTGAACTTGCTATAAATACTCCAGTGGGAATTTTTTTAGATTCTGGGAGATCAGAGAATAGATGATACAAGCTTAGTAAAATATTGCTAATCGCTGAAGCTTGATAATCTATTCCCAATATGTTTATATATGTTTGGGTATTTGCATAACAAAAATTTGGAAAATGAAGTCAGAAGTTGTTTTTCTGAAAAACGTATGCCTGGCTCCACCCTAACCCAGCTAATTCAGGATTTCTCAGGGTAGGACTCAGACATCTTTTTTTTTTTTTTTTAAGTTTGAAGTGATTCTAGTGTGTCGTGGTTGAAAATTCTTGCTTTATGATATAGATAAAGAAGGAATTATTACTCTTACTTTGCAGGGAGGGAAACTGTCAGAAAGGCTGTGTTTTTGTTAAAGGCCATGCAGGCAGTGAGGAACACAGCCAGGGCACTTGGGCCTCACATTCTAGTGCTTCTTGTTTTGCACCACTGTGCCTCTCGTCGCTCACCATCAAAGGAATGATTTTGTTGCTAGGTGTTGTCACGTGGTGTGTGCGAAACTGTGCTGTGTTGAGGATACCTTAGCCCCGACAACTCTTCTAGAGCATTCCTGCTTCCTGTTCCTCCTCAGGCAGGCGCCGCGCTTGACACAGCCTCAGGTTTGGGGGAGTGAGTGCTCATGGTGCAGCTGCCCTTTTCTTTTCACGGCCTACAGGTAAGAAGGTGAGTGGCAAAAGCACCTCAGAAGGAAAGGTGCTGATGCTTCTTGAATACCGTGCGCACTGCGCAGTAAATCTACATGCAAATTAAAGATTTGGGTGACAAATGATAACTCCCCTCATCACTCTAATCCCTTCCTAACTTTCCTGGGTATTGTTAATTCATAACATAGTTTGAATTGACTTACGGTTATTGATTCCTGTATTCATTAGAATGAAAAGGGAAATCTTGCCTTTGCAAGGGAAATATGGTTATCAGATGCTTTCTTCCTCATAGAATAAAAGGACCTGGTGGGATATAAACTGTGAGAATGACAGTTAAATTGACATGTTGAAGGTTAATGTCTGCTTGCTGCATTGATGTCGGAGGTCCCAATCCCTTGTCAGTGTGCTCCTGTAATACATACAGTACATCTTCATTAGGAAGGCAGAGAGCTGTCCATTTCAGGTTTCTGGATGAGCCTGTGGCCAGGCCATAATTAACCTTTTGAACTTGAAATTGTAACAGAACATACTATTGGCTTAAGTTATCAATTATGGTCAGAGTCAATTGGTACTCACTCAAAGAAGGCTTATTGGTGATGGATATTATAATTTACTCATCTTCCCATTATATCATAAAGGTGATGCGGCAAAGCATTTCATTTTGCTTTTGGAGGGAGAAATTTTTGTGGGCTATATACCTTGGCGGTTATATAAGTAGCAGGGTTTTCATTGTCACAGTTTTTTTGGTCTCAGTTTTCAGTATTTTCAGTTTCTTAAGTATGACGAAATGCAGCTACTAACGGGATTTTCAGAATTACATATGTCACAGTTGTGTAGAAAATACACACCATAACAATTGTGTTCAAATAAGTTCAGAAGATTAAGGTTCAGGTAAAACCATGAAGTTGTTAAATTCCCTACATCGTACACTTTTTCTATCCAATATTTCATTCAAACCAATTAATATCAGCTAAGAATTTTACTCATTTTAAGAAAAGCTTAATAAGTGTGTTTTAATTAAATTAAACTGAATATATTAATTGCCAGTCCAAATGAAGGGGACTTTTGTTTTAATGCATTTCAACTAAACATTACAACTTAAAGAAAACTACTTAAATTAAGAAGCATCTGTTGGGCTGGGTCCAGGATTCAGTGACAGAGCGTTTGCCTGGCTTGTGTGAGGCACTCGGTCCATCCTCAGCACCACATAAAAATAAGCCAATAAAATAAAGGGATTGTGCCCATCACAACAACAAAAAAAATTTTTTTAAGCTATGTGTTGTAACTATATTTCTGTTTATTCTTTTATATGTTGACTTTTTTTTGAAATAATTTTGGTAAAATTAATGTTAATACGTTCTAGAAGTTACTTCTTGAAAAAGTTGCACTTGTGTCCTATTTGTAATTGTTATCCATTGCAGTCTGTACGTATTGTCTTCAAATTATCATCTGTCTTTGAATAATTTACCTTTAAATTGATTATACCCAAAAAGAATGTGTTCAGATATGTTTCTTGTGATAGTTTAGTAATAGTGATGAACTGAGAACAACATAAATGCTTTGATTCAGTTGGAATAGATAGTTGAAGCCTTTTTGGTGTGAGTATAATTTAATTAGTAATTAAATTTTACCCTCACTATGAAATGGAGATCATTTAGATCTAATATAATGCTGAAGTATTTTTAAAACAGTGACTAAGTGATCTTCAGTCTCGCTCAAGGTAACATGAGCAAATCTGCTTTAATTATATAGTGGCCGTGGGAGAATGTTCACCCTAAGACAAAGTCGAAGGCCTAGTGAAGTTTGTACACGCAGTCATGAAAACAGAGCAATCCCCTACATTATTGAGAAAGTTGAGGAACACATAAGGGTAACTTGTACTTACTTGCCTGGACTCTGTGTCCCGGTATTCTGGTATGTATGTGCCACCTCTGTGTTAGAAGCCGTGGTCTCTGTCTCTGCTTGTGCAGCGGGGAGTGCTTTTCTTTCCCCATTTCATCCTTACCAGCTGCTCAACCCAACAGCATTCCAGCAAGTAGTACTGGCCTTTTATAGTTAAAGGGACTTTGGGGACCCCATCACCTGGAATTCATAGGGGATAGTTTGCCCAGAATGAAGTTTAAAATATCTTAAAAACCTCCTAGTAAAATATTGATTAGTTAAAAAAATGTATTCTAATGAGTTGGTAGAACCTAAAATTAGGTCCTATCTTTTGAGGTACAGAGTGGAGCTAACCTACAACAATACCTGAATCCTGGCCTAACTATTCAGGTTGTGTAGAGTTTCTGGAGGCCAGTAAAAATGGACATAACAAAGAGTTACATTTTAATGAAATTGTGGCTGTAATATGAATTTTAAAATGTCATGTGGATTAATAGTCTGTTTCACTAACTGAGAATTGAAGGCAAGTGGGCTTAACATTTTTCTTCTTGGTTTTACTGTTCGTTTGTAGAAGGAGGCATAGTTAGAAAAGTTCAATATCATATTGCTAATTTTCAGCTAAGTAAAATGTCTGATTTTTTTATAATATCAACTATTATTGAAAGAAAAAGCTCAAAAAATCCTCTTGACTGGAGACACTGCTGTGACTTTTCTCTGGAGAAAGGGCAAGTTCCTCTCCCGCCCACGTCTACTGAGAGGTTAGGTGTCTCTGGAGGCTCTAGGAGCTTCATGAGAAGGGCTGGGAGATGAGGGAAGGAGCGGTGCGGCCAGTGCAGGGTTGAGAGCGCGGTAACCCTGCGGCGGCAGAGCAGGCCAGGCCCTGAGGCCCCCTCCAACCTGAGAGTTCAGAAGGTTTTAAAGCGAATTGCAGTGCTTAGTTCTGCCCTCTGAGCTCTTAAATGGCGATGAATGCCGTTTGCCTCTGCTTACTCTTTCAACAGCTGCTTATTGAGTGTCTGGGAAGAATACCAGAATAAATGAATTAGTCCTGGCCCTGCCCTCAGAGCCTTTATAATCTAGATGGAAAGATAGATCCCCCACCCCATACTAGACTGAACCTGGGTGCTCTTTGCTCATGAGCTATGCCTTCAGCACTTGGCTGATTTTTATTTTGAGACAGGTTCTTGCTAACTTGCCCAGGCTGACCCTGAACTTTTGAGCCTCCTGCCTCAGCCTTCTGAGCAGCTGAGATCATAGGTATGTGCCCAACGCCAGGCAGCTGCTTATTTTGGGAGGTGAATTTCTTGAGGACAGTAACTATGTGTGGTGCGCTCTCTGTCTCTTTCTCTCCTCTAGCAGAGTCTGCCCTGTGTCTTAAAGTTGTTTTTAAACATTAATCATGGTGAAAAGGAAAGAGGAGGAATGGATAAAGATACATAAAACTACAAGCCTAGCAATTCTTGTTTCTGAAAATCAATGAAAATGAAAATGAATTTTATCAATCTCACCTCTGAAATTACAATGTAGGTCAGAAGGAATCAATTCATAACAATTCTATGGCCATACATTTGTTACAGAAATAAAATATAGGTCTACCTGTGCTTGACTCAGATGGTACTTCTGATAGCTGGGTCAGAGTTAAGGAAAGCTGTGAACTTTTAACCTAGAAAAGATATTCTCTGCCTTCTCTTCACCCCATGCCCCCCTCCACCATAAACTTTCACCTGGCTCTGCAGTTGAGCCCACAGTGCCATCTAGGGGCCGGGGAAGGTGCGGGGCCTGGGGGGGGGGGGGGGCGCTGCTGCACCTTCTGCCCAGGCTTTTTTTCTTTTAATATTGTAAACAAATGGAGTACAATTTGTTTCTCTGTTTGTCCATGAAGTAGAGGCATACCATTTGTGTGATCATACATTAACAGTGAGTGCTCCTCTTCATTTTCAGGGATGTCTAATGGTGCTGAGTAGCCAGTAGCCACCAGAGCTCCCAGTCCCAGTTAGCAATTCTCTAAGTCATGTCAAAGAAGGAAATTAGTATGAGACTAATAGAGAATATTCTCCCAGTGTCCATCTAAGAAAATAAGTAAATTCCTGTGATGAAGGCAGTGTTACATTGTGCATGGTATCATACAGTCTTGTCCCAGGTTCACATCCACCCTGGCCTTATTGAGCTTTTCTGTTGTAATGTGCAAAGAGCTTGGAACAGAGAGGCCACAAGAAATGGATCATATTTCTGGATACGGATGCAAATATGATAGACTCAGAAAAGAGTCCAAATTCTACAAAAATAATGAAACCAGTTTGCATAACATAAGGAAAGAAAATAAACATTAAACAAATCAACTTGGTATCAGGACTCCACTTTTTAAAAGAAAAATCATGGTCTGTGTTGTGTATATAAATCAGAGAAGGACTTACTGTCAAATTAATTGCTGTGTATTCTGGTCAAAGCATGGTAGAACTATATCATTGTTGAAGTAAAAGTTTCAACATGTAATAAATTACACTTTGCAAAAGAACGTTATAACAATCCTTGATACTCTTTCCTCCCCCATCACTTACCTTCCAACAATACCCAATAAACCTGGACAGAAAGAACACCATTTTTTTTTTTTCTTGGACTAAGCACAAGAGAAACATCAGAGTATAAGAAAATGCCATTCTTCTTTTTTTTTTTGGAAATTGTGCTTTTCTTCCCGAGTATACTGTAATGTTATCTTATTTTTATTGCATTTTAAAAATACCCTGCATTTAAAAATACCTTAAAATACATTTTTGTTGTGGAAAAATAATGTGTGCATGTGCAAATACGTAACAACAAATCCCATCATTACTTACAAGTATAATGCATCAATAAAACATGGGAAAATATGTTTTTGTGTGTGTGAAACACCATTTTATTTCTTAAAGGTATCACATACTTTTTTAAAGAGACAGAAAATACGGATCTGCAATCATAGAGCCTGTTGCCTTTGCGTAATTATATTATAGTCTTAAGTTCTGAGGATGAAAATCTTGCTTCCATTTTAGTTGTTCCTTTTGGTCAATGGAAATTAGTAATTTGATAGAATTTTAGTATATATATTCACACAGTTCATTTGTGAAATCCTTCGTGTGTCATATGTCCATAGACTTGTCTCCACAATTCTTTTTACCAGCTCTGCTAGTGCTAAGGGTATGAACTTTTCAACTACATGGACTAGGGTTCTGTCACTTAGATCCTTAAGTCAGATTGCTCAGACTCTTACAATACTGAGCTTTCCTGTCTTTCAAGTTAGAATAATAGTGTTTTATGCACAAGGTTGTTGTCAGGATTATAGGAGATTACCTATCGTAAAGTCAAAAATATTTTCCCTATGATATATGGAATCACCCTTAAAAACAATGATTATGCCTTAATATTCCTAGGCATTGGAGGTGGTTCTTATTTGTATCTGCTGTTGTTTTTTCCCCCAGATCTAAGAATAGCTTCCAAATAATGATATTTCTTTAAATGGAGTAATGTTAATTTATCTAGCTTGCTGCTACAGTGTTGTACAGCTTGGGAAAATGTGCTGTTTTTGCAGTCTGTTCATTCAAATGGTTTATGAATTAAAAGCAAAGGCCTATCATGTTCTAAGATCCAGTAGTTCATTATTGCAAAATAAAATATCCATTTATTAGGCCAGGATTGTCTACAGTGTCTGTGAGAGTAAACAGGCTCACTTGTAAGAATAAGTGTTGCCTTCAGATTTGTACTGAAGTATGCTGAAAAACATGCACACTATAGCTGTGATAATGAGCAGTACAGTAGAGAGAGGTGATTTATGATACCTGTTTCTGACAGCTATAGTGCAGAGATTCCCAGGGTATCTGATCACGGCATTAGCATGCTGACAGCTCAGCATTTAGAACATTATGGTAATTTATCCTGCCTATGCTGTCACCTGCACTGTCAGAGTTTCTTTTTAATGATGGTATAACTATTTTGTTTGTTTGTACTGCATTCTTTTCATTTGGCTAATGCTTTCTCATTAGATTGAACCTAGTAAATGAGAGTAATTAAGTGCTTCCTATAGCTCAGATGCAATGATTAAGTTGCAGAGCTGCTACTGATTATGTTTTGTCATTTATCTCTATTAATCTGAGAATAATCCAGATGATAAACACATGTAATTTTTTGCTAATGTTCAATAGATGAAATTTATAGTTTCTCAATGGAGCCAAGCAGTAAGTATATATTCAAATATAAACAGTAAGTTGTTACATGTGGACCTGCTTTAAGTAAATGTACAAGTAAGAACAAACGCTAATAAAAAGGAAAAGATACTTGTAATTGGCACGCTGAATTTGCTCTTTCCTGGAGTTTCTGCTCCACTCCTCCATCAGAGATAGAGGGAGAAGGCTTAAATCTTTGTTACTGAGCAGGTTGTTTTTCTCACTTTTCTTTGAGTTATCTATGGGGACAAGACTAACGTTTGTTTTAGTATGGCATATTTGAAATTCTTTCAGCCATCCGGTTCTGACAGTTCTTTGGTTCTTCTCATGTCTCTGATTTTCCAAACTATAATTAAGCATAGCAATTTCAGAAGGAAAATTTTTCAGCTAAATTGTTTGTAAAATAAGCCATGGGATTAAACTTTTTATATATTAAGCTAAAACATGGAAATTATAGTTACATATGTTTTTTGAAAAATAATATGCATTTTTGTCTGACACTATTTGCTGAAGGAGATAGTTTTCAGAAATCTGATGTATTATAGGTAATTCATAGTTAAGTCTCTATAAATGATGCCAAATCAACTGATATATTTTGTTTGCATTTAAGAGGCAGTATATGCCAAGTTCATGCTTTTTAAATAATCATTATGTAAAGGTTTATTACTATCTATTTATAGTTTATTTATGAAGCTGTAATTCAATAAATTTTCAAGTATACCAAGAGAAAATAGAGGATTATTTTTAGATTACATTTTGACACTATTTTTATAAATGCTTGTCCATCAGTATCTGTCTATGTAGACTGCCCAGAATTTTCAGTTGGTGGGAAATGAAGAAAACCTAGTTGTTGTTTAATTGCAGTTACTCTCTTTGCTGGAAAACAGACACTGTTGTTCTTGAGCTTCGAGTTTGTTTTCATGCACAGTACTGGATTTGGAGCTGCTTTTACATTTCACTTAAGTAAAAGGTCTTTTGAACACCTAACCATGATGCCTTTATGTGCACATTTGGATCATTTGCAGAATTTTGTTCTATTAACAGATGGTATCACCTAAGATTTAATGTTCAAAACATTGATAGCAAGCCTTCCTCAGTCAATTAATTTTAATAAAACATTATTATTTAAAAATGAATGCTTATTGCATAAATCCTAAATGGAATTTCACATTTTTAGTGGTTGTTATGTGTTCTTTGGGTCCTTTCTAAAAGAATAAATTGTTGTTACATGGTGGGTTTAGACTACACGGTGAACCCTACATCCCCTTTAGGTGTGGAAATGTCATGCATATGCACTGAAAATTGAGCTTGCCATAAATATCAAGGAGTTATAAAATTCTCTACAAATGTGCTCAAATTGTTTTTCCTACAACTTTAGAAGATTTAGTGTTTGACCTAATAGAGATCATTACCTTACTTAGCTATCGAATTTTCAATCCTGTACTTAAGGCTAGGTTGAAGAAATTTTTGTTGAATTTACTAGATTACATATAGAGTGATGATTTGTTAATGGTAGCATAAGAAAGAAACTGCTTATGGAATTGTGAGAAATGTCTCTGATGGGCATTGTTAGTTAACTCAAGGACCTCGAGCAGAAAGCCCTGGCTCTGGTTCGGGTTTGCTTCCCCATAGTCACGTTGGTCTGTGTTTTGCACACTGAGGCATCGGGATAACTAATGGGGTTAAGCCAATGCAGTGCTCTTTGAGTGTTAAATTTAGAATGAGAAGCCCCCCAAAAGAGTTAAGAAAGCCGGGACACATTTCCTGTCCTTGTGTACTGATTTTTTAAAAAGTAAAAATTGCATAATACTTTAGGATGGAGGTTTTACTGATCTAGAAGATATTTCCTTTCTGCAACTTGGAAGATGGCCATGTTAGTGTCAATAAGCATTTTGGTGCTGAGTCTCTGCGAATATTTTCAGCATTGAATATCTATTTGCTTTCCTATACTCTTGCTGTCAACTCTTTTTTTTTTTTAATTGTAAACAAATGGGATACATGTTTCTCTGTTTGTACATGGAGTAAAGGCATACCATTTATGTGATCATAAATTTACATAGGGTAATGTTGCTTGATTCATTCTGTTATTTTTCCCTTCCCCCCCACCCCTCTTTTCCTCTATACAGTCCTTCCTTCTTCCATTCTTGCCCCCCTCCCACCCCCCATGATATGTCATCATCCGCTTATCAGCAAGATCATTCAAGGCAGTCAATTCTTAAACACCCTTTCTTAAGGGTATTTAAAAAGAGCACGTCTTAACTCTCCTACACCCCTACCCCTTTGCCCCCACAACAAAGAAACAAGTCTATTTGAGTTGTTAATGTTGAGATCACAAGATACAAGTATTCCTTTGTCCTTGGTTAAAAAATAATTATAAAAATGAGGTAAAGAGAAAATTCTTTTCTCTTTGTTGGTCAGTTCTATAGAAGTAATTTAAAATACTGTATATTGAATTCTTTGATCATTTCTCCTGGGTGGATTGGGGAAGAAGTGAAAGCTGAGGCAATTGCTCCTGGGCTCGCTCTCTATGTGCCTGGTAAATGAAACACAAGGAACCTCACCAAACTACATGACTAATGGCAACCTCCAGTGCCGCCTGCAATCAAAGATTAATTTGCTTTATCAAGTTTAAAGAATACCAGTGATAAATCATGTCAAAAAGAAATAATCAGTCAAAGGCTGATGTTCTTTTCTACATGTGAGGACAGGTGCCATGAGGCATGCACTTGCCGTCTACTGTTAGTTTTGGTTTCATGCATTTATGTTCATCTTGATTTCGATTTCACTGATATTTGAATCAAATAATTTATCTCATTAAGGTCAACTAGCATCCCAACCGAAATGCTGCAGGATTATAGATCCACAGTAACATTTTCCACTTTAATTTGTGTAAGTGTATGCTCATATAAATATTATTAGTAATTTTTTTTCAAACATGAGTTGTCTAATGCCAAATGGGAGGTGAAGTAAATTTTTCTTCATGTCAAGATGTCCAGGAATATTAACTGAGTATTTGTATGTGTAAGAGATGTCTGTATATATCTACGTATTTATATAAAATTTTCAGTTTATTTATATCTCTCCACCTGTTTTTCTTTTTTCTTTTTCTAAAGAGAGGAAGAACTGGAATCTGTCTCCCTTTCTGTCTCAGTTTATAATGCAAGACTCATTTTAGATAAGACTATGTTATAAAGAGGTGGTTTTCCCAGCACTTTCAGTAGCA
The DNA here is from genome assembly GCF_902686445.1 of Sciurus carolinensis. Taxonomy (NCBI): domain Eukaryota; kingdom Metazoa; phylum Chordata; class Mammalia; order Rodentia; family Sciuridae; genus Sciurus; species Sciurus carolinensis. Next base: position 158,402,171 of record NC_062218.1, read on the forward strand.
AACACATTTTGAACAGGATCCAAAACCAATCTTGTTTTTAGAGACTGTGCTGTTAGGATTCTTTTTACAGTAAGACTCAGAGTATCATTTTAGCTGAGTTTCTTATTTCTAGTTATAGTCATGAGCTTTTAAAAATGTTTTTGGAATATGTAGATAGGCATTACTTCCTAGCCTAGGTCTTTTTTAGCTGTCTTTAGTAGCTAATGAGCAATTTAGAAAGCAGTGGTTTTCCATTTGATATGTAGAATTAAGTGAAAATTCATCACAGACTTGAAACCTGGAGCAGTAAGTTATATAGTCAGAGCAATTGTAGAAAATCTGATCCCTTGAGCGACTCTTCCCCTCCTTTGCATCATGGTTTCTCTTGGTCTTTCTGTCTGGATCTTGACCCTTTTTCACTTCAGTAAATTGCTGGCAGTGCCAGGAGGGTTTTTGACTGGCGGCGGCGGCGGCAGCGGTGGCTGCTGCTGCTGCTGCTGCTGCTGCTTCTTCTTCTTCCTCCTCCTCCTCCTCCTCTTCCTCTTCCTCCTCTTCTTCCTCCTCCTCTTCTTCCTCTTCCTCTTCCTGAGTTGCTTTAAAATATTTTAAAAGTTCCATTATTGATTTCAATATCATCCTAAAAGGAGAATATCTTGTCACATAGACTGGGATTTAAGACTTCTTTTTAAGTTGGATAGGAATCTAGCTTGCCCATGTTTACATATTTGTTTTCACATGAAAATATTTATCATGGTCTCTTTGATTTCTTAATTGAGATGTTGGAATGAGGTACTGAGATCCCTCCCAATCTGAAAGAGTTTTTAAACACAGGCGTTCCTATTTTAACAGACACTGAATCACAAGTACCATTGGTAGTTAGCACAGCAGCTGACTGTCCTGCTGAGCTGCTGTAGTATAGACCATGCTGTAGAGGAAAAATAAGCTTAGGTTTGAAAATCATCACTATCATCCAAGGTTTAACTATAGTACTTATATAAATGATGACTATATTTGCCTAGGGGTGCTGTTGAAAATACCATCCCATTGTATTTCTTAGAGGCTTCTACATGAAGCCACCTAAGAGAAATTTTGCTTAAGAAATACCTGTGTGTGTGTGTGTGTGTGTGTGTGTGTGAGAGAGAGAGAGAGAGAGAGAGAGAGAGAGAGAGAGAGAGAGAGAGAAGGGAAGGGGAGAGAGAAAGAGATCATTCCTATAGCAGATTAATTATGAAATCAACTTTCCCTTTACACTTTGACCATCTGGAAATTTGGCACCAGTTCATTGCTCAGCTATATACGATTGTGTATGATCGTTTTATCTGCTTTCATGAATTTTGTTCATTTTCCTTCTCCCCTTTACTCAACTTTATGTTATCCCCGGTTCTTATGTTTCATTTTAATTCATCTTTTACTTTTTTGACATGCTATATGTCACCCTAAATACTGTGTATGATGAGTCACTGTGTAAATACATAGAATTGCCCTGTGTCACTAAATATTCAAAAAAGTCAGTTCTGTTCTTTTAGGGATTTAGTATTACCATTTGTAAAATAAAGAATAGCCTAGATTGTTTCTGAGACCCTTTTGACCCTAGGATTAAAACACAAAGGATTTCTGGGTTCCATTTTGGAAAGTGGAAAGAGCATCACTTTCTCACTTACCTCAGCCCAGAGCTGTAGGCACTGCAGACCTGGGACTGTCCTTGAACCTGTAGAGAACTGAGGTCACAGCGCAACCAGAGAGCCAGGAATCTTAGAAGAAATCATCGCTGCTAGGAAAAAAGGAAAATGAACACTTCCTACCTGAGAGACTGGCCCAATACTGAGAAGAAGAATTGGATTAGATAATGAATTGGTGGAAGCCAAGTGTGGACCAGCAAGAGAAAGTGGAGCCCCAGGTAGCCTTAGGTGGGATTGTATACTTTCTTGCAGAAAGTGGGAGGTGGAAGAGAGAAATGAGAAAAGGTGTCCTTTCAGGGGAGGGGAAGAAACAGTGGAACCATCTTAGCCTTTCTTTCCTATTTCCTCTACTAGAAAAAAAAGTTAATTTATATAGTATGAAAGGCAAATAATGAAAAGTCATTGCAGCTGAAGGAAGGGAAATGCAGGGGAGGGAGATCTTCTCTGCCCACAGAGAGGATCAGGGACAAGAATACATGCTGGCTGAAGTTTGGACACATAGAAACAGACTCAAACAAATATAGTTTGCTAATTTTTTTTTACAAAGGTGCAAAGGAAGTTCAGTGGAGAAAGGCTGGTCTTTTTCAACAAGTGGTTCTAGATCATTGGACTGACCATATGTAAAAATATTTTCTACCCATATTTCACATCTTATATAAGTTAGGTCAAAATAGTTTAAAAAGCAAGTCAATAATTAGGAGAAAATATTTATTTGCAAGTAACATTTCTGACAAATTGTATCTAAATAATACACAGTTTTGAAATTGAACTGTAAGAAAACACCACATTCAATAAATGGACAAAAAATGTAAACACACTTCAGTGATGAAGGTCTATAAGTAATAAATAAGCATATGAAAAGTTCAATATTATTATCACTAGGAAAATATAAATTAAAAATATAATGAGAAACCATAAATAATAGAATGTTTTAAGTTTAAAAAAAAAACTCCTAATACCAAGCATTGTAGACTATATGAGCTCAGTTTGTCACTGTTATGGAAACGGTAAGGCTAAAGTGAACTCTGGTACTGAATCAGATTCATGTCAGTTTGAATTCGTGTTTTTCTTTCATACATTTATAAATAGATACAAAATAAATGTAAATATGTGTAAGTGCATATTTACACATACATGTACATATATGTGTTAATAATTACAATGCTTTAGCATTGAAAGAGCCTCAAAACAATGCTCAGACCTTGATTTCTAAAAATTTCATTTTCCAGTAAAAGTAACTGTTGCTTCCTGGAGATGTGGTTCATTCTGGGACTGTATCAGGGAAAATCTCAGATCAGCCTGCATCATCCTGTAATGTCAGCAGATAGGGAGGGAGGAGGATGGGGAACATGCAAGTCCCAGTGACGTTTGTGTGATTATTTTATTAATATGTATATTACTAGAACTGTAACCTCCATGGGGATAGGGATCGTGTTATTTTGTATATGCTAGCATCTGGCACAGTGTGTGACATATGTTGGAATATTTATCAAGCTCATTTATTAAATTCAGTTGAACATTTATTAAATAAAAGAATATACGGTAGAGCTAGAACTGTGACTGAATAGATGTGCCTGTAATTCTTGAGAGCATCTCTTCTCTTGAGCAAAGCTTGGATTATAAAGAACACATATCATGTTATTATCCAGTTTGAAAAGTGCTACCCAGCCCTTTTGGTGGTAAATCTTCTGTTTGCCTGTTTAATAACAGGTCCTGGGTTCAGGAATAGTTGTGCAGTAACATGTTGAATTCAAGACACAGGGGATTTTCTTAAGTGAGGGATGTTTTGATAGTAGTGGTGGTTACATCTCTATGTATTTGTCAACTCACAAAACTATATACTTTTGATAAGGTTGAATTTTATTGTATATAAATTATACTCAACTTTTTAAAAATCCACAGGTATTTTGAAGGAGGCATTTGCTCTGTACTCAAGAACCTCATGATCTTGTCCTTACGAATTGCAGGGGGTGGATCCGTGTGTCATGAAGATATGAAAAGCTATTCCTAGTCCATGATATTCCACACTGTCTGCTCACTGCCCTCCATCTCAGTCTTTCTTCATGAAATTGAAGGAGTGAATGAAAACAAACTTGTTGACTACTTGGTCATATTAGGACAGCCTCGAGGCCACTGTTTCCTACCCCCCTCCACCTGATTCTTCCTCTTACCATTCCTTGAAGGAACTTTACAGAGTCTCTGGAGGTTTCTCTTTACTTCCTCTTTTCCCTACCAGCATAGCTACTATTGAAAGGCAAAGGATACACACTTTGATTGAGCATAAAGCCTAAACTGGAAAACTGCCTAATTTAGAGAAGGCTAAAATCACAATGATTATTTTGCAGAAATAGCTATTCTTACTTTTGCTACTACGAACATTCAGTCAAGACACTCAACTGCTTACTTAAGAGTTCATTTTTTAAATTACAAATGATGACCCATTGCTAAATAATACCTGTAGCATAGAATACTTGCCACCTTCATCATGGGTTATGAAACTTTTTTTTGTTTTGTTAAATTTTTGATTTCTATTTAGTATACCATGTTAAAAAAAAAAAGTATAAGATATGTTGCCTCACAGTAAAATCAAATTAAGAAATTTCACTATTTTGGGCCTATTACCAACAGATATTAACTGCTTGAAATTGTCAAAGTGCTATCATTAGTTCAGAGTCTTTCTTACACACTGATGTCAGAAATCAAAGAGTCGAAAATTTCTGCCCAATTTGACCATTGGCTCTGGTCTTTAACAGGGCCATTAATTTTGGTTTCTGTGCTCTGCATCTCTTTTGGAATGTTTGTAAGAGTCCCTCTTTCAAGATACTAGGTGATTCTTAAAAACCAGACTGATCACTTTCTTCATAGCATTTTCTGTGTGTGTAGTTTCATTTGTTCAGACTACATTTGTGGGAAAAAATATTAGTAGAGGGCAACCTACGGTACTGTTCCCATCTGGATATCCAGTAAATGCGAGTGAGATGTCAAGGCCTTGGAATTCAGACTGTGATCACTGGTGAGGTAATCCAAATCAGATGTTCTACTGCACTCCTTATAAAGTTTTATTTTGTTTTGTTTTTGGTACCAGGGATTGAACTCAGGGTCACTCAACCACTGAGTCACATCCCCAGCTCTGTTTTGTATTTTATTTAGAGACAGGATCTCACTGAGTTGCTTAGCACCTCGCTGTTGCTGAGGCTGACTTTGAAGTCTTGATTCTCCTGTCTCAGCCTCCTGAGCTGCTGGAATTACAGGCATGCACCACCACAAAAGTAGGGGACTATTCCAAACTTGCTTCTGCAGTTATCCTTCAAGTTTGGGGTTTATTCAGGCATGATCTGATTATATTAACAAATTACCAGTGGGAGTATTACTGATTATGAGTATCTATGCCCAAACCAAAGATTTTTAAAACAATATTAGAACTCTGGGAAAGCCTTTTTTCAATTTATTCACCTTTATTAGGGAGTGAAGTATAGGGTATTTCAGGGCCTCCCGTGTACCAGTCAGCATGCTAGACACTTTATTCACTTTGGTCCTTATAACAACTATGTGAAGCAAGTTTTGTACCAGTTTTAGAGACGAGGAAATTAAGCCTGATACTAAATGGCTGTCAGTGGTAACTAATGAATCATAGAGAATCGTCTTGGACCTAGAATGCTTTACTACAGAGACACATGAAGATGGATATTATAAGCATTTACATTTTCTTTCTAGGCATAGGTAATAACGATCTGTTTTCTTAGAAGATAATTCAGTAGCTTTTTTTTTTTAATTTTAAATAAATTTCAACATTTTATACCTGCCTGGTTTGTTAAAATATTATTCTACAGCTCCTTTCATTTTTTATTTTAAATGAATTACAATATTTTATACCTAATTGTAATATGTTGTGACTAAAATTAATGACCCCCAGACTGACTACTGCTTTTATCTGGCAAGTTAGTGGGGTAAATGATTTCATGGTTACTAGAGGTGTTTAGCACAGCTAGTCTAGATTTGAGGTACTGCACAAAACGATCCATCATGGGAAAATAAAGTTCTAAGATGAAGATTTTGTACCTTAAGAACAATTGAACAATGGGATTTTTCTACTTTTTAACTTTATACATGTTGCTTTGAAACAGTGTTGAATCACATCCAGGAATCATCAGGGCGTGGTGGTGCACACCTGTAGTCTCAGAGACTCGGGGGGGCTGATGCAGGAGGATCCCAAGTTTGAGGCCAGTCTCAGCAATTTAGCGGAGCCCTCATCAACCTAGCAAGACCCCATCTCAAAATAAAATGCAACAAAAGTGTGTGGGGATTGGGGATGTGGCTCAGGTGCCCTCTGGGTTCAATCCCCAGTATCAAAAAAATCATAGAATATTGAACTGAAAGAGATCATAAAATATGTAGTCTAATGGTCTTTTAGCTCACTCTGTGTGGTTCAGGAGCAGGGGAATTTTGACAGGCTATCTTCCCCTTCATAGAGGAGAGCACTCCCCTTAATCTGTTCCTCATGTTGGTCTTTAGGTAAGTGCTGGGAAATGATTTTGCGTCTTGATTTTTTTTCACCATTTCTTAATCTTACAGATGGCAGTTTAAGGCCCAGGGAGGCAAATGACCTTCCCAAGGTAATTTTACTTTTGCTGGACTAGGATTTCCAGTGCCATGGTTTATTCACCTTCCATAAACCTTTACTGACTAGTTGCTATACCCCAATTCCTACGCTTAGGGCTCTTGGATTGACAGAAGAGACAGTTAAATAAATGATTGACAGCCCTGAGTGGAAAAGGAATTTATGAAGTGCCATATGAAGGAAGTCAAGACACACATCCCATGAGGAATTATATTTGAACTAGTTCTTAAAGGTAGAGATGATTTTGCCAGGTTGAAAGGAGAGGGCAATTACTCCTTGCTGAGGGAAGGTAGACACCAAAGCAGACAGAATGAGGACCAAGAGGCACAGCCACTCCGAGGACTCAGGAAGGCCCATTTCTGGAGATGGCAGAAGGCGAGGGGACAGTTCCCCTGCAGGTAGGGAGGACCAGGCCAAGAAGAGTGCACCATAGCAAGGTAGGGAAGGCTTATCCTGTAGAACAGAGTGTCCCTGAGGATTTTTAATTACCAAGAGAAGTGATTGATCATCTGTGTATTTCAAAAATATTCTGGTGGCAGTACCCTACCTAGTCCTGGAGTTAAAAAACAAAAAATACAAACTCCAGATTCCCCTTGAGCCCTCTTGCCCCTTCACTGCCTGGTGCCTGCAGAGGTGCCCTTAAACCCTCCTCCGTGGCGTAAGCGTCCAGGGTGTCTTCTTGCTCTGTTGAAGGTATTTTGTTCCCAGTGTGTCTGCCTGCCACAACAGCACAGATGAGATTTGGAAAACCTTTTAGAACTGAATGTTTGACTCTCTGAGTAATCCTTTTCTGTGTTTGCTTCACTTGAAATGACACTGTGACTTGCTGTAAGACAGGATAATTTGTAGTTTCTTTTGTCATCGTCTTCTGTGGATGTCACAGACCATGCAGTGCTCTGTATTGGCTCAGAGGAATTGGGAATGGGAAGGACACATGGATTTTATATTATCCTTTCTCTTGAGTGTTCTTGCTTGTGATGGATTCTGGCTCCAGGCACAAGGATGTCTGGAGAAGCAGGCTGTTGGGAGAGCATTTTATGTTTCACTTGGCTTTTCTGTGACTGAATACAGTGTGAAATGATTTGTGTGGTGCTTGCATGATATTAAATCGAAAGGGCTATTGTTTTATCAAAAAGTGCTTTAGTATAGACTATGAAGACTGAACATTAAATACACGAGTTTCTCTGTGTATAGAAAAGTTCAGGTAAATTTCTTAGTTTGAATTACTTTAGATAGCTCTTTGAAATTCTAAGTCTTTCTTTCTCATCCGAAGCCCCAAACAGGTGATCTTTGGAGGCCATTTTAGTTGGCATTGTGCTCTGGACTCAACCAGTGTTCCGGGTAAGCCAGCATCTTAACCATCCATCTCCAAAGCCTGTATGCATCCATAACCCACCTGTGCTTTAAAATAAAATCTTTATTTTACTTGTCCTAACAACATTTATTTTTTTAATGAAACAGAGCAGGAGCAGAAACTTTTTATATAAATTCCTAGCATCATAATTCATATTCTGAAAGCTCAAAAAGAGTTGACTTGCCCTTGCTTCTCTCTAGGGTTCCTCAGTTCCCTGGCCCTCCCTACTTTACTCAGCAGCTTTTTTAGAGATTTCTGAACGTTTTGGTACTAGTAAAAATAAAGAAATGTTGTCTTTTCACAGCAATAAAGATTGCATAATAAGCAAGAACTGATGAGAGCTTTAAGAAGTCTCACACCAGAAGTTGCTCATGACAGTAATGAAATTGTCAACTGGGACAGGCCCAAAGTACATGTCGTCTCTCTCTCTCCTGAAGACCACATAGTGGGTCTAGACATCATTCCACATTGCATAGTACCTTACCTCTCCTTTAACATTAAAAAAAAAAAAAAAAAAAAAAAGATAGGGAAGAACCTAATTAATTATTTAATTGGTAAAGTGGGTTTTTAGGTACCCTTCGGATAAGGTTTTAGAGGAAATCTCATATTGTGGGTAATCGGTCCCAGGAGAAAGAATAGCATTTATTAATGACCCATAATAGGCAATGCCAATCATTTTACATTAATTTTCCTTATTCCTGTCAACAATTCCATGAAATTTAACTTAAATATTGGAAAGGGAATGCATCCAAGATTGGCCTTCGTTTTCACCCTTCACCTTGGGCATTGGGGTGAAATAAGCAAACAGTAATCACAGCTAATATATAAGGACAAAGATCAAATTTATAAGACATGCATAAAAGAGTGGAAGGAAGATACAGAGGATAAGCAGCAGGCTCAAAAGATTCAGGACTTACTGAAAATGAGGTGAGGCTTTCCTTTATAGAAGGAGCAGAACAAGAAAATGCTCAATGGAATTCTCAAGAACAGGAATACCACTTATTGCAGTAGTGCCAATGCCAGTCTCTGCTCGGTGCTTGCCACAGGTCACCAACTTGAACTTCACACAGTCATGTGTAAGTGCTGTCTTCTCATGCACTGGCGAGAACCTGGCGAGAACCTGGAGGTGAACGTGGTCACATGCTGCTTCTCAGTCATAAAGCCAGTAACTGTTGGTATAGGGATTAAACTCAGGCTCCACATGTAGCATCCTCCGGCAGCAACAGAAAACGTTTGACGTACGGTGTGTGTTTTTCTGGGAGAGGGTCACCTCTGATCAGATTTACAGAAGAGCGTGTAACCCTGCAGAAGATTAGGGCTTCTGTATTGTGCCTTGAGATAAGAGGTACAGGCTGGGGACATGGCAGCTCTGTGAGCCTTAAGTTGTATTCCCCTCTCTAACTTTTTCTCAGGTAATAGGAACACACACACACACACACACAGAGGGAGAGGGAGAGAGGTCCTTCGCAGCTCTTCAGGACTAAAAAACCTAACTTATTTTGCTAGAGGAGCGTAGCACTGTGGTGTACTGGGCAGGAGTGCGGGTGTTGGCGCGAACTGCCTAAATTCCGACTCCACCACGTCTTTGCTCTTGCCTCACAGGGGCACCTAGCACACCCACAGCCTCCATCAGTAAGCTGGGATGGCACCTGCCACATGACGGGCAGGAGCACTGAGTTAGCAAGTGCCCATGGGTTGCTCGGCACTGGCGCCAATTCTTCCCAGAGGACCTCTGACTTCTCAAAGACAGTTTTGGTTGTCATAATTTGGGAAAGAGATGCTATGACTATGGCTTCACTGTGCACAAACCAGCCCACCACAAAGAATTGCCTGAGCCTGTCTGGCGGTGTTGAGGTCTAGAAACCCTGGTCAGCACTAGGCTGACAGATACGCTTAGGTAGTGTTTGGTTAATGTTTAGGAAAAATATGGAAGAATAAATGAAATTATGACACACTCTTCTAAGCAGCTAAAGAAAAGTAGAAATTTTAATCCCAGATAGTAAATACTTTTAATTAATAGAACTTCAATATGTGGAAAAACCTATTTAAAGAATGTGAATTTTCAATCAGTGATTATGAAACCATATCTGAGGCCATGAGATATTCTTTGTAAGCAGTTTTGTAATTTAATTCTAATATTGATATGCTTATGTGCATCTTTTAGAACAGTTATTTATAAATGTAATTACTTGCCAGACATAGTAGTACAGGCCTGTAATCCCAGCAACTCAGGAGGCTGAGGCAGGAGGATGGCAAATTCAAGGCCAGCCTCAGCAACTTAGTGAGGCCCTAAGCAACTTAGCAAGACCCTGTCTCAAAAAATAAGAAGGACTGGGGATGTAGTGCAGTGGTAAAGCTCCTCAATCCCCACTACTGCCCCCACAAAAGTAAGTGTTCAAAGGTGTGATCATTGACATTATTCTGACCTGGGCTCAGAGCCCAGCTATGTTATGAACATACGGTGTAACTTAAGAAGCACCTAATTCCCTGAGCCTCAGTTTCTTTAGTGGTAAAATTGTGATATTAATGTCTTGCTTCATGAAATGACTACACTCACTAAATGGGACATGTGCTTAGCACTCTGTGTGCACTTGGGAGAGGTAGCTACTCGTGTTACCCTCATCATTGTCAATCATCCGTTCCTGGACCTGCAGTACACCCAAGAGAAGTGGTTAGGACCTAGAGCAGCAGCTGAGAGACTGATGGTTAGTGAAGCGACCCTGATCACGGGCGCTGCCGCTAGGAGAGGTGGGCCATCTAACTTTACATGCTAATTTCACCAATACTGTAGAACCTGTTGACGACCCTGGCCACTCGATAGGTCTTGCTCCCAGTTGAATATTCATTGCAACCACTCTCAACATCCCCAGCCTAAGGAGAGACCTGAGGTCTTAAACACTACTCTTTCTTTATTGAGGTTTGAGTTGTGCCCATTTCTCATAAGTGTTCCTTAAAATGCCAAGTAGTTATATAAACATTTATCTCCCTCTACCCCCAAAAAAGTCCCATGTCACACCAACAAGGAAATCTGAGCAGGAGAATTGTTTTCTACCTTGGTTTTCTCATCATAAGACGGATAATTATATTCTTTTAACTCAGCTATATTTTCAGCCTCCTCCTAAATGATATCATAATCTCTCTTGAAGTCCCTTCCTCAATTTGTTCAGAGGCAAAATAAAATGTGAGACTGTGTGAGACATACTAATGTGTAGTTTGGTCCCACATGTGGAAGGACACTGTAATTGTGTTCCCTTGCTCAGAGCTCATTTTTAGTAATTTCTTCTCTTATTTTACTTGAGCACTGGACAATATAATCTGCAGCATAGTTTAAACTTGGAGTTAGTTTGCTTCTGTCTATATTAATGTGTTCTAAAATCAAGACTTAATATCCTTTTATTGAGCTCTTTTAAAAATAATCACTTAAATCTAAGGAATGTATCTTAATTTTGAAGAAAGATAAATTTTTCTACCTCTCTAAGACTGTGAGAAGAAACTACAAAGAAGAGAAAATCCCCTTTTAAAGTCACAGAGCTCTCCTCAGTAAGCCCTTGGTTTGCAGGGTTCTGGTCTTCCTCCTCTGTGTCAGTTGAGCGTATCACACAAGCACCAGTGAGCAGATGTGGGCGGAGGGGGAGAGGCGAAGGGGTGTGGAGGCAGGAACCAGCAGCGCTGGCAAACTGGCAGCTTCGTCTGTTTTGCTAAGCACCTGCTTGTTTGTATTCAGACTGTTCGAACCATCTGCTTTTATATTCTCCTTACCTACTGTCGGCCATTCTAGACTTTTAAAAGACTTTAAAAGTAACTGGGAATGTTTTACAATAAGCCAGGAATCCATGCCACTCTTTAAAAAATCTTTTGGGTATTCTTAGTCCTCAAGGGAAT